>NW_006408541.1:26123346-26128331 GCF_000296735.1 Chrysochloris asiatica | reverse complement strand
GACTCGACGGCACTTAACAACAACAACAACATATCATAACTAATTTATTAGAGTAGATTTTAAATAGATCTAGCTCCTCATCCACACATAGAGATATGTAAGCACCTGTGGCCTTTACCCATTATAGCTTAGTGTTGTGGAAGGTAACATGGATCCTCTAAAGTGAGTCACTTGGAGACTTTGTTGTTAGGTGCTTGCTGTTGAGTAGATTTTTAACTCGTAAAAGCCCCATGTGACAAAGCAGAAGGGCCGCATGGGGCTTTGTAGGCTGTATTTTTATGGCAGCATATTATCAGTCTTTTCTCCCACAGGACAACTGAGTGTGTTGGATCCACCAATCTTTCAATTAGGACTTCATTGTTGACTAAAAGGTCTCCTCCCATTGGGAACTATTGATAATATGATATTGGACTGAATAGATCATGAACAAGACTCAACAGAGCTTCTCGCCTTCAGAAAATTCTCCAGCTCCTCTATTTTCTGCATCAACTTTCCAGATGATTAAAAGCTTCACTCCATATTGAGAGCAAGACTAATGTTGTCCTAGCTCTCCAAGTTTGGTCATGGACCGCTTAGCTTAGAATCAAAACAACCCCAATGTGACTCAACAGATGGATGGGTAAACAAAATGTGGTATATACATGCAATGGAATATCACTCACTAATAATAATAGACTCTCACTAAAAATAATAGACTCTTTGTGTGTTACTGTAAGATCAGCACTGGACTGCAAACTGCAAGGTCAACAGTTTAAATCCACCAGCTGCTTCCATCATTGAGGTCTGACCAATTGTGAGAGATCGAGGTGTGACCTTTTTTTTTTTTTTTTTTTTTTCTCCATTCATTTATCTTTCTCTGTCTGCACATTTCCACTCTGGTAACTGAAGGAGTGCCTGAGTGAGTGAATACCTCCCTCACTCTGAAGTGTTCTGCTATGCACACACATGGATCTGCTCAGCAAGAACCATGGGGCCCAGAATCAAAGAAGGGAAAGGAGTCAACAGGACTAACTTGAAATGGGAGGGTCTTCAAACACAGCCAGCCCTTGACTGGTTCTCACTAGGAGAAACACTTGAATGGGTTTGAGGAGAGGTGAGAGAGGCAAAAAATAAAGCAAAACAAATACCTAACTCTTGAATTACATCATAAGGAAAAATGATAACATCTTGAAATTTCTCAGGCAGCCTTGAAAGAAGAAGATGAAAAACGGGCATTAACATCTTCTTCATATTTTGCTGCATTTTTTTTTTTTTTTTGAATGTGTGGTAATTATAGACTTTATGGTCCAATCTGTCTTTTATATTTTGGTGTCCCTTTTACATTGGGGGGTCTTTCTATCCCTATCTTACCTAAGAAGAAAAAGCAATTGTGGTCTTAGAGCCAAGCTACAGTTGCACCCTATAAAATCCCACTATATGTGCAAGAGCAACAAGAACAGTGTAGAAAACCAATGCTTGCTAAAATTACTCTGAGTTGAGCAATAAAATAAGTGAAATGGGAAGCCTGTCTCCTGATCACATCTACCAGGAGGCATTCAGAAAGCTTCATAACACACCAACACACATTCATCTAATTACTGAAAATACAATGAATTATTGAAAATGCCCAAAAAGCAACAGAAAATCTCAGCTTACGTCCAGAAACAAGATAGAGTAGCTGAAACAAATGAGCTGGAAGTAGACCTAGAATTCCCATTGGAAGGAGGGCAGGCTTTGGAACTGCCTTATAAGTAATTCAGGAAAATGATATTGAGATGCATCTAAATGCTCCACAGAGGAAGAAAAAATAAGGAAAAAGTCAGGAAAGTGCTACAGGAACAGTCAAATAAGATAGAAATAGCATTGGAAACAATTCAAAATGTGCAAAAAAAAAAAAAGTTAAAATGAGTAATAATAAAATATCAGAATGAACAAATTAACTGAAAGGGCAAAGGAATGGAATTGAAGAGCTGGAAGCCAGAGCCAGCAAGTTGGAAGACAAATCTGTGAATACTGCTAAGATAGAATAACAAACAGACAAAAGAATATAAAATCTGAAGAAAGTCTAAGATTCATATGGGGCAACATAAAAAGAAATATCCTGAGGGTTATTGGAGTCCCAGAATAGTAAGAATCACAGAACACCACAGAGGAGAAAATTGAAGAAAGTTTCCCTAGCATACTGAAAGACGAGAAGATAAGCATTCAAGAAGCTGAATGAATCCCAGGAAGGATAGACCCCAAAAGAAAATCACCAAGTTCTCCAAAGCCAAATCAAGTTCTCCAAAACCAAAGACAAGGAGAGAGTCCTGAAAGCAACTAAGGAAAAGAGAAGTATCACATACAAAGGCAAGAAAATCAGATTAAGCTCTGATCTCTCAGCAGAAATCATGCAGGCAATAAGGCAATGGGGGAGATATATATAAAACCCTAAAAAAAAAAAAAAAAAAAAAAAAAAAACCTGCCAACCAAGAATCATCTACACAGCAAAGCTGTCAATAAAATACAACGGTATAATAAAAATATCCCAGGATAAACAGAAGATAAAAGACTTTGTCAAAGACAAACCAGTGCTTCAAAACATCCTAAATGGCTTTCTTAGGACTGAGAACCAACAAGAAAAGACAACACCCAGAGATTGACATATATGGCAACATTACCCTAAAATCAATCAACAGATGGAATTGTTCAGAACAGGACAAAACTACAAGGACAAATTCAGAGGATCTGGGAGGTCAGACTATGATCAAAACAATTAAATGTGAAAGAAGGTAAAACTATAGTAATAGAGATCCAGGTGGTAAAGAGGTCAGGTAGATTGCAGGATAAAATAGACTGTTTTAAATGGAGGGAAAAAAAATTAATAGAATATAGGGTAACCTCAAAGAAGACTAATACTTTACAACATACCAAGAAATGAAACTCCAAGAAGAATCTGGAAACATTAAAACTATGAAGAAACTGACAAGAAAGAACACAAAAACATGAACTCAGCACAGGAAACCATGCAGAACAAAAAAACAGCAGCACACACACACAAAAAAAATAATGAAGCAATTAATTAACATCTATTGATAGTTATACTGAATGTCAATGGATTAAATGCACCAGTCAAGAGACACAGAGTGGTAGAATGGATAAGAAAACAAGATCCTTCCATTTGTTGTCTGCAAGAGACACACTTAACACACAAAGACAAAAACAGATCAAAAGTATGGGCAAAAGGGGGGAAATAATGTTAAGATGCTTGGCTGTCTTTTGACTATTGGTTTTCCTGGTGTACCATTTAAAATAGACACTTGAGGCCGAGAGAAAGGAATAACCAGAAATATCACCATAGAAAGCTTGTAAGTTCATCTTCTGCCTATAACTGATTGGAATACCTTAAATGGGGCTACAATGTGCCCAGTGAAGGAGGCTTCCTGCAGAGCCTCTGTATTACATAAAACCATAGGTGGAATCCTGAACCTCACCCATAACCTTCTGAGGTGGGAAATTTCCACTTGAAAGGACAAGCAGACCAGCTTGGAGAGGCTAGAAGAACAGAAGCTACTTCTTGAAAGAAAGACCGACAGGAAAAATTCAAAACAAAAATGGCAGTCTGACTGATTACTACAAGAACAAGCAAGTTGCTCACCCAGGAGACATCAAGGCAAGTGGTCGGGTCCCTTCAGGGCAAACCCCCTTCCAAGACTAAGACTCAATGGGAATACACGAGCAGACATGCACACTGATTGGTGACCACGTTTGTCACCAATAAGGGGAAGTGAGGGAAAAACAGCAATGAAGCTGCGAGCAAAACCCTACAACATTCAATTGTCTCCTGTGAACATGGATGGAGACCTGGTTGGCCAGCAGTGTGACAAGACCTGGGGACTCTTGGGCCCAGAGTCAGTGACATAGCCACAGAGGACTAGAGTGGAGAGTGAAGCATCAGCTAATAAGAAGAGAGGGTATATTTGCATAAGAACATCCACACTTGCAGATAATACCCACTCATCCTGGCTTCAATGACTAGATGATCAGAGCTCAACTAGAAGAAGAAAGAAGAGGGGGAAAAAAAGAGTCATCTGATACAATTGCATGAACTTGACCTATACCTTTGGATGCAGTAGCTCAAAAGAGGGAACAAATCTTTACAGCGAGGATCATTTCCACTACCTCCATACACAGAGTAGACAGGGATGGGCAACTTGGACATTGGCTACCCAAAATGGGGGTGCTACTAAGGCAAGAAGTGATCAGCTTACAAGCTTTCAAAAGGGAGGCTAGATCCAGAGGGTGTGGAGGAAGGTAGAATCTCCACTGAGTAGTATCCAATCTGTCTGGGTGGGGCTGATGAAAGGCGATAAGGATAGGTCCCTTGTGGTACAATGGTGAGTGTTATCAGGACTGACTGTGAGGGTTGGAAATGTAAAGGTGGATGTTTTGTAGCAAAAGGAGGAGAGTGATTGACTTTGCAGTCCAGGAGTGGAGGTCCCTGGAACCATCAAGGGAGAAGAGTGGAGTGTGAGACCCAACCCAGCGAAGCAGTGACACCAGAGATGGAGGCAGAAATGATGACGTGGAGAGATGGAGCGGCTGGGTACTCTAGACCCAGAGAGAGAAAGGCACTGTGTGCTGATGACCAGGGGGCAGACTTGGTTGATGATGCATAGAGGGGATCATAACCATGACAATGAAACAAAATACTAAAGGATGAATGTAAAGCTAATGCTCTCCCATATAAACTATCACATAATTCACAATGAAACATTTAAAAAAATTTAAAAACAGATTAAAAGTTATAGGATGGAAAATATATTTAAAAAATACTAATTGTGATGAAAAAAAAATGCATAGAAGTAGCAATGCTAATATTTGGTCAAAGAAACTTTAAGGCAAAAGCCAGCATAAGTAGTAAAGAAAGACGTTATCTCATGTGCCGGGGTCTGGCCCCGACATAATTGTCACGCGTGTTTGGTTCACGAGGAGGGGAGATCCAGCGGCGATAGGGATAGCGAAAG
>NW_006408541.1:26081171-26099093 GCF_000296735.1 Chrysochloris asiatica | reverse complement strand
TTAAAAAAAAAAAAAAAAAGTCTGGTTGAAAAGAGTACAGTCAGAATTTTCCTTAGAACCCAGGATGGCCAGACTTTATCTCTCATACTTCAGGCATAGATTTAGGAAGGACCAGTCTATGGAGAAGACCATCATGCTTGGTAAAGTGGAGAGTCACCAAAAAAAGAGGAAGACCACCCAATGAGATGGATTGGCACAGTGCCAGCAGCAACAGGCTCCAGCATAATAGTGATTGTGAAGTAGGCTCAGGACCAGGCAGTATTTTGTTCTGTTGTGTATATAGTTGCTATGAGTTGGTACCGACTTGAGGGCACTTAACTGCAATAACAATGATGGTCAAAATACCATATTTATTCAATCTGCATGCTGTGCAAATATTCCAGGAAGCTGGGTTCTTTGAAGAAGAGCATGGCATCAGGATTGAAGAATGACTCATTAACAACCTGTGATATGCAGATGACACAAACTTGTTTGCTTGAAGCTAAGAGGACTTACAAGGATGAAGATCAAAGAATACAGTTTTCAGTATTGATTGAACCTCAGTGTATAGAAAACAAAAATCCTCACAACCGGACAAGTAAATAACCTCATGGTAAACACAGATAAGATTGAAGTTGTCACAGACTTCATTTTCTTGGATCTACAATCAACACTCATGGAGGCATCAGTCAAGAAATCAAAAGATGTAATGCATTAGATAAATCTGCTGCAAAAGGTCTCTTAAAGTGTTCAAGAGCAAAGATGTCAGTTTGAGGACTAGCATGCACCTGATCCAAGCCATGGTATTTTAATTACCTCATATGCATTTGTAAGTTGAACACGAATAAGGAAGTCTATAGAAGAACTGATGCATTTAAATTATGGTGTTGACAAAGAATGTTGGAACAACTATGGGCTGCCAGAAGAATAAACATAATGGTCTGTGGAAGCAATGAGACTTTATATGTTGTTCTTTGGAAATGTTGTCAGGAGAGAACAGTTCCTGGAGAAGGACATCATACTTGGTAAAGTGGAGGTCACTGATGGAATGGCACAGTGACAGCAACAATGGGCTCATAAATAACAACAACTGTGAGCATGGTCCAGGATGGCTAGGAGCCATAACCGACTTGATGGCACACTTCCTAAATGGTTTAAGTGCTGAAAATCTTTAAGGAAGCAGACTACTTCATTTTTCTCCCACTGAGCAGCTGGTGGGTTTGAACTTAGGACCATGTGGTTCACAGCTGAGCACTTAACCATTGAATCACCAGGCCTCCTAACGCTATATATTGTTGTTGTTGTTAAGTGCCATTCTGACTCATAAGCAACCCTGTATAGGATTTCTGAGGACCGACTGGTGGGTTTGAAGCAACAGCCTTGTAGTTCAAACTTACCTTTCAGTCCAGTGCTTATCCTACAGTGCCAAATCAGGATTCTTTTGTTTTGCTTCCATAACAGAAATATTTATTTACAACAGCAAAAAGATGGAGACAGCCCAAATGACCATCAACAGAAGAATGCTTAAACAAACTTCCATGTATACATAATGGAATACTATACAACATTAAAGAATAAAGATGAATCTGTGAAACACCTCATAATATGGATAAACATGGAGAATATTATACTGAATGATACCAGTCAATCACCAAAGGTTGAATATTGTATGAGACCACTATTGTAAAAAGTTAAGAAAAAGTTTTCTTGATAAAAAATAAACATTTTATAATGGTTATTGGCAATGGGAAGGAAGGGAAAGTATTCACTAGCTAGAGAGTAGACAGAATCCTGCTGTGGTGTTGTAGTGGACGAGAAACACTAGACTGCTAACTGCACTGCATCATCAGTTCAAATTTGAACTGATCTTGTGGTTTGCAGTCCAGTTCTGCTCCACACCAGGAGTCTATATATTTGCATTATTAAAAAAACAACAGAAGCAATAGCAAAACATAGTTTCCTAAACCTCATCCTCAAACTCAATGAAACAGAACCACCTAGGGGCCTGGCCTTGGACTCTGCATTTTCATACATCTTGAATACATGCTCCAAGTAAATGGTTTGCCCCTGGCAGGATAGATGAAGATCACATGAAGGAATTAAAGGTAAATCCTTCTAGTAGCATGAGCAGCATTTTTAGTGGCTGCACTCTGCTCTGACTACTTAACTGAATTAAAATGAGAAGGATAGTTGGAGGGCAGCTAAATGGAAACTATGAGTAGCCTGTGTCTTTAGTGGCTTTAAAGATTTTCTGTGTCTTCCTAATGAACTCTCTATGAATGACCTCAGTCCTGGGGAGAATTAGGCTGTTTCAAACCAACCACTTTCCTCACTTATCCTGAAGACTAAGTAACTATTAGAGCAGACATCAGACTGTAACCACCACTAGCTACACCAGATGATTCAATGCAGATTATAATTAGGGGAAGGAAAAGCAGGAGGGAACTGGTAAAGGAGGAATGTTCCAGGTCTTTTCCCAGAGAGGCCACTGGTTCTGAGAGTCTTCACAGTATCACTTCCTGGTAGTTTTCCAACTCCACTGGAACCCTTATGTTTTTAGAAATATCTAAACTTTAGAAGGGCTCGGATTCAGAGTACTTCTTGGATCTTCTTTCTAATGGATTCTAAACCTGTGTTCAAGAACTGTCCTGTAGACAGCATTACAATGAAGAAGCAATCAACCCATGGTTTTTAATTTGAAGAAGTTCAAGAAAGACAAATGATATTTTTGCGGCTAAGTGTGGCCCTAGGATAAAAGACCCCATTGTGTAAAAGAAATAATTATGAAATGAGGAAATAAGCAGTTTAATTCTCAAGATCAAAACCAGACACACACAAAATAACTTATTGCTTTGAGATCATTCTGACTCATAAGGGCCTTCACGCTTTACAGAGGGAAATGCTCTATAAAGTTTTCTTGGCTGTAATCTTTACATAAAGACATCTGTCTTGCCAAGTCATCTCTGAGTGAATTTGAACAGCCAATTGTTAGGTTAGACACCCTGAAGTCTCAAGACAATTCAACTTCAGTGACATTAATTTATTAAAGATGGGAAGTTGCTGATAATGGAGGGAACAATATAAAGAAGAAAATCCTGGAAAATCCTCAGCAAAAAATATAGGATTCCAATCATCTGAACTCTGTCCACTTCTCTCACTGCAATACAGGATCTCAGTTCCAATCATACTTCATGGTTGCTGTTAAGTGCCATCAAGTTGGTTTCAACTAATAACAACTATAGGGTTTCTGAGGTAGTGGGTTTGAGCCTTGAGCCTTTCAGTTAACAGTCCACTGCTTATCCTACCATGCTTCATTAAAGTTCCTAAATACTGACACACACACTGCCTCCAGCATCAGACTCCTTGAATGGGCTGTTACCTCAACCGGAACTATTTTCCCTTTGCCCCCTTCTCTGTGTTCATTTCTACTCCACCTGAGATATCACTTTTTTATGGAAGTTGTGCTGGAACCCTAAACAGGACAAGTCCCCACGGTAGTTGGGGTACAAAGTCTTGCATTGAGCTGTTTATCAATTTCCTCCATGGCACTAAGAACAGACGGAATTTGCTTTTTTGTCTGTGATCATGGGATTCATAGCTAGCTCCCCAGCCAGCTGCAAGCTTGGTGAGAGCAGATTTGGACTCCTCGGGCTTTACTGCCTTTATATCCACCCTGTATAGCAGATCAGCTTTGTTACTTACAGAACGGGTGAATGGATTCTGCCACCCCCTTTAGTGAATGCCAGTCTCACTAATACAAAAGGGCACAACATCTAAAATTTATGATACTCAAATAAGATTTTGGTTTGTATTGAAGGGTAAAATCTAGTTCTTAGTTAAGCTAAAGAGGTTGCTCTATTCTCAAACATGACCCTGGTTTGGTGTCAATTCCTCATCATAATTGGTGGGAAACAGTGGGAACAATGTTCTCCCTGTATGAGCTTTCTTGAAACTAGGTATTGGAAAAAGTGTTGGTGGTTTTCAAGGGTAGTGCCTTCAGGAGGGATCTGGGTGTGATGGGAGATGGTGAAATACCAAACCATCTGCTGGAGTCCAGGCCCCAAGCACAGGACCTTCCTTTGTGAGCCTGTCTTTGCTAACTTGTGTCAACTGCTCCCTGACCCAGAATCACCCAGTTAAACAAACCAGGGATTAGCCAGAAACTCACACACACAGAGCCAAACCTGCCAAGGCCCTTTAGAATCCTTTAGACAGTCTCTACCTGTTCACACTCATTTTGAATTCAATAAAATGGCAATTCAAATGCTTCCCTTCCAGAACTCAGAGGATACAGAGATTAGCTCAGTGTTCCCCTCGAAGTGACACTTTAATGGTATGAGCAAAGTTTCCTTTGCAGCAACCCATTGAATTGCAAACAAAACCAACCAATGGCCCATGTCACTCAAAAGTTATTTCAACCTCAAATACTTGCCCTAGAAATCATGGCTGGGCAAATTAGAAATACCCAAGCCTGGATTAAGCCTGTAAGCTCCAATTGACTTCAATTCAAGCCCAGCTCCCTAGTTTTATCATGTATGACATTACATCATTGCATTGCAATGAAACATATAATCAAAAAGCCAGACTCCACTTTCCTCTGGGGCTTTGGAAGAGTGATTCCTTTTTAGGGGTAAAAATATGAGCTGTAATCTTGTGCTTTATGTTGTTCTTCAAGTACAGACCCAAACATTCATCTTTCTGAAGAGATCTTGTTACGTAATCATGCTGATGGCTGACCTGTTGCCATCTCTCCCACCACTCAGATATCTGTGTAGGCAGAGTCACCTACCAGACTCTTGTCTTGTTTGACCTAATTGGAAAGTTCAGACTTTGGGAGATCAAGTTTCAAGGACTGTCAAGTCAGAGGTTGGTAATAGAGGAATGCAGTTACATGAACACTGAACAAAAGGTATCAGGATTGACAGGTGACTAAGTAATAGAGTTCTTGTCTTCCATGCAGGGATCTAGGTGCAACTCAGCTGCTCTGATAGTGAACAGGTTTCAGCAGTGCTTCCAGACTAAGATGAACTAGGAAGACAGTCCTGGTCATTTACTTCTGAAAACCCAATGGGTTACAAGAGTTCTATTAACAGTGGACCACAGGAATGTGTCATTTTGCCTTGTGTTTCTTTGCCTTGTGTATGGAGTCTCTACAAGTTGAAGACTGACACGGCAACCACTAACAACAATATTACAACAGCAAAACATTGGGAACAGTGTCCAAAACTCAATGAACTTGAGAGGACCCAATAGCAGAACTGAAGCAAATATTTTTTTAATAGCAATTCCTCTTCCTCTAGACTGTAAGTCCTTGAGGTCAAGGACCGTGCCCATCTTTTTCTCATCCTTATATTCTATATAAGGTTGTTGTTGTTGTTGTTATGTGCCATGGAGTCATTTCCGACTCATAGCGACCCTGTACAGGGTTTCGAGGCAGTAAATCATGGGAGCAGAAAGCCTTATCTTTCTCCCATGAAACACTTGGTAGTTTTGAACTGCTGACCCTGAGCTTAGCAGCCCGATTTGTAACCACTATGCTACTAGAGATCCTTTCTATATAAGGTTGGGGACACTAGAGTAACTGGGTCAAACAAACTGGTCTCAGAAAAGAGGTGAACTAGACCCAGGGAAACCACAGTCTTTCTAATTGTGAATATGAATCACCTCTTTCTAGACTCCCAGTTCTGGACCAGAGCAAAGATGTCTGTCTGGGCAGGTCTGCAGCCACAGGTCCATACCTGTAAACCCAAGAGCAAGGAAGAGAAGACCTTGGGGCAGGGAGCCAGGCTCCCAACACAAGCTCAGGCAATAACTGCTCCCTTTCTTTAGCTCAGCATCTTAAGACCCAGGAGAAAATCTGTTATCCTGAATAATCCTTCAGGATTCACAAGGAGAGAAGGTGTTTTGAAACTTTAGTATGAGAAGAATGATTTAAACTATGCAAATCATACCACTCACAAACAGTTAATAATTTATAATAATCTTTATTTGCTAATGATTTGAATATTCTGAACTGCAGCATGCTGCGAAGCATATTGGTACTTTCTGTCGGAAGTATAGATGTATTCATATTTGGGTGTTAGTTGATTTCAGTTCTTAGAAAGGAAGCAAACTCCATTAAAGAATGAGAAAATAGGCTGTTCTGTCTGACACTCTTTCACCAGGAGCTGGAACAGGCTTCCCCCATCAGTGGGATTACTGAAATTTAAGTCAATAATTAATTTCTTGTTGTTAGATATTGTCAAGTCAACTTTTGACTCAAAGTGATCCCATATGACAGAGTAGAAGTGCCCCATAGGTTTCCATAGGCTTTACTATTTATGGGAGTAGATGGTCTGGTCTTTCTCTTGCAAAGTTTCTGGGTGGGTTTGAACCATCAACCTTTCAGTTCATGGTCGAGGGCTCAACTCTTGGGTTCTCAAGTCTCCTTTCAATAATTATAAGTTCTGGTGTGGCTCTTAGGATAAGCACTAGACTGCTAACCACAAGGTTGGTGGTTCAAACCAATCAGTTGCTCTTTGGAAACCAGGATCACTATGAGTCAAAACCAACTTGAAGTCATTTAACAGCAATTAGGCTGGGTGCCGTGGGGCTGCTAGAAACACAAGGAGGAAGCCAATCCAATTCTTCAGGTGTCTCAGGCAAATCAAAGCCCACTGATCCTCCCTTTGAGAATAGCAGACATCTTTCCTCATCTGGGGAAAATAACAAAGAGACAGAGCTAACTTTGAGAATTTACTGTAAGATGTGACATTATATTCAGTGTTTTACATATATTGCCCATTTAAATCTCATAGCTATGATGTTTGTTGCTGTGGTTGTGTGCCTTGGAGTCGATTCTGACTCATAGCAACCCTGTATAGGGTTTCTGAGGCTGTAAATCTTTACAGAACAGAAAGCTTCATCTTTGTCCTGCAGAGTGGATGGTAGATTTGAACTGTGACCTACTGGGCCTATGCATAATCCACAATGTCAGCTGTGATGTTGTTGTTATTAGGTGCCATTGAGTCGACACCAACTCATAGTGATCCTATGCACAGCAGACCGAAACACTGCCTGATCCTGGGCCAACCTCACTATTGTTGCCACGCTTGAGTGCATTGATGTTGCCACTTGGCCATTCTATCTTGCTTGAGGTCTTCCTCTTTTTCTCTGACCCTCCACCTAACCAAACATGATATCCTTCTCCAGCAACTGGTTCCTCCTGACAATATGTCCGAAGTATGAGGGACAAAGTTTGGTCATCTTGGCTTCCAAGGAACACTCTGGCTGCACTTCTTCCAACATGGATCTATTGGTTCTTTTGGCAGCCCATGGCACTTTCAATATTTCCCTCCAAGACCATAAAGACTTACAGCCTCAGAAACCCTAGGGTGCAGTTCTACCCTATCATGTCTACTAAGTGCGTGTATTCCTTTTCTGTGTGGCTGGAATAAACTACCAAAAACTTTAGTGGCCTAAAACAACACAAATTGATGGTCTTGGAATTCTGTAGATCAGAAGCCCAGCATAGATCTTATGGGGCCATTTTCCTTCCTGTAGACACTAGGGAGAATCTGTATTTCTCCTCACACTCCTTCTTTTGTGGCTTCCTTCCTCCATCTATCAAAGCCAACAACACAGCATCCCTTTAACTTGCTTCATTCATCACATGTTTGATTTTAATCTATTCTACACTGGGCCCATCAGTAGGATAATCACCTCATCTCAAGGTCAGTTTGGCAACTAGAATTCCATCTAATGTCTTAATTCCCCTTTGTTTGTAGCCTAACAGGAGTACTGGTGTGACACTGTGGGTTAATGCACTAGACTACAAAGTCAGTTTGAACTGCAAGATCACTGGTTCAAGCTTACCAGCCACTCCTTGGAAACCCTATACAGGGTTGCTATGAAACAGAACTGACTTGGTGGCATAAACAACAATAAATGTAACCTTAAGACCCAGTAATAAGGAGCCTTGGTTTACAGGGCTGGGAAACCCTATGGTGGAGGTGGCGTTGGAAGTGGTGGTGGAGGTGGTGGTGGAGATGGTAGTGGTGGAGGTGGTAGTGATGGAGGTGGTGGAGGTGGTGGTGGAGATGGTGGCAGTGGTGGAGGTGGTGGAGATGGTAGTAGTGGAGGTGGTGGTAGAGATGGTAGTGGTGGAAGTGGTGGAAATGATGGTAGAGATGGTAGTGGTGGCAGTGGTGGTGGTGTGCTGTTGAGTTCCTTTGGACTCATAGAGACCCTGTGTAGATTTCTGAGTCTCTAAATCCTTACAGGAGTAGAAAAACCTCATCTTTCTCCCACAGAGTGACTGGTAGATTTGAACTGCTTCTGGAAAACCCTATAGTTTGAATTGACTTGATAGCAATTAGGATATGGGATGTACGTGGGCCCATTATCTAATAGCACACCACCACCATCACCATACCAAGTAACCTAACAAGGAGGCCTGCTAGTGGAGTGGGTTCTGAGTTGGGCTGCCAAATGCAAGGTCCGCAGTTTGAATCTACCAGTGCTCCACAGAAGAAAGATGAATCTTTCTCCCCGTGTAAAGAATGGAAAACCCTATACAGGGACCCTATGACTCAGCACTTAACAACAACATGTGAATATTATTTGAAGGGCAAGTACCCTGCCTGCCTTTCCCAAACTATAGTATTTCTAACACCTGGAGTCCTGATGTGGTGCTGTAGGATAAGCACTAGACTGCTAACCACAAGGTTGGTGGTTCAAACCCAACAGCCACTTCTCATAAACTCTATGCTGGGTCGCTGAGTCGGGACTGACTCAACAACACTTAACAACAACATTTATCTCCCACTTGTAGATAGATAGGTATTGTTGTCAAGGGTCCTTGAGTCAGTTCCTACTCATAACAGCCCTGTCTGTATAGGTTTTCCAAGGAGCAACTACTGGTGGGTTTGAAACCACTGACCTTGTGGTTGGCTTGTGGTTGGCAATCCAGTGCTTATCCTACAGCACCACACCAGGGCTCAATATATATCGAGAGAGAGAGAGAGAGGTCAATCTTCCTGGTATCTGAAATTATATAAATTTGTGTGTGTATAGATAGATAGATAGATAGATAGATAGATAGATAGATAGATAGATAGATTAGATAATAGATAGATAGATAGATAGATAGATAGATAGATAGATAGATAGATAGAGTCCTGGTGTGGCACTGTGGGTTAATGCACTAGACTGTTAAGTTAGTTTGAACTGCAAGGTTGGAGGTTCAAGCTCACCAACTGCTCCTCAGAAACCCTAAACAGGATCTTTATGAGTTGAAACCAACTTAATAGCACTTAACAAGAACAACAACAACATGTATATATTCAGGTAGATAATGCAGTATTTCCAAAAATGTTTTGAAACCCTCTCCTACATGGTACTGAAATATATATGAATATATAACCCAAACCAAATTCATTGTCATTAAGTTAATTTTGATTTATAGAAATCCTATAGGACAAGGAAGAACTGCCTTTCAAGGCTGTAGTTTTTACGGAAGCAGACTTTTTTTATTTTTTTCCCCATGAAGCAGCTGGTGGATTTTAACTGCTGATCTTTGAATTAACAGCCAAGCATGAAACCACTGCACCACCAAGGATCCTTATATGTATATTTACATGAGTGTGTGTGTATGTTCACACACAGACACACACACACATATAGGGTTACTATGGGTCAGAACCAACTAAATGGCACTTAACAACAACATATGTTTGTAGAAAAATTCCATTATCTTTCCATTCCATTTTCCATGAACTTTTGGAAGTCCTCTCATATATGATGCTGAACTACTCATGTCAACTTCCAAAAGTTTGGAGGAAAATCCATTTTCTTTGTCAGTATTTTAGGTACTAGCAGACTTATCTTCCCTCCACCCCTCTCAGTTAAAACAACAACAAAAGCACTTCCTCCTGCTTCTTTCTACAATGCTGAAGAGCTTCTTGTAGAACAATGGGAGACTACGTCAAGAGGGGACTTGGTCCTGGGCCTGCACATTCAATGAGAGACGATGGAAGATGATGTGCTTCTATGGCCATGCACCATGGGAAAGCTTAACAGGTATCTACAGGGCACAGGAAATAAGAGTATACAGAGCATAGACCAATCCGTGAAATGAAGAGGTCTCTGAAGGCATCACCAGCCTGAGATTAAGAATGTGGAGTTTGGAGGTAACCTTTGATGAGGTAAGGTCAATCAGTCATGTAGCATATGAATAGAGTTGGGTCTTAGGAAATGTGAGAATTATCACTCACTCTAGATAACAAAACTCGTATATAAACCACAGGGCATTCTTGAATAAAGCTAAATTCACTGTCTCTCTAAATGCCTATCTTCCAGCTATGGGATTGTTGTTGTTTTTGTGTGCCCTGAATCGAGATCTCATAGGAAGCTCATGTAACAGAGTCAGACTGCCTCATAGGGTTTTCTTGGCTGTAGTCTTTATGGAATTCCATCATTTCCCAGTACCTTGTTCTTTGCCAATGCCTTCAGTGCACCTTGGACTTCCTTCAGTATCATTTGCTCTTGATCATATGCTACCACTTGAAATCATTGATCACTGGCAATTTCTTTTTGGTACAGTGACTCTGTATTCTTTACATCTTCTTTTGATGGTTTCTGCAATATTTTGCCAATAGAATCCTTCAGTATTTCAAATTGAGGCTTGAATTTTTTCTTCAGTTCCCTCAGTTTGAGAAATGTTCTTCCATTTTGGTTTTCAAACTCTAGATCTTTGCACATTTCATTATAATAATTGACTTTGTCTTCTGGAGCTGACCTTTCAAGGTTTCTGCTCAACACTTTTTACTTCCTCACTTCTTCCATTTGCTAAAGACTCTTCTAACATCTGTTTTGGTCTTTTCCTTCTTTCTTGTCTTAATGACCTTTTGCTTTCTTCCTGTATCATATTCTTGATGTTATCCCACAACTATTCAGGTTTTTGATATTTCATGACGAATGCATCAAATATTTTGTTCAGATAATTTCCAAAATTAGGTGGGATATGTTCAAGGTCTTACTTTCACTCTTGTGGACTTATTTTAATTTTCTTCAGCCTCAGCCTGAACTTTGCATATGAGCAATTGATGAACTGTTCCACAGTTTGACCCGGCCTTGTTTTGGCTGATGATATGGAGCTTTTCCGCCATATCTTTCCTCAGATGTAGTCAATTTTATTTCTGTGTATTCTATTTGGTTAGGTCTGTTGAGGACCGCAAGCACTGAGATGCTGAGGACCAGTGTCATGGACGAAAATCCAACATGATGGCCGCTCTCAGGCTTGCTAGCCAGGGACCCTGAGGGCCCAAGGAAGTAACCTCTGGACGTCCCGAGTTCATTGGCTTTTACAAATTCACTGTTGGGCTAGCTCTGTATAATTTTCTTTGGTCTTA
Organism: Chrysochloris asiatica; assembly: GCF_000296735.1. Classification (NCBI taxonomy): domain Eukaryota; kingdom Metazoa; phylum Chordata; class Mammalia; order Afrosoricida; family Chrysochloridae; genus Chrysochloris; species Chrysochloris asiatica. Next base: position 26,087,724 of record NW_006408541.1, on the reverse strand, counting down.
TTCATTCTATGCTTCGAACTCCAGTAATTGTAGCTTCTGAGAAAATGGTTTTTTATGTGCCTCTCTTAATGTCTCCACTGTGTTGGCAGTGCTTAAGTTTCTGGGAACAGAATCTCTCTGAGGAACAAACTCTGGCCACCTGGCAAGCACGTCCAAATTATTCTTTATCAGATTATTCAGTTATGTTTGATATTAACTTAATACATGAGCCCTTGATACCCATGGACAAATATTAAAACAAAAACCTCTTCTAAATCCGAGGCCTAAAATTTCCTAGGGCAAGTTTTCTGGGAGACGCTGGAGAAAAAATTCCCCTAAGGAATTCACCCAAAGTAGATTGGCAGCTTCCGGGGTTTTGTTCAAAGAATAATGGTTGTCAGCCGTCTCAGATCGTCCCCAGGTGCAGACCATTAACATAGGCGTCCTCCTTCCTCCTGCAAGCCTCGGCCAGGTAGCTGAAACAGCTGGATTCCTTTCAGACTTTTTGAATCCTTTTCTCACTGAAGATTAGGTGCTATAGGTATGTTAATTAGGCTTGAGAAACCTCGAGTTGCTGTCTTGGGATTTGAACCTAGAAAGTACTATATAACAATTTGCTTGAATTTCTAGAAAATTAAGGATGTTAGATTATCAAGACAATTTGTGATGTATGTTTTAGAATTTGTTCCTGTAAATCACTGAGTCCTGTTTTGAATGATTAATCACATTCCACTTCTGTACCCTGTCTTAATAAACCCCGCCTTCCTTTGTGTAAAACTCCTCCCTGAAATAAAAAGGAAGCGCAGACTGAAGCCTGCATGTGTTACAGCTTGCAGGGCATGCGTTACGGCTTGCAGGGCATGCATTATGGGCAGGCATTGCAGTTGGCAAGGTGTGCATACTGCTTGCCTAGCCATGAGGTTTAAAATGCAGGATCTGTTTGACGCCAGTGTCGCATCTACTCTGGTCTCAGGGTGTCTTCTTGTCTATCTTGTTGTGTCTTTGTGTGTATTCTTTCTCTATCTCTGTCGCCACCAGATCTCCCAACTTTGTGAACCGAACCCCCATGTCAAGGCCGGTTCTTGACAAGGTCCATATGTATGGTCACCTTTTATGTTGTTTTAAAAGAAGGTATTTACAATGAAGAACTCACTGGTCTTACAAAATTCTATCATGGGATCTCCAGCATCATTTCTATCACCTAGGCTATATTTTCCAACGTCTGATCTTTTCTCTTTGTTTCTAAATTTTGCATTCCAGTTGCCAGTAATAATCAATGCATCTTGATTGCATGTTTGGTCAATTTAAGATTGAAGAAGTTGTTGGTGTTGTGCCATGGAGTCAGTTCCTACTCATAGCAACCCTGCACAGGGTTCCTGAGGCTTTAATCTTTTCTGGAGCAGAAACCCTCATCTTTCTCTCTCAGAACATCTGGTACTTTCAAACTTCTGACCTTAAGGTTAACCACTGTGAGACCAGAACTCCTTGAAGAAGCTGGTAGACCAGTGTTGATGAAATTGAAGAAGTTGGTAGAATTCTTCAATTTCATCATCACTGGTTTTAGTGGTTAGTGTGTAAATTTGAATAATAGTAGTAGTAACTTGTCTTCCATGTAGGCTTATGGATATTAGCCCAACACAGACCGGTAGAGATCCATATTTGTGCACATTGCAAAGAGAAGTGACCCAACAGAATGCAGAAATCATCAGACAATATCATTAATAGCACATGCAAGTTAAATCTTAGTAAAAATAATATAAAAACAGCTACAGTCATACATTAACAGAGAGCTTCCAGAGGTTCAAACTGGATTCAGAAGAGGACATAGAATGAGGACATCAGATGGATCTTGGCTGAAAGCAGAGAATACCTGAAAGATGTTTGCCTGTGCTTTATTGACTACGCAAACGCTTTTGATTGTGTAGATCATAACAAGCTATGGACAACATTGTGAAGAATGAGTATTCTGGAACACTTAATTTTGCTCATGGGGAACTTGTACACAGACCAAGAGGCAGTTGTTTGAACAGAAAAAGGAAACACCAGATGGCATAAAACTAGGAAAGTTGTGCGCCAGTGTTTTTTTCACCACATTTATTCAATCTGTATGCTGAACATATAATCTGAGAAGATGGATTATATGAAGAAAAATGTGGCATCAGAATTGGAGCAAGACCAATTAATCATATGTAGATGTGACAACTTTGCTTACTGAAAGCAAAGAGGACTTAAAATATTTATTGATGAAGATCAAAGACCACAGCCTTTGGCCTGGGTTGCACCTCAATGTAAAGAAAACAAAAATCTCACCACTGGACCAACAACATCCATATAAATGGAGAAGAGATTGAAGTTGTCTAAAACTTCATTTTGCTTGGATCAACCATCAACATGCATGGAAGTAGCAGTCAAGAAATCTTTGTTGAAGAACAAAGATGTCAATTTGAGGAATAAGGTGTACCTGATCCAAGCTGTGGTGTGTTCAATAACCTAATATGCATGTGAAAGCTGGACGGTGAATAAGGAAGACCATAGAAGAATTGATGTATTTGAGTTTTGGTGTTGGGGGAGACTACTGAAAGTGCCATGGGCTGCCAAAAGAACTAATAGATCCGTTTTGTAAGAAGTGCAGCCAGAGTGCTCATTGGAGGCCAAGATGGCCAGACTTCTTCTCTCATACTTCAGCCATATTATCAGGAGGGACCAGTCTCTGGAGAAGGACATCATGTTTCGTAAAGTGGAAAGTTGGAGAAAAAAAGGATGAACCCGAACCCCCCCCCCCACCCCCAATGAGATGGATTAGCACTGTGGCCTCAGCAATGGGCTCAGGCTCAGCAACGATTGTGTTGTTGGTGTGTGGACCCAGGCAGTGTTTCATTCTGAATGGGTGCCAACTCGACCTAACAACAATAACAAGCTTTATGGAAACAGATTGCCAAGTCTTTTTCTCACAGAGCCACAAACCTTTAAATTAGTACCAGAGTATTTAACCACTTTTTCCACCAAGACACCTTAGTCAATGGGGCTACCAAGTGCTAAGTTGAAGTAATATGAGTGAACTAACTTGGACAATATGCACTTTTTATAACTTTATTTTCAATATTCAGAGAATCTGATTTTGTTAAGCTGCTGAATTATCTCAGCTCTCACAGACACTCATATTTGTTATCTTCCCACATGGTCAAGAGAATGACTATGTGTATGATTAAATTAATATAGTCTGGTGTGATGATCTAAGATAAGCACTGGACTGCTAGCCATGAGGCCGTTGGTTTAAACCCAAGTCCTTGGGAATCCTATATAGAGTTGCTATGAGTTAGAATTATATTGATGGCACTTTACAACAACAAATATTAAGGAGCCCTGTTAACATAGTGAGTTACAAGTTGGGCTGCTAGCCTCAAGGTCAGAAGTTCAAATCCCCCAGTTGCTACGCAGGGAAAAGATGAGGCTTTCTGCATCTGTAAAGATTTACAGCCTTGAAAATCTTATAAAGCGTCAATATGAGTTGGAAAGGTGGCATAGTGGATTATGTGCTGGGCTGCTAATAGCAAGGTCAGCAGTTCAAATCTCCAGCAGTTCAAGTTTTGCAGATTTGCAAGCCTGGAAACCTTTTAAAATGTTGGAACTGACTTTACAGCACATAACTACCATGAGTTGGAAGAGACTCCAGGACCCAAACATGCCACCACTATAATCATTTATTTAGTTGTTGTTGTTAGGTGTCATTGAGTTGGTTCTAACCCATAGCAACCCTGTGTATAAGAAACAGAACAAAACACTGTCCAATCCAGTGCCATTCTCACAATTGCTGCTACGTTTGAGCCCATTGTTGCTGCCACTGTGACAATCCACCTCATTGGGGTCTCTCTCGAATTTGCTGTCCCTCCACTTTACCAAGCATAATGTCCTTCTCCAGGGACTGGTCCCTCCTGATAATGTGTCAGAAGTATGAGAGATGAAGTCTGACCATCTTGGCTTCTACGGAGCATTCTTGTACTTATTCCAATGGAGATTTGTTTATTCTTCTAGCCGTCTGTTGCACCTTCAATATTTTTCTTCAGCACCATAACTCAAGTGCATCAACTCTTCTACAGTCCTCCTTACTCACTGTCCAACTCTCTCATACATATGAAAGATTGAAAATACCAAGGCTTAGGTCAGGTCCTCAAACTGACAATACAGCATTTGATTGTTTGACTGTTGCTTCCATGAGTGTTGACGGTAGATTGAAGAAAAACGAAGTCTTTGACAACTGTAATTTCTTCTCCATTTATCATGATGTGGTTTATTGGTCCTGTGGTGAGGATTTTTTTTTCCTTTACATTGAGACCACCAGAAGACTATGGTCTTTGACTTTCATCAGTAAGTATCTTAAGTCCTCTTTGCTTCCAGCAAGAAAAGTTTGTTAATGAGTCTTCCTCCAAAGACCTGCACATTGTAGTTCGTTAATGAGTCTTCCTCCAATCTTGATCCATATGCTTCTCATATAATTCAGTTTCTCAAAATATTTGCTCAGATTACAGAATGAATTAACATGGTGAAAGAATACAACCCTAACACATATCTTTCCTAATTTTAAACCATTCATTGTCTCCTTGTTCTCTTCAAATGATCGCCTCTTGGTCTATGTACAGGTTCCTCATGAGCACAATTACTCATACTCTTCAATTTGCTTTAACATCCCTATGCTGGAGAACAAGCTTCAGAGTCTCTTTTGACATTTATTTTGATCCTTCCTTTTTTTTTTTCTTGTTTTATTAATGACTTTTTTCTCTCTTCCTATATGGCAAACAGAGCTAGAAATTTTGAGTTTGAGGAGCCTTTGGAATATTCCTGAACAGACTTGTGGCCTGATATGGGGAAAAGACAAATTCAAAATGGCTGACAACAGTTCACTCTCTCCTCATGGAGATTTCTGAGCCCTGGAGGCTTCCTGGTAGTAGTGAGGCCTCCTGCTCTGGTAAACAGTAGTCCTCTAGCTTAATGCTGACATGGGAGAGCAAATGTGACAGGAAGACAGAAAGAAAATCCAGTGCAGAGAAGAGATGAGCTTGAGATCAGCAATCTGCAATATCACAAGCATGTAGTTAGGTTCAGTAGGAGCTTCAGGCAAAGCTAGGGCAGATTTCTTAGCCTCTTCCTGTGGAAAATTTATGAAGCCCAAATTGGGGAAAATGTTCTGAACGTTTTAAGGCTGGCATTTGAAGCTGGAATGTCTTCTCAAAGTAGCACATAACGGCACAATTCAATAACTCTGACCATTGTGGAAAAATGCCATGTGCCAACAGCGATTTTCCATAAATTTGTTCAGAAAATCTGAAAGAAATGCAGAAAATGGATTTGCAACCCTGGCAGCAGGCAGGGAAACAGTAGCAGAAGGCTGCAGGCCAGTAATTGATGTTTCAAATATCACTGAGTGCTTTGCCTGTAATTTCAGGGGAGAATGATAATAATTAAAAGCACAAACTTACAAGTCATTTCTGAGGAAGGAAAAATGCTGAATGCACGTAAAGTGAAGGGGGGTTGCTGAAATGTTTAACTTTTTTCCAGAGAGCTTTCAGATATGTAATGATTAGCTTTATGTTCACAGACTTTCTCCCAGAAAGTTCCAACGTGAGACAAAATGGAATCCATTATTAACCCATGAGATTCTCTGAGAGCCAATTATAAAAGCGATGCCTATGTGAAGGAGTCCTGGTGGTACAAAAGTTAAGCAGCTTGGCTGCTAACAGAAAGGTTAGCTGTTCAGACTCACCAGCCATTCTGTGGCTGAAGAGACCAAGAGATCTACTTCCATCAAGATTACAGTCTTGGAAGCTCTGTGGTGTAATTCTGCTCTCTCCTATAGGACCTCTGTGAGTCAGAATCAACTCAATGGCACAAAATGTCATATGGACATGTCTATATGACATCCACAAGTGTTTAAGCCTTACCTGAGAGTACTGGATTTTGTTGCAAATGACACATTCTTGGAGAGGATGGAAACCAGCTTTCCTTCCCCACCTCTCATTTAATGGTTCAAAGCAAGTTAGATTTGAGAGGTTGCTAAGAGGCAACTGAGTTTGCATTCTGCCCTTATCAGATTTAAAACTAGGGGTAAGCTACTCAACTTTTTGAGCCTGCATTTCTTTTTTTTTAAAAAATGAAATCATATCAGTTCTTATCTTTTATAGAGTCAGTGTTGAAGATTACCTTCTGAGATGATAAAACAATAAAGTTTCTTGAAAATGATTGGTGTTTTTAAATGCCATCAAGTTGGTTCTCACTCATGGGGACCCTGTATAGGGTTTCTGAAGAGCAGCTGGTGGGGTTGAACTGCTAACCTTACAGCTAGCAGTCCAGTGTTTATCCTACAGTACTAGACCAGAACCCCCTGTGTATGATTGGTTTCCAATAAATATTGTGTTGCTATTGTTAGCTCTGGTAGCGTAGTGGTTACGAATTGGGCTGTGAGCTATAAGGTCAGCAGTTTGAAACTACCAGCTGTTCCGCAGGAGAAAGATGAGGCTTTCTGCTCCCGTAAAGATTTACAGCCTCGGAAACCCTGTGCAGGGTCGCTATGAGTCGGAAC
>NW_006408541.1:26072185-26080760 GCF_000296735.1 Chrysochloris asiatica | reverse complement strand
GAGACACTGAAACTTGCTCTCCAGTGTAGAGATGTTAAGGCAAATGGAAGAAATGAGGAGGTCCAAGTTCTGAACAGAACATTTCAAAGATCCGCTTGAGAAGATAAAGCCAAATATTACAACAAAATGTGCAAAGATCTGGAATCAGAAAATCAAAAAGGAAGAGAACATACTCAGCATTTCTCAAGCTGGGGGAACTGAAGAAAAAATTCAAGCCTTGACTTTTCTTTATTGAAAGATTCTCTGGACAAATTATTGAATGATGCAGAAAGCATCAAGAGAAGATGAAAGGAATACAGAGTCGCTGTACCAAAAGGAAATGGTTAATGTTCAACCATTTCAAGAAGGAGGAAGTCCAAGGTACATTGAAGGAATCAGCAAAGAACAAGGCACTAGGAATTGATTGAATAAAAATTGAAATCTTTCAAGAAAGTGAGGCGGCACAGGACACCTCACTCATCTCTGCCAAGAAATTTGTGCCTATTCCAAAGAGAGGTAACCCAATGGAATGTGGAAATCATTAGACAATCTCTTTGATATCCCATGCAATTAAGTTTTACTAAAGATAATACAGAAACGGCTGCAAGCATACATTGACAGAGAACTTCCAGATTCAGAAGAGGCTGTGGAACAATGGATATCATTGCTTATGTCCGTTGGATCTTGGCTGAAAGCAGAGAATATCAGAAAGATGTTTCCCTGTGCTTTATTGACTATGCAGACTTTCGATTGTGTGGATCATGACAAGCTATGGACAACATTGTGAAGAATGAGTATTCTGGAACACTTAATTGTGCTCATGAGGAATCTGTACATGGACCAAGAGGCAGTTGTTGGAACAGAACATGGGAATACTGAATAGTTTAAAATTAAGAAAGGTGTGCAACAGGGTTGTATTCTTTCACCATACTTATTCAACCTGTATGCTGAGCAAGTAATCTGAGAAGCTGGGTTCTATGAAGAAAAATGTGGCATCAGGATTGGAGGAAGACTTATTAACAACCTGCAATATGCAGATGATACTATGTATTTATTTTTGACTGACAGAATGTCGTCTTCCCAACTATAATTTAGCCAGCTCTTTATGAGATACAAAAAAATGACAGCCAGTGACTAACCTGAACCTTTCTCCTTTCCTGAAATGAATTCCCTCAGTTACTCAGATTTGATGCCTTGGTTGTCTGTATCTCTATCCCAATTACTGTGATAATAATGGCATTGTCTGGTGATTTCCACATCCCATTGGGTCACCTTTCTTTGTAATGTGTAAACTATTACTGAGTCCTGGTGTGGTGCTGTAAGATAATCACTGGACTGCTAATCTCGAGGTTGGTTGTTCAAACCAACCAGCTACTCCTTGGAAACCCTATATAGTATCACCATGAGTTGGAACCGACAGGATGGCACTTAACAACAACAACAACAAGTGATAAAGGAAGAAGCCCTGGTAGTATAGTAGGTTACACATTGATCTGCTAACCACAAGGTCAGCAGTTCAAACTTACTAGCTGCTCAGCAGGAGAAAGACACAGGGAGGAGTGATCAGAGTTCAAGTGAACAGAGGTAAATACAGTTAAGGAGCTGATGGTAACTTGGGAGGGATTACAATCATTGTAATGATAGAAAGTGGATAATTTACTAAATGTGGAACTAATGATCCCACATTCTGCTCTGTAAACCATCACTGAATTCACACTAAAAAGTTAAAATAAATAAATTTAAACAAGAGAAAGCCCTTCTGCTCCCATAAAGATTTACAACCTTGGGACTCAGTGACATACAGCAAGCACCAGAAAGTGATACAAGATGAGATCCCTGCTTATCTTGTCAGAGTCTGATGATGAACAGTATGCTTCTGCCCGCACCACTACCTGTGGCACCATGGGCAGACTCTCGCTTCCTTCTAAGCTCTGACTAGGGTGACATTCTGTGGTCTCGTCGGCAGACGAGATAACAAGCTTTGTGTGAGAAGACAAAGTTGTGGGTAGACACAGATGTGGTGATTAACAGGTGCAGGGAACACCATAAGTAAATGTCATAATTGGAGTGGCCACTATTAGCACTATAGTAAATGCAATTGTTTCATATTTTCTTTAGCACCATCAACTTCTTTCTGGCCTATCAGAGGGAATTTTGTTCTTCAGCTCATGTTTACTCACTTCATTAGGTCTTCACAGCCCTACCTGTGATTCTAAATGTGGACCACAACCATCAGGAGATGAGAGACAGGACTCTTTTTGCCAGCTCAAACCAAAACCTTTTATGCCACAGAAAGTAATTTATACCAGGTGGTATAAGTTTCATAAAGGGGAATGAGTGCCTGTTAAGTTTCTATTGACCATAAGGCCACGAATTAGAGTGGCTGAATGGCAGTTCCTGCCTACCTACCTATACCCACCTTTCCATCCATTCATCCAAACATCCATCCAACCACCCACCCACCCACCTGTCTATCCATCAATAAATCTTATTCTTTGAGATAGGGGTCCCTAGGAAATTCAAACAGTTAATGGCGGCACTTAACAACAACAATGACTTCTACAACAATGTTCAAAACACTTGAAACACTGACAATTTCATTTGAAACTCACTAAGTATTGGTGAACAAGACCTTTGCTTTTGTTTTGATTTGGTTTATTGGATGCAATGGACATAAAATAAACCATACAAACTGCCTCTCTATAACAGACGCCAACCCAAATCAAACTCACAACCTTTGAGCTGATTCGGGCGTCCGTTGTAGAGAGGAAGTTTGTATGTGGGATCATCAGTCAACAAATCAGACACTTCCTTTCATTACAATGATTGTAACCCCTCCCAAGGTACCATCAGTTCGTTAACTGTATTTACCTTTGTTCACTTTAACTCTTACATTCCTCCCTGTGTCTTCCACAACCTTCATCTTTCCTGTGCCAACCCTGTGTTTTCTATTCCCATCACACTCTCTTTTCCGTCCCTTTTCAATACTGTCCTTAAGTGAATGTTGCCCTTTTGATATTGAATGATTAACTGACCATTCCATGGTAAGCATACCTTCCTAGTGTTCTTGTCCCCCTATATACCTGTCTACTGCTTGGCTGAAATTAGGCCATGAAAATGAGTTCTTTTCCAGACCTGAAAGGTGATTGAAGGCCACAGTCTTGGGTTCTTCAGCCTCTTACTGACCAGTAAGCCCAGTCTACAAGGTGTTTTCTTGACTGTCGTCTTTTAGAGAACAGATCATCAGGCCTGTCTTTCTGGCCAACCACTTTTAGATTGATCTCATTGTTGTTGTTGTATGCCCTTGAGTCAGCTCTGACTCTCAGTGGCCTGGCACAGATGTTGAAGTTAGTAGTCAAACACAAACCATTTGCACTACTCAGGGGCTTATAGCATTGATAAGTGTTAGCACATGTGTAAGGAATTCTGGTAGCACAGTGGTTACAAGTTGGTCTACTAATCTCAAGGTCAGCAGTATGAAACTATCAGCCATTCATTCTGTGGGAGAAAGATGAGACTTTCTACTCCTGTTAAGATTCACAGCCTCGGAAACCCCATGCAGAATTTGCTTTGAGTCAGAACCAACCCCATGCACACAACCACCAACCACAACAACCAGTACATGTAAATGAGCCCCAGTGTGGTGCTTTAGGATAAGCACTGGACTGGTAACTGCAAGGTTGGCAATTAAAACCCACCAACTGCTCTCGGAAACCCTATACAGTTTCACTATGAGTTGGAACTGACTTAACAGCACACAATAACAACAACAGTATATGTTTAGAAAAGGAAACAGTTTCCACCATCAAGACCAAAGTTTTCCCTAATTCTTGACTACCTCATTGTCTGGCATGCCACATTTATGACAATAGCATAAAAATCTATTATCTGACTACGTTGTATAAAGTAACAAATGCCAAGGTGTGAGGTGAGAGTGTCATTGGCTAGGTTGGTTAGGGTTATATTTAAGTTTAGCCGTGCCATTGTTCTTAGTGATTTATTTGGTGGTTCTCTGATGCTGCAGTCTACCAGTTATGTAATGATATATTCATCCTCCATTTTGTGATCTAATGTGGCCATCCTCCATTTTCCCATAATGCCACTTTTCACATAGCAACCTTGTCTTAGGAGCCTAATCGTGTAGATCCCGAGGACTGGATCACTTCTTTGACATTTCTCCCTCCAATCACTCCCTGCCCAGCACCAGTGTATCTCTTGTCTTGCTATCACTAAACAGTTTGCATTTCCTTGAATTTTCAAATTTATAGTTTAATATTAACATAATCACAGGACATGTCTTCTTTCTGTCCGGCTTCTTCTACTCAACATACTCATTTTGAGATCCAGCCATGTTATGTTGTTGGGGTTGTTGTTAAGTGCTGTCAAGTCTGACTCAAAGTCACACTATGCTTAGCAAAATGAAACATGGCACAGTCCTAGGTCATCCTCACAATTGTCATATTTGAGCCCATCCATCTCATTATGTGTCTTCCTCTTTCTCACTGACCAAGCATGATATTCTTCTTCAGGGACCAATTTCTCCAGATAATTTGGTCAAACTATGAGAGACCAAGTCTAACCATCCTTATTTCTAAACAGAATGACAGTACTTCTTCTAGCAGTCCATGCTACCTTCAATTCTCTTTACCAACGTCATAATTCAAATGCATTAATTTCCTCTGTGAAATTCCTTATTTATCATTTATCCATGCTATGGTGTTGCTAAGTGCTATGGAGCTGGTGCCAATTCATAGCAATCCTGGATAGGGTTTCTGAGGCTGTAAATCTTTGCAGGTACAGAAAGTCTCATATTTCTCCAGCAAATTAACTGGTGGACTCAAACCATTGACCATATGGTTTCTAGTCTAGCACTTATCTTACAGAGTCACACTACTCCCAATCCACACTATGTTGTTGTTGTTTAGTGATGTGGAGTTGTTTCCGACTCAGAACGCCCTGTATAGGGTTTCTGAAGAGCAGCTGATGAGTTTGGACTGCCAACCTTACAGTCCCAACTCATATTGCAGCAGGTATGACTATATCATTCTTTTCTCTTGCTGAATAGTGCTACATTTTATGAATACTGTGGTTTGTTTATCCATTTACCCTGTAGTGAACATATGGGTGTGGGTTTTTTTCTTCCATTTTTGACAGCTGTAAACAAAGCTGCTATGAACATATGTGTATGTCTTTGTATGGACATTTACTTTTATTTCTCTTGTATAAGGAGCTCTGGTAGCATAGTGGTTACGAATCAGGCTGCAAACCTTAAGGTCAGCGGTTTGAAACTACCAGCCGCTCCGCGGGAGAAAGATGAGCCTTTCTACTCCCGTAAGGATTTACACCCTCAGAAACCCTGTACAGGGTCGCTATGGGTCGGAACTGACTTGACGGCACTTAACAACAACAACAACATCGCTATCTAGGAGTGGAAAAGGTGATTCACATGGTAGGTGTATGTGTTTTCCAGAATAGTTGTACTGTTTTAATTCTCACCAGCAGCTTATGAGAATTCCCGTTTTTCTACATTCTTACCAGCATGAATTCACGGATATAGTCAGCCTAAGCTTTATTTGGTGGCACAGTGGTTAAACTGTTCAGCTGCGAGCCAAAAGATTGACAGTTCAAACCCACCCACCCCACTACAGGAGAAAGATGTGGCAGTCTTGTTTCTGTAAGGAAACTCTATAGGGCAGATCTACTCTGTTCTACATGGTTGCTATGAGCTTGAATCAGTTTGGCACCTATGGGTATTATTGTTAAGTGCTGCCGAGTTGGGTCCGACTCATGGCAACCCTGTCTACCCTTTGGTTTGCAGTCCAGTGCTGACCCTACAGCACCACAACAGGAGTCACTATGGGTATGTTGTTGTTGTTAAGTGCTGTCAAGTCAGTTCTGACTCATAGAAACCCTATATAGGGTTTCCAAGGAGCAGCTGGTGAGTTTGAACCACCAACCTTGTGGTTGAAAACTGATCTTGTTGTCTAGTGACTTACCCCACAGCACCACACTAGGATTCCATCCCCGTGGGTATAGTCAGCCTAATTGTAACCACTCTAATGGTGCGTGATTAGGAGCTTTGGTAGCATAGTGGTTACAAATCAGACTGCTAATCTTAAGGTCAGCAGTTCTAAACTACCAGCTGTTCCACATGAGATAGATGAGGTTTTCTGCTCCTGTAAAGATTTACAGCCTTGGAAACCCTGTGCAGGGTCACTATGAGTTGGAATTGACTCCGTGGTACTTAACAACAACAAATGGTGTGTGATAGTATCCCATTGTAGTTTGAGTTGCATTTGCTAAATGAATAGTATTGCTGAACATCTTTTCCTGTGTTTGTTATGCATATGTTTTCACCAGTGAAACATCCTTTCAAATACTTAGCGTTTTATTATTTCCTAAATTTCTCCAGGTGGTACCAATGGTCACAGCAGGAACCCACCCAGACACTCCACCAAAGAAAGGCCAGGTGCTGTACTTCTGAAAAATTAGTTACTGAAAATCCTGTAGAGCAGTTTCCATTAGCTGGGTCGGCAACTGGTGGATATTAGTTACTGAGTTGAAAGCGTTCTAAAGGTACTTTGGCATCCAGATGAGATTATAGTGAAATCTACGTGTGACTTTATATTTATATTGTCATTGTACCTATCCCTAGCCTTGACCTCCGAAGAAAAAAGAAATTGCTGATACACTATGTATGCTTGTGCATACTGTGACTTCTTAATAATTTAGAGTAGAGGGGAGATACAAGTAGAGATGAAATTTTAAAACTACAAAAAATAAAAAACTATTCACTCTTCTGAGACATCTTTGGGCAAAAGCATTCAGTGTTAGGGAAACCTAATGCCTTAGGGATTAAATAGTATTTCCACAGTGCACAAAGACACCTTTGGTAAATGATTGCATTTAGCAACCATCCCTGGGAAATCACACTCTGATTTCACACATCTCTCTCACCATTCACTAGGATATAGGGCCGTGTATTTATGTTCCCAGAAAACAAAGACTTACATACAAAATCGCAAACAACTCAGCAAAGTTACTAAAAATAATGATATTTCAGAAGATGATTCTAAGCAAGAAAAGAGAAAGGAGGGGTGGGGGAAGAAAAAGCATATTTAGTAAGACCAGAAATATTCAAGAGATGGTGGATTGTAGTTAAACAAAATTTTATATCTAAAAATAGTATTTGCGTCCCATCTGAGTTTAGTGATAAGAAGTGTAACAATGCGATTAAAATAAGCCTTGTGTAGCATTTGTAGTCTAACTCGGGCTTACATTAGATACTGCAGTTACAGAACCCTAATAGCAGAGGGACAGGAAAATTAGACGACTTAAAGTAAGGTGGTGGTGGCTGTGTGCTGGGGATTCGGTGCCGACTCATAGTCACCCTGTACGTCTTTACGGGAGCAGAATGCCTCATCGTTCTCCCACGGAACAACTAAAGTAAGGTAGTCAGAGCAGAATGATCAACAAGAATTACAAATGAATCTGTACACTGGCACGGCCCAGATGATTCAAAAAGGTGTGTTAAACGGATGACAAATGCAGGTACAAAGAACATTAAAAAGTCACAAGAGTTGGATCCCCACCTAAGTGTGAGTACCTGCCAGGCATCAACAAAAGTTCTAATAATGTCCACATACTCTCTCAGTTTTAGCTATACAAATATCTTGTATATAGACATGATCATCTTAAATAAAATGAAATTCATTTTTATTGTTTTTTTTTTTTTTTTTTAATGATGTTCACAGTGGAAAGGAAATGCTTGACGCCAGACCACAAGTGCTAGAAGCCAAGTTCAGGCCATGTTTTATAACCTACATGTTTTAATGTCCTAAACCCATTTCTATTGGGTCACTGTTGACTTACAGAAACCCTATAGAACAGAGTAGAACTGCCTCATATGGTCTCCAAGGCTGTATTCTTTCTGGAAGCAGACGGCCACAGCTTTCTTCTGCAAAGTTGATGGTGCATTCAAACATCTGAACTTTTGATTAGCAATCAAGCACTATAACCACTACATTCCCTTAGTTTTCTATAGTTGCTATCACACAAATACCACAAGAAGGTAGCTTTATTTATTTTCTCATAGTTTAGGGGTCTGAAAGCCCAAATTCAGGGCACCAGCTACAAGAGAAGGCTCATTCCTGGGGCAAATTCTTGTCTCTTCCAGCTTCTGTTCCTCAGAGATAGTCACACAGCATCTATCTTCTGCCATTTGTCCATTCTTGTCTCTAAGTCTATTCCGTTCCTTATTTCTCAGAAGTGGCCATATCTAGGACATATCCTGCACGAATATGAGCTCATTAACATAACCTAATTATGTTAGCCTAGTTCAAGTAGAATCACATCCACAGATATGTTGTTGTTATTAAAAGTGCAGTTGAGTCCGTTCTGACTCATAACGACCCTGTATAGGGTTTTTGAGGAGAAGCTGGTGAGTTTGAACTGCCGACCTCAAGGTTCAAATAGACCTTGCAGTCAAGTGCCACAGCAAGATTCCATCCACAGATATAGGGGTTAGGGGAAGGAGAACACAATTTGATCCAACAACAACAAATAGCTTCATAGTTCTTTTTTTTTTTTTTTTTTA
>NW_006408541.1:26067353-26069455 GCF_000296735.1 Chrysochloris asiatica | reverse complement strand
ATCAGATTACTCTTTTTTTTCCCCTCTTCTTTCTTCTTCTAGTTGAGCTCTGATCATCTAGTCATTGAAGCCAGGTCAAGTGGGTATTATCTGCAAGTGTGGGTTCTTGAACGTTTTTCCTTGCATGGGTGTGTGTACACACACACACACACACACAATCACTTGGGGAAGTTCAAAAAGCTGTACATTTCCCATCAGTCCCCCTATACATTTTGATTCAGTAGACCTGACATAGGAGTGAGACCTACATTCAAGATAACCCAACCTCATTGCAGTACATTATAGACCACATTTTGAGATTCTAAGTTCTGGTCAATCTCCATGTCTCAGGCTCTTCTTCCTGCACCAATGATGAAACAGTGGACAAACACAGCCTAGGGTGTTTTCATAGAACAAACCAATCTAGAAAGCAAAGCTGAAGACAACCTGTGCTGAAAATCAGTGTCACTCGGAGCAAGCCCAGCTAGGGCCTCAGGAACTGGTAGCATCGCAAACTCATCTTTCTCAACTTAAGGAGAATGTGTGTTCTCACTTCCCTCATGCCACCCAAACTAACCAACCACACCTTGTGACCAAAAGGGGAGCAGGGCAGCTTTAGCCAATGAACTTGCTAATGTTTAAGGAGCACACAGGAGACATGCTGTAGATTCAAGGAATTATGACTAGATGATGGGGCTGGGTTGGTTGGAGACACAATCAGACACACAGAGATGATTATTAGTAAGTGAGCACTGAATGAATGAAGAAAATGGAAATACTAAAATTCATGGACTGCCTTAATTTCGTTTTTGCACTGAAAAGTCAACCTGGAGCCACATGGTTCCAATCAATTTTGCCACTGTCATTGTCAGATGGGACTTCAGAATCAGAATTCACCACAGAGTTGAGTCAGGCTACCCCTGGGGGTATGGAATTTAAGACAGTGTTCACCTATCTTATGGTGGTTTTAGGGGATAAGACTCAGAGGCAACACTAAAGACAGAGGAGTAGGTGGGTGGATGCTGTCCTTTCTTCCCTCAGAGTTGGAGATGAGGAAGGAAATCAATCCTTCCCTCAGGGACTTGCTTCCACTACTCTATCCCCACCTCTTTCTTGTGACTCAACCAGAAATTCTCTCCCCCGTTTAGAAGCTGTGTGGTACAAACAGCTAACAGACTCAACTGCTGACCAAAGGGTTGGCGCTCCACTGGAACAAAAACCTGAATATCCACTTCTGAAAAGTCAGCCATTAAAAGTCCTATGGAATGTAATTCTATTCTGACATGCAACTGAGTCACCATGAGTCAAAAGTCACTCAAGGGCAACTGATTTCTTTTTCCCTTTAATCTGTTCCCAGCACCTAGGAGGAGTCCTGGTGTGGTACTGCACCAAACTGCAAACTCATTTGAACTGCAAGGTCGGTGGTTCAATCTCACCAGCTCCTCCTTGGAAACCCTATACAAGGTCACTATGGGTCTGAACCAACGCAATGGCACTTAACAACAACGACAGCACCTAGGAACCACCTAATGGAGGCTATCTATTTGGTCTCCACACTAAATCTGAGCCCTAAAACCACAGTAAAAAGACAGCACTCAGATTTCCAACCCATACTCCCTTTACGCACACCCAGCTCTCTCTCACATAATATGTGCATTGAGTCTCAGCATTTTGGTCAAAGAGCATAGTTCTATAATGTTTCGTACTCATCTCCACTCCAACACCTAAACAATGAGACTCCTTCAGTAGAAGAGATATGATAACAATCAAGTACCAACAAACCCACTGCCATTGAGTCCATTCCAACACATCAGAACTCTAGATAGGGTTTCCAAGACTATATCCTTATAGGAGCTGAAAGCTTCATCATTCTCCCATGGAGTGGCTGGTGGGTTTGAACTACCAAGCTTGTGGTTAGCAGTCCATTGCTTATCTTACAGCACCAGCAGGGATTCAATTAAGTACACTTGTCAAAATTCTTTTTGGATAAAAATATACATTTTTTTTTTTAAGGTTTTTTTATTGTGGATTGAGTAAAAGTTTACAGGGCACATCATCAGTTTCACATTCAACAATTCATATACCTTGTTTCATTACATTGATTATAATCCCCTCCACATACC
>NW_006408541.1:26057386-26065553 GCF_000296735.1 Chrysochloris asiatica | reverse complement strand
GCATAGTTTCTGTTGAGAAATCTGAGCTTAATCTGATTTGCTTGCCTTTGTATGTTATATTTCTCTTTTCCCTAGCTGCTTTCAAGATCCTGTCTTTATCTTTGATTTTGGAGAGCTTGATTATTATATGTCTTGGTGATTGTCTTTTAGGGTCTCTCTATCATGGGGTTTGTTGAGCTTCTTGAATGCTTATCTTTTCACTTTTCATGATGTTAGGAAATTTTTCTACCAGAAGCGCTTCAACTATCTCCTCTGTGAGTTTATGTGATTGTTCCTGTTCTGGAATGCCAATAATTCTTATATTATTCCTTTACATGTTATCCAACATGAATCTTAGGCTTTCTTCTGATTTTTTTATCCTTTCTTGTATTTGTTCTTCTATCTTAGTAGTGTTGAGAGATTTATCTTCTAGCTCCCTAGTTCTAGCTTCTATCTCTTCAATTCTATTCCTTTGCCCTTTCAATGTATTGTCCATTTCTGATATTCTATTATTAATCATGTGGACCTCTTTCTGTAGGTTTTGAATTGTTTACAATGCTCTATCTTATTTGATTGTTCCTGTAGTGCTTCCCTGACTTCTTCCTTATTTTTCTCAACTGCATTGTATAGTATTTTGATACCTTTTATAATAATTTTTAGGAATTACTTCTCAGGCATTTCCAAAGCCTGCCCATCTTCCAGTATGGAGTGTAGGTCTCCTTCTAGCTCATTTGCCTCAGTCACTTTATCTTGTTTCTGGACATGTGCAAATATGGTCATCTGCTTCTGTTTTGGGGGCATCTTCAGGGGTTATCTGTGGACTCAACACTTAGATGGGTATGTAGTTTGGTATTTTTTATGCTTTCTGAATGCCTCCAGGTAGATGCGATCAGGAAATGGGCTTCCCTTTTCACTCTTCTTCTTGAGAAGTTTCAAGATACAACTGTTGGTCATTTTGACTTAACTTAGGATTTAATTTTCAGCCTATTTCCTCTTTTGTCTGCTTGTCCTGTTCCACAATCGCCATTCAGCATTTTTTCTATTTGTAAACAGTTCAGGGCCAGCTGTGGCTGTTTGGCATTAATTGAAAACTGTCTCTTTAAATTTCGAGGAGCTCTGTGTGCATGTGTAGTAGAACCCTCCCAGGGTGGGGCTGGGGTTCCCACCAGCTCAGGCACCCCTATAGTCACCAGAATGGAGGTGCTCCTACAGCAATGGAGCAATGAACAGATACCAAAAGAAAAGAATGTCCACACCTTTATCTCAGCAGTTCTGCTAGACATCTGTGGCTGCTCTGATCCTTCCCCCACTTGGTCTCACCCAAGATGGCAGCTCCTGGAGCAGCCGAGTATCCCGGACTAGAAAGCAATAGATTTCTTGCCTCTGCCACAAATTCTCCCAGCTGTGAGCCTTCCAACCTTCTAAATATTCCTTTATATGTGGTTCAGAGTTCTGGGACCATCCCCTGAGCCTGCTTGGTCGGGTATTCTGTGTTGTTGTTGGCCGAGCTCCTTTACTACACATCCACCCGATCTGCCATCTTGTTTGTTCTTCATACATTTTTAATTATTACCTTTAAATATTGTTTCAGTTTTCCCAATTGGCCTTTGATTAAAAACATGACTCTTCTAATTGTTCCACTCTGATAGGTACAGGCCCTGTCATGGACCACAGCATGTACTTCAAGGCAATGTCAATGTAGTTCCATTCATACCCATGGCACTTCTGACATAGGTAACATGCTATCACCTTTTACCATACCAAGCCACTCCTCTAGCTTCCTTCTATTTCCTGGGTCAATCCTGGTCATCCTTCCAGCAGTACCTCCCAGATCCTTGCTTTTCAAACTGTGGCCCTTGGACCATCAGCACCAATATCACCTGGGGGGGGGGCGGTCTTTAGAAACATAGACTGTCATGCTCTACCCCAGATCCACTGAACCAGAATTTGCATTTTAAATAAATCCTAGGGAGCTTCCTGTGTATATCAGAGTGTGAGAGGCACAGTCTTAGAGAATAAGTTCCTGAGAGGAGTGGCTTCCATTTCCTTGTGCATACTTCTTATAGTCTAACATAAGGACTTTAGGAAACACTCTTCCATTTTAGAACCGTGGATTTCAAATTGCCTGAGTATAAGTAGATGTACTAATTGCAACTCATAAGTGAAGAGCGAAATAAATTTAATGGGCCATAACCAAAAATTTTTTTTTTTATGAAATAAAATAGACTACAGCATACTAGCATAGAATGGAAAATGTCACTCAGATAAATACTGTTTCATGAGACTTTTGAAACAATATATATCTAAGTGTATATGTTTATGTACACTAGATTTTTCTATGTATTTTTAGTGTCATTCATAGTCAAAGATACATGTGTTGAAATAGACTTGAAGGCTACTAACAACATCAACAGCTAGATTGTAAATTCCTTGATTTCAGGGTCTGTTTGATTCATTTCTTTTCTGTGTAACACTTAACACAATGAAGATACAGAGCAGATACTAAAAAAAATGTGGGATGCTGATAGGAAGATTATAGATCAGAAAAGACATTGTACCGTAAGGAAGGATGACTGGAGATAAGAAGATGAAGGAAGTCCCAGGAAGCACACAAGGAGGGGAAAGTGTCAACAGATCAGAGTCCCCTTTTCAAGTGTAGTCTCTCCAGTACTCAGATGGAACTCATGCTAAGCAGATCAAATGACTTTTATGATGCCGAGACTTCCTTGATGGTGGAAGTCATTAAATGTCATGTGAGATATGACAGCGAACAACACTGGTTAGAACTAGAGGTTTGCAAAGAGGGAAATTAAAGACTGTGTGGGGAGTATTAGATTTGGAACTCAGGCAGAGTAGGACATTGTAAGAGCACAAATACAAAATCGGAAGAGGGTTTTCTGAAGACCCAAATCAGATAATCACCCACTCACTCCACAGTTACTGATATAGTGTCTACTATGTGCAGACACTATGCTGGGCACTGGAGATACAGCTGAGAAAAGTGTCAAAACTACACTGCTTTTACGAAGCTGACATTGTAGTGGAAAGAGGAAGGAATTAATGAATAGAAAGCTCATATTGGTATTTATTACATTGTGCTTATATTACCTATAAACTCTGCACTTGATTTATATTATAAATAAAAAAGAAGTCATTTTTCAGAAACATTGTTCACACATATCCTACCCTGATATACACTGTCTTCTCTGATTCCAGGTTGAGTAAAATCAGATGATTTCACTTGCTTGCTCCCTCTCCCAAAGGGTTTTCATACCTTTCAGATTTGCTGTTTTGAACATCTTCTTCACCTGGTAACAACACTAAGATGATTTATATTATCTGTTTATCCTTACAACTCTTTATAGTCAGTTATCCAGGTTACAGCACTTTCTTTCATGGGCTTTTCCTTGGGCCACGCCATTTCTCATAAGCAGACCAGGCTGGCTTTTCAGTGTGTCAGCCTCTGCCCTTGGAGGTGGCATTCAAGCCTGAAGTTCCCCACTCCATGCTGTTTTCTTCACCATTCTGTTTATTGCTGTTAGGATTGCTAGTGCTGTCGAATCAATTCCAACTCAGAGCAACCCTGTATAGGGTTTCCAAGAAGTGGCTGGTGGGTTTGAACCTCCAACCTTGAAATGAGCAGTCCAGTGCCAACAGTGACTCATGGATACATGTACATCAGAACAAAACGTTGGTGGTGATGGTCATGTGCCATGGAGTCAGTTCCAACTCATAGTGACCCTGTATAGGGTTTCTGAGTCTGTAAATCTTTATGGGAGTAGAGAGCCTCATCTTTATCCCTGGGAACAGCTGGTAGTTTCAAACTGCTGACCTTGAGATTAGCAGCCCAATTCATAACCATGACACTACCAGAACAAAAGGCTACCCAATCCTAAACCATCATCATAATTCTGGCTAGGTCTGAGTCCAGCGTTGTGGTTATTGTGCCAATCTAGCTCATTGAGAGTTTGCCATGCCTTGTTTAGGCTTTCCTCTTTATCAAGTCTGATAATCTTCTACAATGATCAGTCCTTCCTGATGAAGAGTCCGACGTAAGTAAGTCTGTGTCTGAGACAATATTCTGTCATCCATACCATTTTCATTGGAAAGTCACGAAGCCTTTTTTCCTAATTTATCAGTCTAGAGGTTCCATTGAAACCTGCCCACTATTGGTAACATTGCTTGTGTTTGAAATACTGGGGGCATAGTTGTCAGTATCGTAGCAGCACGTAAGCTACCAGAGCACAACATACTGACAGTCAGGTAAGTGGTGAGTCCTATCTTTTTGTTTATGTTACCGTGTGTCATTGAGTAGGTTTTGACTCATGGCAACCCTGTATAGGATTTTCGAGGAGTTTAAACTACCGATCTTTCAGAGCAGCCAGTGCTTATCCTACAGTGCCACACCAGGACCCATCTATGTTGCTATTTTTGTTAAGTACTGTTGAGTCAGTTCTGACTCATAGTGACGCTGTATAGGGTTTCTGAGGAACAACTGGTGAGTTTGAACTGACCCATTGACCTTGCAGTTCAAACCAATCTTGAGATTGAGTGCTTATCCTTAGGTGTCACACCAGAACCCATCTATGTTGTTGCTGTTAAGTGCCATTGAGTTAGCTCTGACTCATAGCCAGCGTGTGTAGGGTTTCCAAGGAGTGGTAAATTTGATCCACTAACCTTGTGGTTCAAACCGGCCTTGAGGTCAAAAGCATTTTTGTTGTTGTTAAGTGCTGTCGAGTTGGTTCTGACCCATAGTGACCCTGTATAGGGTTTCCAAGGAGCGACTGGTGAGCTTGAACTGCTGACCTTGCAGTTCAAATGGCTTCGCAGTCTGGCACATTAACCCACAGCATCACACCAGGACTCCTCTATAGCAATACCTAAATCCCACTACCTCTGTGTGTCTGTTATCAACTTGAATCAGGAAAATCTGTCTCTAAAGGTTCTGATTCTTATTTTTATAGTCTTTTATTTATCCCCTCTTCATCTAAGCATTTTAAATACATATGAACAGATGGAACTGTTTTTAAGTACAGTTGCAGAGTTTTTCCTCACAGGCACACATCCACATAGTCTGCTAAACTAGTTGGGTGACCTGGTTAACCCCCCAAAGTATCTGACAGCTATTTTCCAACCCATCAACAGTGAAGATGATCATAGTGTGATCTGTCTCCTATTCAAGTCACTTTTCTTCTCTTTAAAACACAACATCTTTCTCTTTAAAACACAACATCCTCTGATGCCAGCCCACTGGAAAGTTTCTTCTAACCACTATCCATAAATCCTAGGCAACCACACTAGAGATGGCAGTTGTCTGTTTCATAGAGGCTCGGTCTAAACTTCTCTTTAATTCTTGTTTCCAAATATTGTCTTCTGCCTTTTTGAGGTAAAGCTAGAAACATCACACATTCCCAGGGTAACAACGACATTCTTGTTTACTTTAGAATTCATTTTGATAAGCACCCAAGAGTTTTAGCTCAAACTGAAGGGCATTTGTGTAAGGTAGCTGACTGTGGGGAAGTTTTAAGTTTCAGTGTATTTTAGGAAACAAAGAAAAAGAAGGAAGAAAAGGCTTTCTTTCCTGGAGGAAACAGGGAAAAAAAAACTTATCGAGAGAGGGAGAAAAGAAAAGGACTGAATCCCTGTGTGTTCCACAAGAAGACAAGTATAGGGAATCCCAACAGTGTGAATTTTCTGGAAAGGGACTCCTTGTCCCTCTCACAGAAATGACAGACTCCACGCTAACTGTGCTGATGATGGTTTAAACAATGCTTGTTTGGCAATTGGAAACTCACTACTTTTTTTCTGTAGGAGGTTCAGCCCAAGAAGTATAAATGCAGAAAGTTTCTGCTTTTTTGAGTGGAATAGAACAAACTCCTCAAAAGGAGTGTGCAAAGAATAGGGACCACTGAAACTTCTAGCCCACAGCTTCAAGTTTTCCAAGGCCTATTTGCTTTGGCCCGCCTCTGCCATTCCTTTCTCTCTTTTTTTCAGAAGTGTGAAATGGGTTGGTTGCTGGTATTTGTTCTGTGGTCTCTGCTAACTCTTCCATCTGTATAAACTCAGCTCTGCCAGCTGAGCAGTTTAGCAACACTTTCTCTTCAGAGGACTGGGAGGGAGGCCGAGGTCCCAGTAAGTGGTACTTTGAAGGCTTGCAAATGTGGGAAGCTGGTTGTTTGATGGAGACTGTGAGGCTTAACTGGGCTGCACACCTTGGGCTCCTAGTGCCTTCCTTCTTCTGGGCCAATAGCTCAGCAGGATGAAGGCAACAGAATCCAGGTTCCCCAAGAGGGAGGGGATGGTGGAGGTATCTATAATGTGCCTACAAACCTCAGCAACTTTAAGATGTGGCATTAGGCCTTATGGTTTCTTTCATCTCTTATAAAAATATTTTAGAGCTGAAGAGCACCAAAGTGGAACCTGCATTCTTTTATTCCATATTTACCTGTGTCTATGTTGACCTGGTGTGGAGTCCTGGTGTGGTGCTGTGGGTTAATGTGCCAGACTGCAAAGCCGTTTGAACTGCAAGGTTGATGGCTCAAGCTCACCAGCTGCTCCCCAGAAACCCTATCCAGGGTCACTATGGGTCAGAACGGACTTGATGGCCCTTAACAACAACAACAACATCAACGATGACCTATTTCAATCAGATACTATCCTTCAAGAAGCAACAGGTTAACAGTATGCCAAGATTGTTTTTTGTGGGTTTTTTTTTTTTTTTTTCATTTCTGTTCTCAATGTAAGAACTTAGCCCATGTAATTAACAAGTTTTTTTTTCATTAGCGGGATTACAAAATGATACAACCACTGTGTGTAGGGTACTTTCTGAAAAAGTTGGAAATAGAAAAACCATATGATCCAGCAATCCCACTACCAGGTGTAAGTTCTAGAGAAATAAGAGCCTTTATACAAACAGATGTATGTACACCCATGTTCAACACAGATTCACAATAGCAATAAAGACAGAAAAAACCTAAATGTCATTATTGAACAAATGGATAAACAAACTATGACATATATACACACAATGGAATGTTATGTAATTTTAAAGAATGAGAGAAAATTTGTGAAACACCTCATAATGTGGATGAGCCTGAGAGACGTTATACTGAGAGAAATAAGTCAATCACAAAAGAACCAATATTGTACGAAACCACTACTATAAAAAAGAAAGGTTTTCACATGGAAAGAAACAGTCTTCAATGGTTGTCAGAGATTGGAGGAAGAGGGGAAAAGATAAATTACTAACTAGACAGTGTTGTTGCTGTTAAGAGCTGTTGAGTCAAGTCTGACCCATAGCAACCCTGTATAGGGTTTCCAAGGAGCAGCTAGTGAGCTTGAACTACCAACCTTGCAGTTCAAATGGCTTTGCAGTCTCGCACATTAATCCACAGTGCCACACCAGGACTCTACCTGGAGTGGAGTCTACTAGAGAATAGAGAGTGGGTCTACTAGACAGTACTATAGAGTAGAGAGTGGGTCTAATTCACAGCTCTAAAGAGTAGAGAGTGGATCTACTAGACGGTAATAAAGAGTAGACAGTGGATCTACTAGACGGTACTAGAGAGTAGAGACTGGGTCTACTAGAGAGTAGACCCGTGTTAACGGAAGAGTAGAGACTAGACAAACAGAGAGTAGACCCATGCTAACAGAGGTAAAGAGTAAGGCAATATATATGTGACAGAGCAGCATAACATGACCACTAGAAAGCATAACATGTAATCACTAGGAAATGCACAAGAGTAAAAGACAACAAAAGCGAATAGCTTTTATACACACAATTCAGCTACAAAAGCAATAATAAACACCATTACACCACCTGTCAGTCCGTCAGTTTATCACACTGTGGTGGCTT
This sequence comes from Chrysochloris asiatica, assembly GCF_000296735.1. Taxonomy (NCBI): domain Eukaryota; kingdom Metazoa; phylum Chordata; class Mammalia; order Afrosoricida; family Chrysochloridae; genus Chrysochloris; species Chrysochloris asiatica. The sequence continues at coordinate 26,057,719 of NW_006408541.1, read as the reverse complement.
GTGAGTTGCTGTAATTCTGGAAGCTATGCCACCATTATTTTAAATATCAGCAGGGTCACCCATGCTGGCCAGGTTTCAGATGAACTTCCAAATGAAGACAGACTAGGAAAGAGTGACGAACTATTTCTGAATATTTAGTCACTGAAAACCTTATGAATAGCAGAGAAACACTATCAGATATAGTGCCAGAAAATGAACCCTTCAGGTTGGAAGGCACTCAAAATGTGACTGGGGAAGAGCTGCATCCTCAAAGTAGAGTTGACCGTGATAATGTGAATAGACTAAAGCCAGTGGGAGTAAAGCCCACAGGACCTTCATTTGCTGATGGGGCAC
>NW_006408541.1:26053432-26054050 GCF_000296735.1 Chrysochloris asiatica | reverse complement strand
TTTCTGTATTACCTTTAGTAAAACTTTACTCGCATGGGATATCAAAGAGATTGTCCTACAATTTCTGCATTCTATTTGGTCACCTCTCTTTGAAATGGGCACAAATAGGGATCTCTTCCAATCAGTCGGCCAGTTAATTGTCTTCCAAATTTCTTGGCAGAGATGAGTGAGTGCCTCCTGTGCCACCTCACTTTCTTGAAATATTTCAACTTTTATTCCATCAATGCCTGGTGCCTTGTTCTTTGCACCTTGGACTTCCTCCTTCAGTATCATTGGCTCTTGATCCTACGCTACCTCTTGAAACTTTTGTACATCAACCATTTTCTTTTGGTACAGTGACTCTGTGTATTCCTTCCATCTTCTCTTGATGCTTGTTGTTATTGTTAAGTGTCCTCGAGTCGATTCCAACCTATAGCGACCCTGTATAGGGTTTCCGAAGTTCAATCTGGTGAGATTGAACCACTGACCTTGCAGTTCAAACAGCTTTTCAGTTTGGTGCATTTGCCCACATTTGATGCTTTGTTGTTGTGTTCTTAGTGCCATCGAGTCAGCACCGACTCATAGCGACATTATGCATAGCAGAACGAAACACTGCTCAATCCTGGGTCAACCTCACTA
>NW_006408541.1:26046583-26053332 GCF_000296735.1 Chrysochloris asiatica | reverse complement strand
TCAACTTTCATTATTGAAGGATTCTCTGGGCAAATTATTGATTGATTCAGAAAGCATCAAAAGAAGATGGAGAGAATACACAGAGTCACTGTACCAAAAGGAAATGTTTGATGTTCAACTGTTTCAAGACGTAGCATATTATCGAGAGCAATAATACTGAAGGAAGAAGTCTAAGGTACATTGAAGGAATTGGTGAAGAACAAGGCACCAGGAACTGATGGGACACAAATTGAAATCTTTCAAGAAAGTCAGGAGGCACTGGAGGCACTCACTCATCTCTGCCAAGAAATTTAGAAGACAATTATCTGGCCAACCAATTGGAAGAGACCCATAGCTGTACCCATTCCAAAGAGAGGTGACCCAACAGAATGCAGAAATCATTGGGCAATATCTTTGATATCCCATGTGAGTAAAGTTTTAAAAGGTAATACAGAAACAGCTGAAAGCATACATTGACAGAGAACTTCCACAGGTTCAAGCCGGATTCAGATGAGGATGTGGAACGAGGGATATCATTGCTGATGTCCGATGAATCTTGGCTGAAAGAAGAGAATATCACAAAGATGTTTACCTGTACTTTAGTGACTATACAAAGGCTTTCAATTATGTTGATTATGACAAGCTATGGACAACATTGCAAAGTTTGAGTATTCCTGAACACTTAATTTTGCTCATGAGGAATCTGTACATGGATCAAGAGGCAGTTGTTGGAACAGAACATGGGAACACTAAATGGTTCAATATTAAGAAAGGTGTGTGATAGGGTTGTATTCTTTCACCATACTTATGCAACATATATGCTGAGCAAATAATCTGAGAAGCTGGCTTATATGAAGAAAAGTATGGCATCAAGATTGGAGGAGCACTCATTAACAACCTGAGATATGTAGATGATACAACCTTGCTTTCTGAAAGTGAAGAGGACTTAAAATATTTACTGATGAAGATGAAAGAACACATCCTTTAGTATGGAGTGTATCTCAACATCAAGAAATCAAAAATCCTCACCCTTGGACCAATAAACAACATTCTTATCAACAGAGAAAAGATTGAAGTTGTCAAGGACTTCATTCTTCTTGGATCAATTATCAACACTCATGGAAACAGCAGTCAAGAAATCAAATGACGTATTGCTTTAAGCAAGTGTGCTGCACAAGACCTTTTTAAAGTGTTGAAGAGCAAAGATGTCAGTTTGAGGACTAAGGTGTGCCTGACCCAAGCCTTGGTATTTTCAATAACCTCATATGCAAGTGAAAGCTAGACAGTGAATAAGTAAGACCGTAGAAGAACTGATGCTTTTGAGTTATGGTGTTGGATGAGAATATTTAAAGTCTCATGGACTGCCAAAATGACAAACAGATCTGTGTTGGAAGAAGTGCAGTTGGAGTGTTCTTTGGAGGCCAGGATGGCCAAAGTTCATCTCTCATACTTCGGACACATTGTCAGGAAGGACTAGTTACTGGAGAAGGATATCATGTTTGGTAATGTTAGAGAAAAAGAGGAAGACCCCCAGTGAGATGGATTGGGAAAGTGGAAGCATCAATGGGCTCAAAAATGGCAAAAGTTGTGAGGTTGACCCAGGACCGAGCAGTGTTTCATTCTTTTGTGCGTAGGGTTGCACATAAGTAGATACATAAGTAGATGTACAAGTTGACCAGATGTATGACAGTGAATGGAGTACACCTATGAGTATATGTAGGCTTGCCAGAGGATATTTCTAGAGATCTATTTGTATGGCGCTATAAATATAGCCAAGAATATTGTTGTTAAGTTCTGGGGAGTCAGTTCCAGCTCATAGCAACCATGTATCGGGTTTCTATGAAGTGGTTCTTGGGTTTGAATGTCAACCTTGTGATTAGCAGTCCAGTGCTTATCCTACAGCATCACACCAGAACTCCATTGCAGAGCAAACAAGAGGAAAATTTCTGAAAACATCTTAGACATACCAAACACCTTGAGAGAATGAGGCACTGGACTTGGGATCTTAGGACCACAATCTTGGTGGCATGTATGTCAATTGGCATAAGATAGTTCACAAAGACAGTGTTCAACATTCTACTATGACAAGTAGTGACAAGAGTCTTAACAACTAGCAAGCAGCCATATAAGATGCAACTTGCATGGTCTCTCTCGTCCAGAGTAAATAAGAGTGAAGGAAGTAAAAACTCAAGGACACAATTAATCCAAAAGATTGAGACCACACAAACCACAGCCTCCAGTATCCAGAGCCCAGAAGAACAAGATGGGCCTGGCTGCTACAACCAGTTCCTCTGATCAGAATCACAATAGGAAGTACTGGATGGGGAAGGAGAGAAAATTCAAACACATTGAAAAAAGCATATCTCCTGGTCTGACGAAGACAAGTGGAACCCGTGGGACTAGGGCCTTTAGATACTCTTCAGGCCAGGCACTGAACTCACCTTGCAGCTATACAGTAGATAACCCACCAAGGAGGAATGTACTCCTCAGTACAATCAACTGTAGGAGACCAAAAGGGCAGCAATTGCCTCAAAACAAAGCTCTGGTGGCAGGAAAGGGCAGCAAAGAAGGACAAATGGAAACAGGGAACCCAGGGAGAAAGTGCGGAAGAATGTGTTTACAGGAAGGATGCTACAACCAATGTCACAATAGAAAACATGGGTAAATGGCTGAGTGGAATACTAATGTGCTCTGCCAACTTTCACCCAAACTACAATTTAAAAAAAGAGAAAGAGAGAAAGTAAAGATAGCTGTTAAAAGTTAACAGGAGGCAAAAATATGTAAAAAAGTTGCCTTTGGGTCAGAGATGGAAAGTTAATAGTCTTGATGGCTTTTGCCAAGTTCAACAAGTACCTCTGTGAAGTACAAACAGCTTCTAATGAAAAGAATGATCACAGTTAAATAAGACATGAAGGAGAGACTGCATTTGCCAAGGGAAGAGCTATGTGCTGGCACATTTGCTTCTGACTGTCTAAGAGTAAACCCTGCCCAGCAGGGTCCTCCGTGGAGGGAAATTGACATGGACTGTAGAGATCAGAGTAAAAAAGCACTAAGAAGACGTGGCTTGAACTAATGTCCCGTTGTCTACCCTGGCATTCAAAAAGCACCTAATTACACAAGAATTAAAATCCAAGGGCTTTTCATTGGATTTCTCAAGCCAGAGACGGCTCCTTGGGAAAACTGGCCCTCAGTTATTAAGTGTTAGCATAACCTCAGTCTCCCTAATATACTTTAATGTAAATGTTTATCTTTCGGGACCCTGCTCCCTTTCATATATCTATGACCTAGATAATTGAGTAATCTGTTTAAGAAAACAAGTATTGTTGTTGTTGTTAAGTGCTGTCAAGTTGGTTCTGACCCAAAGCAACCCTGTATAATAAGGTGTCCGAGAAGCAGCTGGTAAGCTTGAACCACCAACCCTGCAGTTCAAATGGACTTTGCAGTCCAGTGCATTAATCCACTGTGCCACCCCCAGGACTCTGTGGAAACAGTCTCACAGCTTTTCATATAAGTGCAATGGAACATATAACATATTCTACCCAGGTCGATGTTAAATAAAATGTCCTTGACAGAATGTGCAATGAGCTATTAGGAACAAAGTGATGTGGGCCTAACGTGTAATACTGTTAGAAAGTAAAATGTATATTTCTGTTTGCTTTGGAAACCTCCAAAGAGGTTGACTAAAATGTTAAGTACAAGAAGGAACACCCCTTCATGGAAAACTTTTCCCCATGGTATAGTCCTTGGGTGTCAAATCAAGGGCACACACACCTAGGAGTTATTTAAAGTTGAGGACTTATGTGGTGGAAATTGACCATCGTGCCATCAGAACAATGGGGATCATTGAAAAATATTCCCACAAGGCCAAGGTAAGCTTCAGAATACATTTCATAACACACACAATTACATTTTCAAGGCATGGCCTTCTGCCTTACCTTGATAAATGAAATTGTCATGCCTGCTTCAAATTGTCTCTAGCTAAATGAACTTCAAGTTGCTGGAAAGAAGACAGCATACGTCCACAATGCCCAGAAGAGTTAATAGTGCACAACCCCTCTTCCCCCTAAACAAACAAATAAACCATAACAACAAAACAGAACCCAATGGCATTGAGTTGAATCTGACTCATGGCCATCCCATGCATTGCAGAACAAAGCTGTGTTCCTGGGATTTTCAAAGCAATGCTCTTTCAGAAGCAGATCCCCAGGCTTTCTTCCAATGTGCCTCTAGGTGGGCTCTGAATTGAGCACTTAAGGATTAACATCACACAAACAAACAAACAACAACAACAAAAGAACGCATTGCCATCCAATCAATTCCAACTCATGGCAACACCTTTCTCCCTAAGGTTTTCAAGGCTGTAAAGGAGCTCTGGTAGCATAGTTGTTACAAATCGGGCTGTGAGCCTTAAGGCCAGCAGTTCGAAACTACCAGCCGTTCCGTGGGAGAAAGATGAGGCTTTCTGCTCCCGTAAAGATTTACAGCCTCGGAAACCCTGAACAGGGTCGCTATGGGTCGGAACCGACTCAAAGGCACTTAGCAACAACAACAACAAGCTTTCAAGAATAGATTGTTAGTATTATCTTTCAATACACTCTTCGATGGATTCAAACTGCCAACCTTTGGGTTAGTAGTCCAGCAGTGAACTGTGTGTGCCACCCAGGAACTCCTAATAGGGCCTAACCAAATCAAAATATCCATTGCTTCTAAGTCAATTCCAACTCATAGTGACTGGTGACCCTACAGAACAGAGTAGAATTACCTTTTAGGGTTTCCAAGGCTGTAAGTTTTATGGGAACAGACTCTTTTCTTGCAGGACAGCTGGTGGGTTTGAACTGCTGACCTATTAGCTAGTAGCTGAGAGCTTAGCCACTGTGCCTCATCCCACTCTACCCAACCCCACTACTCTCAAAAAAAAAAAGAAACAATACAAAACAAAACAGAAAAACACACTGCCATCGAGTTGATTCTAACTCAGCATCTCTACATAGGTTTCCCAAGATTGAAAACTTTATGGGAGCAGAGAGCCTCATTTTGCTCCCTCTGAGTGGCTCAGGGGTTTGAACTGCAGACCCTGCAGCTAACAGTCAATGTCTAACCCACTATCTCACCAGGGATCCTTTAAGAGTGCATTGCTGATAAGTGCCATTGAGTCAGTTCCAACTCATAGCAACCCTTTATAGGACATCTAAGGAACAGCTGGTGGGTTCGAACAGCTAAGCCTGTGGTTCCCAGTCCAGTGTTGATCCTACAGCACCACACCAGGAGTCCTAAGAGCCTTGTGGTTAGCAGTGCAATGCTTATCCTATAGCATCACACACCAAGACTCCTAAGAATGCATGTTGTTGTTAAGTGCCTTCCAGCCAGTTCCAACTCATAATGATACTTTGTGGGAGCAGAAAGCCTCATCTTTCTCCAGCAGAGCCGCTAGTGGATTTGAACTCCCACTCTTGTGGCTAGCAGTCCAGTGTTTACCCGATAAAGCCATCAGCGCTCCTTGTAGAAAATGTATTGTTAAGTGCCATTGAGTCGGTTCCAACTCACAGCAATCCTGTATAAGATTTCTAAGGAGCAGCGGGTGGGTTTGAACCAAAGACCTTGTGGTTAGAAGTTCAGTACTGATGCTGCAGTGACACACCCAGAAATCTAAGAGCTTTGTGGTTAGAAGTCCAATATTTATCCTACAGCACCACACACCAAGACTCCTAAGAGTACATGTCAAGTGCCCTGAGATAGTTCCAACTCTTAGCAACCTTATATAGTTTCCAGCTGGTAGGAATAGGAGCAGCTGGTGGGTTTGAACAATCAGCCTTGTAATTAGCAGTCCAGTGCTGATCCTACAGCTCCAAACCAAGAGTCCTAAGAGTACATGTTATTGTTGTTGAGTGCCATCAAGTTGGTTCTGACTAATAGTGACTCTGTATAGGGTTTCCAAGGAACAACTGGTGAGCTTGAACCGCCGATATTGTGGTTCAAACTGACCTTGCAGTCCGGTGCATTAACTCACAGCACCACACCAGGACTCCTAAGAGTGCATGTTGTAGTTGTTAAGTGCCATCGAGTCAGTTCTGATCTATTGTGAGCCTGTATAGGGTTTCCGAGGAGAGGCTGGTGAGATTGAACTGCCGACCACGTGGTTCAAACCAATCTTACAGTCTAGCGCATTACCTCACAGAACCACACCAGGACTCCTAAGACGGCATGTTGTTGTTGTTAGGTACCATTGAGTCGGTACTGACTCATAGCGACCTTATGCACAGCAGACCGAAACACTGCCCGATTCTGGACCAACCTCACGTTTGAGCCCATTGATGCTGCCATTTTGCCAATCCATCTTTTTTTTTTTGGCCAATCCGTCTTGCTGGGGGTCTTCCTCTTTTTCTCTGACCCTCCACCTTACAAAACATGATATCCTTCTCCAGCAACTGGTCCCTCCTAATGATATGTCTGAATTATGAGAGACAAAGTTTGGTCATCCTAGCCTCCAAGGAGCACTCTGGCTGTACTTCTTTCAATACAGATCTGTTTGTCCTTTTGGCGGTCCATGACACTTTCAATATTCTCTTTCAACACCATACCTCAAAAGCATCAATTCTTCTATGGTCTTCCTTATTCACTATCCAGCTTTCGCATGCATATAAGGTTATTGAAAATACCATGGCTTGGGTCAGGTGCACCCTAGTCTTCAAGCTGACATCTTTGCTCTTCAACATTTTAAAACGGTCTTGTGCAGCAGATTTGTCTAATGCAATACGTCATTTGATTTCTTG
>NW_006408541.1:26036276-26044848 GCF_000296735.1 Chrysochloris asiatica | reverse complement strand
GATCCAAGAAGAATGAAGTCCTTGACAACTTCAATCTTTTCTCTGTTGATAAGAATGTTGTTTATTGGTCCAGTGGTGAGGATTTTTGTTTACTTTACATTGAGATGTAATCCATACCAAAGCCTGTGCTCTTTGATCTTCATCAGTAAATGCTTTAAGTCCTCTTCACTTTCAGCAAGCAAGGTTGTATCATCTGCATATCGAAGGTTGTTAATGAATCTTCCTCTAATCATGATGCCACGTTTTTCTTCATAGAACCCAGCAATGATATCTCTAGTTCCACGGCCTCTTTTGAATCCAGCTTTAACCTCTGGAAGTTGATACTTAGTGAGTGCTTAATAAATGAGGACAATGACTTGGGTTCAAATCTTTACTCTGCCACTTCTTACCTATGGAGCTTAAACCTCTTTGAGCTTTAATTTTCTCTTTCCTTAAATAGAGAGACCTACCTCAAGGAGTGCGGTCCTGGTGTGGCACTGTGGGCTAATGTGTCAGACTGCAAAGTCTTTTAAACTACAAGGTCAGAGGTTCATGCCTACCATCTGCTCCTTGGAAACCCTATAAAAGGGCACTATGGGTCAGAATCAACTCGACGGCACTTAACAACAACAACATATGACAAATCTTAGAGAAATGCCTAGCATGTAATAATAATTGGTAAATTATTAGGAGCATTGGAGGGTGGTGCTTAGAATAAGCACTGGGCTGCTAACCTCAAGTTTTTGATTCAAATCCATAAGCAGTTTCTCAGGAAGCCTACACAGGGTCATTATGAGTTGGAACTGACTCAATGGCATTTAACAAGAGCAGTTGAGCACCTACCTGTTGTGCCACCACAATTCCTTAGGTAAATGTTTACAGTGGCCAGTGTTCCTCTTCCCTTTTTAAACTATTTATTTAATTTATAAACAATTCAAATGTATAGCAAATTATGTACTTGCCACCAACATTAAACAGATATTAATATTGTGAACCATTTGTTTCAGAACATAGACTTTTGATCTATCTATCTATCTATCTATCTATCTATCTATCTATCTATCTATCTATCTATCATATCTCTAGTGTTGGAAGAAGTGCAGCCAGAGTGCTCCTTGGAGGCCAGGATGGCCAAACTTCGTCTCTCATACTTTGGACATATTGTCAGAAGGAACCATCACTGGAGAAGGATACCATGTTTGGTAAAGTGGAGGGTCATAGAAAAAGAGGAAGACCCTCCAGAGAGATGGATTGGCAAAGTGGCAGCATCAATGGGCTCAAGTGTGGTAATAATTGTGAGGTTGGCCCAGGATCAGGCAGTGTTACATTCTGTTGTGCATGGTTGCTATGAGCCAGTACCAACTTGATGGTACTTAACAACAACAACAGCATCTATCTATCTAAACAGCCCTTCTGGTACAATAGTTAAGCTTGCTAACCCAAAGATTGGCAGTTCAAATTCATCCCGAGACTCCAATGGGAGAAAGACCCAGCAATCTGTTCCTACAAAGATGAAAGGAAACCCTGTGGAGTGCTTCTACTCTGTCTCAAAGGGTTTCTGTAATTTTTAATTTATTCAACAGCATACAGTATCTATCTATCTCATTTATTTGCGTACCTATCTATGAAATGTAGACATTATGTTGTTGTTGTTGTTAGGTACCATTGAGTCAATACCAACCCATAGCATTGGACCAACCTCACTACTGTTGCCACGCTTGAGTCCATCGATGCTGCCACTTGGCCAATCCATCTCATTGGGGGTCTTCCTCTTTTTCGCTGACCCTCCACCTTACCAAACATGATATCTTTCTCCAGAGACTGGTCCCTCCTGACAATATGTCCGAAGTACGAGAGATGATGACATTATAGGTTAAGGTAATATAGCCACAGTTGGGCTGCTAATCTCTAGGACAGCAGTTCAAAACTACCAGCAGTTCCATGGGAGAAAGATGAGGCTTTCTGCTCCTGTAAAGATTTACAGTTTCAGAAATCCTAATGCAGGGTCTCCATGAGTCGCAACTGACCCCCCACAGCACATCACCACCACCACCAAGATCATCTATCTCCATTGGAGTTCTGGTGTGGTGCTGTAGGATAAGTACTGGACTGCTAACCACAAGATTGGTGGTTGAAATCCACCAGAAACTCTCTGAAACCCTATGCAGGGCCTCTGTGAGTCAGAACCAGCATTTAACAATAACACCAACCATCTCCATTCCGTAAGGACTATTGTGAAATAGATACATATGTTTTTGTACTTGTACTTCATTAAAAACATCTTTTGTATGTTTTAAGTTTTTACACAATGCTATATTTATCAATTTGAAACATTTTGTCAGCATTGGGTTTGGCCATTCATCCATGCTAAAATAAACAATTCTGGTGTGTCCATTGGAATGGCTGTATAGTATCCCATTTGCATGAAAATAAAAATTCAAGCAATATATTTCTTTTACTGAGTCACATTTATGTGTTTTACTTTTTTTTTTTTTTCATTTAGTCTTTTCTGATTGATTTCCTGGAGCTTATGATATATTCTAACTTCTACTCTGGACTCCTGGTTTGACAATGTAGGATCAGCACTGGACTGCGAATCCCAAGGTCAGCAGTTCAAATTCAACAGCCATTTCTCAGAAACTCTACACAGGGTCATTATGAGTCAGAACCAACTCCATGGCACTTAACAACTTGATTTTCAGTGAAGTGGTTTAAAATATCTACTCTTAATCTGTAGCCTGACGTTTTAATTTATGGCAACTTTTCTCTTACAGATTTTTTTTCTTGTACTGTAATTAAGTTTATTGGTCCTTTTCTTGTTGGTTTGAACAATTTGGGATTAAATATTTCTTCCCTAGTTTAATTTGGAGAAAAATGTTTTAAAATATTTTTTTAATAAAGCAGTTTTTTCCCTACTTGTATGTATTTAAACACTGCAGGGTTTATTTTTGTGTAAACTCAAAACTAGGAATCTAGCTTTTCTATTCACCATTTGAATAGTCAAACAACACGGTTTGTTTGCCTTTATGAAAACCCATCTTTTCACTGCTGATTTGTCTTGCTCTTCCTCGCATACCAAGCTCCTACAAATACAGAGGTTTGTGTAGTAAACATTAATGTTATCTGTCAAATGTTTCTGTTCCTTACCTTCTGGGTACATAGTACAATTGCACTTCCTGACCCTTTGTGTTCACTGGGGCCAAGTATCTAATGAGAGCCAGTGGATTATGAACAAAGTGACAAGCACCATTTAATTGCTAGTTTGAATTCCTCCAGAGACCTCTTTCCTTCTCAATAGTAAAAGGTCCAACTCTAGCATTATCCTGAAACCCCAAATGAATAAAATGTTTGGAGTATCTCTAACAGCCTGTGATGGATTTGTAGAAAGAAGTAAAAACTAGGTTTTTGTTATTTTATACTTCAGAGCTCTAGGGTTGTTTGTTACTATAGCATAACTTATTCTATCCCAACTGATAAAGAAAACAGTACTACAAATGGAAACATCATCCAACAACTAGTACCATCCCAAACATGGTACTAGTGAATAGGAGGCACAGCAGGTGGCAAGCAGTAGGCAGTGAAGAAGCTGTTACATAAGCTGAAGAGATGTTGATTCATGTTCTCCAGCTGTGAAACATTTGATATGAGTGATACTTGTAATAACTTGCCACTCAGAAATACACTTTATGAAATTCTAGCTCTAGTAGAAGAAGTTGGAAGTATAATAATTAATAATAACTTTATTTGGGGAGGTACTATAAGAAAGAAACCCTGTTAGCATGGTAGCTAAGTGTTGGACTGCTAATCACAAGGTCAGCAGTTGAAACTCAACAATTACTTCCTAGGAGAAAGATGAACTATCTGCTCCTAGATAGGCAGGTCTCCTCTGTTCTTCAGGATAGTTAGATGTCAGAATCAACTTGATGGCAGTGGGATAGCTTTGGTTTGCTGCAAGGAACAGATGGGCTCAGAAGGTTTGCCTGGCTTGTAATGTAAAATGAAAGGAAACTAACAGACAATACTGAGAAGATTTTTTGAAAAATAAGGGCCGATTAGAATTTGGGTTTCGTGCAAGGATTGGGCTCTAGTAGCAGTAAGTGCTTTAAATTGAATAAAATTATTCACACAAAAGAGACTAGGAGTGCAATTTTCTGATAGGCTTCTTTTTTATAAAAAGTAAGGAGAGGAGGAGAAAGAGAATGGTGAAGGAGAGGAAGAAAAGAAGTTATTCGCTGTGAGAAGTGGCCCGGAAAAAAGTAAAAAGGAATTAAAAACCTAATGTTGATGGTATTCTTATCTTCTCTTATAATAAGGCTCACATTAGAAATGAATTGTTCAATATGTATGCAACTCAGAGATGCTGGCATCAGATTTGAACTTGGGTTTTTCTGGCTCCAATCTGCATTTGATTTTCTTAGTATATCCACCTGGCTACTCTTGAAAGTCTCACAGGTTCATTCATCTTAAATTACTGCCAACTCTTGCATCCTGGGAATCAGAATGAGCCCTTTGACCCAGCTAAAATCTTTGGCCTTTGAACATGATTTTTTAAAATTTATTGCTACTCCATTTAACTATACAGAACGCTCTTCCTCCACTAACACCAATCAATGCACATTAACTTGTCCTTCTATAGTCCCCTCCATATGGCTCTCTCCCACAGTGGGAATGAATATGAGGAATCCATTGAATGATTAGAAAGCCCCTCTCGAGAAGACTATATATATGTGGAAAGGGCAGAATCTTCTTTCTTTTTTTATTTATTTATTTTTTATTTTTTGTCATCATCTCCTTCTTTTGTTTCATCTTTTCCCCCATTCTTTCCAAATTTCTTTCTTTCTTTCTTTTACTCTCATTACCAAATATTAACAGAACAAATACTGTGTGCTAGACACTTAGCTAGTTATTGGGTATCCAATGTGAATAAAATAATGTAATTCCTCCCTGGAGTCCTGGTGTGAAGTTGTAGGATAAGCACTGAACTGTTAACTGAAAGGCCAGTGGTTCAAACCCACAAGCTGCTCCTCAGACAGCCTATACAGAGTTTTTATGAAGCAGAAGTGACTTATAGAACTTAACAAAAACAATCCCTTTCTAGTCACTGGGACATGACAGTCCAGAATCCAATAATGAGTATGGTTTGAGACTTCATTTCCAGTCTATTACCCCAATAAAAAGTTGCAAATCCACAGAAACAATGCAGAAGAGAGACTTTCTATGTGAGCTGAACCCAGCCCACAGTGCTCAGATCTTCTAGACTTAAATCCACACCCTCAGCACTAAAGAAGAATTTTAGTGGTCGCTCCAAGACTCCTTATTACTACTGAATAACAGTGGCATCTTGAGCTGAATTCTCTTAGTTCCTGGGACCTCATTCCACCAAAACCTTCCAGCTCTCCATCTCCCTTGACCAGTACTCAGAACTCAGACTGCATAGAAACCTTACAGCTGAAGGAAAGTCCTGCCAATTAGAGGCATCTGCCCTTCAGCAGGGGTCCTGCTGTGCTTGGTGATAGAAAGCCAGAATATTTGATGCAAGAAAGAGACCCATCCAAGTCCTTAAAGATGTACAGACTTTTTTTTTTTTCCTTTTAGATTCTGAAAACATATTAGAGTCAAACTGACCAGATGACGAAGTGAAGATTATATTTCTTCAAATGGCTGGGTGGAACCAACGGAAACAGTATCTTGCTCTTGCCTCCCAACCACCAAAGTCTCCTCAGTGGCTCAGTCTGACTGTAAGGATAGCCTTCAAGGCAAGTTATTTGTGGTTATATATAATTGGTTGACAACAGCAACATTTAAGAGAAATTAGTCTTTGGGCTGAGGTGCTTTTTATTTTAAATTATTATTATTTTAAGAAGAAACCCTGTCCTTTGGACTTTTTGTCCTGATTAACTCACAACAGGGCCAAGTGAAAAGTTGTTGTTGTTGTTAAGTGCTCTTAAGTCAAGTCTGACCCAATTTAAATCCAAGAGAAGTAAGCGTTATGTAATAGTGGTCTTGCCCCATTTAATACTATCATTGGTGTAAAACTATCCACTCCAAATGCAGTTTTATTTTCCTTTAAAAACACCTGGCTTTGTCCAGTTGATACAGTCAGGACTCCCACTGCTAGAAAAGAAACTCAAAGGAGAACAAGAATTTGTAGGCATGTCCTTTCCTACAGAACAGAATTCTGGAAATAAATCAGGGTGGAGAGAGCAAGGTCTTACAAAATTATTTCTGTGACCTGGACAGAGGGTGTCAGAGACACCCTTTCATATATTGTTGTTGTTGTTAAATGCTTTTGAGTTGGTTACTACTCATAGCTACCCTGTATAGGGGTTCCAAAGAGTGGCTGGTGGGTTTGAACCACTGACCTTGCAGTCAACAGTCCAGAGCTTATTCTACTTATCCATTTACATGATTTCAAATAGCAAATTGACAAATGAGGGAAACAATGCAATAAAATTATACTCGGACTTTTGTCGATGAAGTTTTGCTTCCTCAACAATCTGGTGACACACCTTCTTCTATCCAAGTTTCTTTCAAGGCCCCTCCCTGAATTCCTACTTGCTGTACCCATGTTGTAAAGTGTCTGGAGGCTTCCGAGCAAAGTGATGACCCTGTTCCCAAAAGAAAGACTGAACCACTAGTCAATCGTGGTGGTTTTGTTATTAGTTACTGTGGAGTTGATTTTGACTCCTAGAGACTCCATGTGTGTAGTGAAGACCTAGCCATAGTATGTTCAAGTCTGTGACCTTTCACAATTAGATTGACAAGTCTTTCCTCGAGGTTCCTCAGGAGGGGTTCAAACTGCCAACCTCTCAGCTGGTTGTTCAGTGCTTTGCTGTTCATACCACACAGGACTCTTAACACACCAACTAGTTTCTTAAATAAGTAAGTATTGATAACAACCAGGTTTAGGTTTGTGCACTCTATTTGCATCATTGAGCCAGGAAGCATTCTTTGGAAACATCTACATACAGTTATGCTAATTACTTGAAATTTACCTTGGTTTGGTAATATGTTAGTCAAATAAATCTTTGGACACCAAGTGAATTTAGAGCTCCATGAAATCTAGTGCCCCTGTGGCAATGTGTAGAGCCAGCTCATTAATCTGGCAATGTTCCCAAGAGTAGGAGAGGGAAGTGTAGAAAGCCTATGAAGTAGAAAAAAGTAGGTATCTCAGTCTTTGAGCCAAAATCCACATCTTTGTAACTTTTATCCATTTCTGCCAGTTTTTCTTCCCTATAGAATAATGTACAACAAGTTTCCTCCCCACTAACAACTTTTCAATTAATTGAATACAAAGTTCTCACGTTCATATTTTCTTCCTTGTGATAAGATGTTCTCCAGATTTAACACTGGCAACTCCTTCAACTATTTCTGATAAAGGCATTTTGGCAGGATGCAAGATGGCTGGGGAAAAGATAGTAAGTACTCCGTGTGAATTTCAGTAGATGGTAACTGTCAATCTAACCTGAAAGCCAAACATCCCCATGCCAGATCACAGTCCACACTTAGAGTGGCAGGACAGTGGGCAGCATTCCATAACTCTTGTCTATAGAGGAAAGCAAGAAAAACTGGCCCAAATATTTTTGCCCATGTTAATTGAGAAAGATGTTCCCTGGTTGGTCCTCAAAGGAAACAGCATTTATCTTCTCAATTATTTGTTACGATGGTTAAGAATTTTATATTTTAAGCTCTAAATGACTCTTTTCTCTAAGATACATTTGGGATCATTTTACTTTTTAGCACAGTTATTCAAAAGTTGATCTTTTTACTTATTTTTTGTTACTTACTGAAATAAAAATAAACTATTATTAACAAATCTCTCTAATTTCTGAAACTGGAACCAGAACCAAGTCAAACATCAAAATAGATTTCCCATCAGTCACACATTAAGATTTTCTTATCTGAATCTTCTGAATTTCTAGAATAAAGCTAAGAGTGTCTGCCCTAGCTACTTTCAACCCCTACTATCTGTAATTATAATGACACTCCTTCATCTACCTTCTATGATTTATTTAGTCTGAGACAAGCCAGTTGAGGACAAGGAACATATATAACAACATCTACACATATATATTTAAAATATTTATTGATAAAGTTCAAAGACCATAGTTTTCAGTATGGGTTGCACCACAATGTAATAAAAACAGAAATCCTCATCACTGGGCCAGTAAATAACATGAAGATAAATGGAAAAAAGTTTGAAGTTGTCAAAAAATTGATTTTGCTTGGCTCAACGATCAGCAGTCATGGAAGCAGCAGTCAAGCAATGAAACAGCGTATTGCATTAGGCAAATGTGCTGCACAAGACTTTTTTAAAGTGCTCAAGAGCAAAGATGTCAATTTGAGGACTAAGGTGCACCTGACCCAAGCTATGTTTTTAAATTACCTTATATGTATGTTAAAGTTGGACAGTGAATATGGAAGACTGTGAAGAATTGATGTGTTTGAGTTATGGAATTGGAGGAGAATATTAAAAGTATCATGTACTGAAGAAGATGGGGCTTGATGATTGCTAGGGTGGAGGTGCAGTGAAGGTCGCCATCAGCAATACCACAGAATACCAGGCAAAGCAGATCCAGGGCAGAGCTCCAAA
>NW_006408541.1:26019609-26029371 GCF_000296735.1 Chrysochloris asiatica | reverse complement strand
AGGTCCCTGGGGCCATCAAGGGAGAAAAGCAGAGAGCAGAACCCTACTCAGAGAAGCAGTGATGCCAGAGATGGAGGCAGAGATGATGACATGGAGAGATGCAGCAGCTGGGGACGTTAGACCCAGAGAGGGAGAGGGGCTGTGTGCTGACCCCCCGGGGCAAGCAGCCTTGCAGGGTATACCCTTTGGTTGGTTGATGATGCAAAAATTGTAACCATGGCATGATTGTAACCATGGCAATGAAACAATATAAGATAGGATGAATGTAAAACTAATGTTCTTTCATGTAAACTATCACATAATTCACAATAAAACATTAAAAAAAAATATTTATCATGTACTGTCAAAAGAACAAATCTGTGTTGGAAGAAGTACAGCCAGAATGTTCCTCAGAAGCCAGAATGGCCAGACTTTGTTTCTCATACTTTGGTCATATATATCAGGAGGGACAAATCCCTGGAGAAGGACACCATGCTTCGTAAAGTGGAGGGTCAACGCAAAAGAGGAAG
This sequence comes from Chrysochloris asiatica, assembly GCF_000296735.1. NCBI lineage: Eukaryota > Metazoa > Chordata > Mammalia > Afrosoricida > Chrysochloridae > Chrysochloris > Chrysochloris asiatica. The sequence goes on along the minus strand of NW_006408541.1, from coordinate 26,028,862 downwards.
ACCCCCGACTAGTTGGAATAGCACGGTGTCAGCAGCAATGGGCTCAAGTTTAGCAACGATTGTGAGGTTGGTGTAGGATGGGGCAGCTTTGCATTCTGTTGTGTACAACAAGGTCTCTATGAGTAGGTACCAACTTGATGGCACCTAACAACAACTGTATATGTGCCAAGGGTCCAGTCCATTTGGATCCATAATGCTTATGGAGGCAGCAGTCAAGAAATCTAACAAAGGTGGGTGAATCTGCTGTAAAAGACCTCTTGAAGTATGAATAAGTGAGTTACACTAAGGTGTAACTGACTGATGCTATGATTTAATCACTTTCTATGTATACAGAAGTTGGAAAATGAATAAGAAAGATTGTTGTTGTTGTTATGTGCTGTGGAGTTGGTTCCAACTCATAGCGACCCTGTACAGGGTTTCTGAGGCTGTAAATCTTTATTTAAAGCCTCATCTTTCTCCCGCAGAACAGCTGGTAGTTTTGAACTGCTGACCTTGAGGTTCACAGCCTGATTCATAACCACTGCACTACCAGAGCTCCTTAGTTTTACTGCCTATAATATTAATAACAACAAAAATAATTATAATGTTTCTGGTTTTATTGAAGTGAGTTCAGCTGGCTTCTATTTTATGGTTGTTGTTGATGTTAACTTCTGCAGAGTCAGTTCTGACTCACAGAGACCCTGTACAAGGTTTTCAAGGAAAGACTTGTAAGTTTGAACTGCTTACCTTGTGGTTAACAATCTAGTGCCACCTCAGGACTCCCTGAGAGTCAAATAGAACCTTGACTATCTCCACTGTAGTTAGAGACTATCTCAAGATCAGATCTGACACAACGAACACTAATTATAGAAGACCATACAAGTTGTAGGGTGACACCAAGGATATCATACATGAAGAAAAGAAAAGAAAAAGACAGAAAAGTACAAAAGGGCAAAAATGGATTTCAGAAGAGGTCTGAAACTTGCTCCTGAATGTAGAGTAGCTAAAGCAACTCTATGATATAAAAGAATTGAACAAAATATTTCAAATGGTAGCTTGAGAAAACAAAATAAAATATTATCATGAAATGTACAAAGATCTGGAATTAGAAAACCCAAAGGGAAGAATACACTGAGCATTTCTCAAGCTAAAGGAACAGAAGGAAAAATTTAAGGCTTGAGTTTTAACATTGAAGGATCTTTGTTGTGGTGCTATAGGACAAGCACAGTTCAAACCCACCAGCAACTTCTTGAAAAACCTGTACAGGGTTACTATGAGTCAGAACCAACTTGGCAGCACTTAAAAACAATGGGCAAAATACTGATCAATGCAAGAAGTATCAAAAGAAGATTGCCCGATTCGAAATGGTCAACACCAGTCCAGTGCAGCTCACAAATGCCTAAGATGGAGTCCTGGTGTGGTGCTATAGGATACACATTGGACAAGGTCAGTTTGAACCAGAGAGTTGATGGTTCAAACTCACCAGCTCCTCCTCAAAAATCAAATCTGACTCTACAGCACTTAGCAGTAATATCTATGATATTGACTTTTATGTGGTCCATTTCATTTTGATGACTTTCAATTTTCCTAGATTCATGCTTAGTACATCCCATATTCTGATTACTAATGTTTGCTGCAGTTTCTACTCAATTTGAATGGTGCTCCATCAGCAATTGAAGGTCCTGAACATTGTTCCAGTTACATGTAAGGTCAACTCCACTTTGAAGAGGCAGCCTTTCCCCAGTCATATTACAAGTGTCTTGAAAGTTGAAGGACTCATCTTCCAGCACTATATCAACAATTTTATGCTGTTATTCATAATGTTTTCAGAGGCGATATACCTAGCCTTCTTCCTAGTCTGTCTTAGTTTAGATACTCCCCTGAAGTCTGTCCACCATGGGTGACCCTGCTGGTATTTAAAATACCAGTGGCATAGCTTTCAGCATTGTGGCTCCACACAAGTCACCACAGAACAAGAAACTGACAGATGAGTGGTGAATAATGAGGTGGGTCAAGAGTTCAAGCCCTCAAAATCCTATACAGGGTTGGTATGAGTTGGAACCAGCTCAATGACACTTAACACTAACAATATTAAGAATATCATGCCTAAAGATCAACATAAATAAGAATTAGATAATGAGATGTAAAAACTAATCGCCAACTTCATATGGAAACCAAAGAGACTCTAGATAACCAAAGCATTACTTTAAAAAAAGGACAAAGTAGGAGATTTCTCACTTCCTGATCTCAAAACCTACTACACAACCACAGTAATCAAAACAGCCCAGTGCTGATCACAAAAGACATATAGATCAATGAAACATAATTGAGAACCCAGAAGTAAATCTATCCACCTATGCTTGGTTGACCTGTAACAAGAGACCAAAACACATTAACTTGGGGAAGAGAGAGTCTCTTCAACAAAAGGGGCTGGCAAAACTGGAAATCCATTTACAGAACAAAGAAACAAGACCCATGTCTCATGATACATACAAAACAAACTCACTAATGGATAAAATACCTACATGTGAAACCTACAACTATAAAGATCGCCAATGAAAAAAATAGGGACAAATTAAGGGGCTCTACAAATTGGGCTGCTAACCTCAAGATCAGCAGTTTGAAACTGCCAGCATTTCCACTGGAGAAAGATGAGGCTTTCAACTCCCATAAAGATTTACAGCCTTGGAAACCCTGTGCAAGATCTCTTGGGGTCAGAGCCAACTCCACAGCACTTAACAACAACAACAACAACAATTCATGGCATAACTATCACACATAACTGAAAACACACAAACAGCAGAAGACAAAACAGATGACTAGGGCTTCCTAAAAATTAAACACTTATGTGTATCAAAGGATTTCACCAAAAGAGTACAAAGAGAACTCACAGACTGGGAAAAATGTTTGGCAATGATATATCAGACAGGGAACTACTGTCTAAAATGTATAGAACATTTCAACACCTCAATGAGAAGAAGACAATCTAATTAAAAATGGGCAGAGGATTTGAACAGATACTTCACTAAGTAGACATTCATGTAGCTAACCAACATATGAAGGAATTCTCACAATCACTAGCCATTAGAGATGAAAATCAAAACAACACTGAGATGTCATCTTACTGCAGCATAAATACAAAGTTCAATAAAACAGAAAACAAAAAACCCTGGAGAGAGTGTGGAGAGTATGTGGCCTGTCTCCACTGCTGATAGGATGCGCAATCTGGAGAGTGTTGTCTGTGTGGTAGGATAAACAAAGAATTAGAACAAATCAGAAATTAGGTGAAAATTTTGGGAACATTTATTTAAAATTAGAAGCATCATTTCATAAGAAAAGACTAAAAGTCACACAAGAGCAAATCAATAATATCCTTAGAGGAATAAAAAGTGGAAACATTTTAATATTAAAAATAGATGAAAAAATAACAGCACCTAATACAGGCAAAGAAGATACAATCTTCTTTTGCCAGAAAATGAATCCTGAAGCAAAGAACAGAACAAATTTAACAAAAACAACTGAGGGATTTTTTTTTTCTAAAATTAAAAAAAAAGAAAAGGATATCCAGTTGTTTCAGCATTATTTTAAAGTTATTATTCTTTTCCTATTGAATGGAGCTGGCACTCTTCTTGAAAATAAATTATCATATTGATATATGAGCTTATTTCTGTATTCTCAATTCTATTCAATTAGTCTGTATGTCTATTCTCATACCAGTACCACACTGTTTTGATTACTGTAGCTTTGAAGTAAATTTTGAAATTGGGAAATATTGAGTCAGCCAATTTTATTCTTTTCTTATTCAAGATTTTTTGGCTATTTGGAGTCCCTTGTAATTCCTATTCGAATAGTGACTTTTTCCTTATCTATAAAAATGACCATTGAAATTTTGTTAGTATCACAGTGAATTTGTAGATCACTTTGGGTAGTTTTGACATTTTAACAACAGTAAAGAATTTATAAACATAGAGTATCCTTCCACTTGGTTAGGGCTTCTTTAAATTATTTACTCAATGGGTTAAAATTTTCATTGTATAAATTCTCATCTCCTTGGCTACGTTTATTCCTAGATGTTTTATTCTTATAGATGAAATTGGCATAGCATTTTTTTTTCCTTGATCTCCTTTTCAGATTGTCCGTTATTGGTTATAGAAACAACTGATTTTTATGAATTGATCGTGGACCCTACTTTTTTGAATTAACTTGTTAGCTCTTAACTTACTACCTCTAGTAGCTTTTTTTATGGATTCTTGGGGATTTTCTATACATGGGTTTGTGCCATCTATCAATAAAAACAATTTTACTTCCTTTTAATAAAGATTCTTTGTTTATTCATTTTTCAGTAGATATCATCTTATCTTGGTCCAAGTCTTAGAGAGAACACTTTAAATCTCTCATCACTGAGTATAATGTTACCTTTCAAAGTTTTTGTAAATGACCTTTATCATGTTGAAGGAGGTCACTTCCATAATTCCTAGTTTTATGAGTGTTTTTATTGTGAAAGTGTGTTGGGTTTTGTAAAATACCTTTTCTGCATCAGTTGAAACAATCATGTGTTGTTTTTTCCTTCATTCCAATAATGCAGGCATCATTGTTTATATCACATTTTTGTCTAACATTATAAATTTATTTTTGCTCTGAAAGATGAGGAGGTTTGTACTATTATACTTCCTGTTATAGCATTTCCCCAAACTCTTATTTTTGTCACATATTATTCTTTTAGCATTGTAAAAGTCTTTAACATTTAATTATGTGCCATAGTCATAGTGCTGACATTTATTTTGCTTTAGTTTTTAACCTAAATTTATTCATTACCCACCACCTTTTTATTTTTTTTCATTTCTAACTCTTCACATTTTGCTTTCAATTCATATGTATCCCATGATTGTCTTGTTTTTGTCATGAATTCCTTTCTAAAAGGAATTCATGAGTGCTCTATTTCCTGAGTTATTTCATACTTGGGTATACTTTTATACAGGGATGTAATAAATCTGGACAGTCCTGGTGTGGCACTGTAGTTGGATTGAATCCCAAGGTGGGTGGTTCATACTTTCCCATTGCTCCTTGGAAACCCTATACAAGGTCGTTATGAGTAGGAGCTGAGTTAACAACAACAATAATTCTGGGTACATTCATGTGCTGATAAATTTTAACAACTTTGTAGAAAAAAATGAGATCTCTTTTTGGTGTTTGCCAATTTCCATGGATGTAGTAACCCCAATATAGCTTGTTTCAAGCTATGGATAAGAAGATATCACTGGGTACAGACTTGGAAAGAGATGCTCAGGAGAACAGCATTATATAGTATTCTCATTATATAAATGTCATAGATATGAATAACCTCGAGGGTACAGTTAACAGTAAAATGAAGTGAATTAGTTGAGAGTAATGAATTTTGATTATTTATTACCTTTGCTTTAAAATGATTTATTGAATGGTAAGTTTATGTAATTTAATTTTAAATAATGGGTATGTTTAACAATTGCCTGGCAATAGTCCTAAAATTTTAGCAATCAGCTCTAGTAAAGCTAGTACAGGCCAGCTCCAACAAATCAGTCAGACGTTATATATTTTAAAATTCTGGTGATAATGTTCTTTTGTTTTCCTATGTTAAATGTTTCTGTGGAAACATCTGAGCCAGACTTTTGCAACACCACAACTGTACTGATACAATGTTTCCAATTTCAGACTTTGAGTTCATTGAAGGTCTGGATAAACTGTCAAAAGTAAGCTAAAATAAATGAAGAACTGTGCTCAAAAGAAGAACAGAGAAATTTCTACATACAGAAAAGGAGAATATATACCAATACCAGAGCAATAATATCAAAGTGGTACAGTGTCAGTCCTCATGTATGAGAGGGGACATTAGTCCTAGGGCCTGGGTGCTAAGGGTCTAATGTACATAGAATCCAAATCTCACCTTATCTCAGGGACTAGAAAAGTTCTGTGGATTAACTCTGAAAGAAGTTGTCATATGTCTAAGACCTTTAATTAAAAGAAAGAAAAGTCATTTACAAAAAAATCAAAATTTCAGACTTCTGGCAAGATGGTAAACTAGGCAGACATACTACACAAACCCTCTACAATAAAGATGGTGGTGGTGTTGTTATGTGCCATAGAGTCAGTTCCAACTCATAGCAACCCTGTACAGGGTTTCTGAGGCTGTAAATCTTTACGGGAGCAGAAATCCTCGTCTTTCTCCCACAGAACAGCTGGTAGTTTTGAACTGCTGACCTTGCGGTTTGCAGCCAGATTCGTATAGGAGAGGCAAAATGAAACAGACACAGATGAAAATTCTGGCACCTTGAACTTCAGAAGAAAGGTTAAAGAGGTGACAGACGTGCTTGCTGGGAGGAGAAGCTGAGCAGGGATGGCCAGATAACACTTCATCACCTTGTGAGCAGCCTTGGCTGAGTCGCACGTCAGAAAAGGTGTGATTTCTTCCTTTTTCCCACATCTCCTGGTGAACAAAACTGTGGCCACATCCCACCCTCATCTACTTCCAATATAGACCCTGCTCTCTGGAAGTTCAGAGCCACGTGGTTGGGGTCCACACCACTTTGGTTTGTCACTTTGGTGGCTGGATTCAGGTGGGCTTGTCTCCAGACCTACAGACTCCACAGAGCCATCAGACCAGCATTTAACCAGTCACATTGCCCCCCTGACCCCCAGATTCCCTTCCCTGTGGTCCTAATAAATACTGAAACCAGCCCCATCAAGATCCCCTACGAACTACTTTTGGATTGAGTGCCCTGAGCATAGATAACACTGCGGTAGATAGGAACTCCACTAGGGCCAGGAACTCTCCTATCACATCCTTTCCACAGCCACTTCGTGAGCTCCTGGACTTTCAGTAGCCCTCCAGAGATGTCTCACCTCTGGGTCCAACAACTAAAGCACTGTTTGTTTTTACAAATACACACCCACAATGTCCCAGAGTCAACAAACACTTTTAGCTCACACAAAGAAACAAGAGAAACTGACTCAAACAAATGACCAAGATGCAGAGTCGGAAAATGATTCTGACAAAGGAAAGGTACTGGAACTAACTGGAAAAGAATTCAAAAGAACAATGATTAGGTACCTCAAAAGGATTAATAGAAAGATTAAGAAAAACAAGGAGAACACAATAAAAAATTTAGAAGAATTTAGGAAAACACTACAAGGATAAACACACAACTATATAAATGCAAATTTTGAAACAATACAAAACCTGAAAATAGAAGTCTACAAAATTAATCCTAAAATCCCTGAACTGGACAATACATTGAAAGGCCAAAGGAATAGATGAAAAGTAATGAAATCCAAATTAGTGAGCTTGAAGATAAATTTCTCAACACTAGTATGCTAGAAGAACAATCAAGAGAAAAGAATGAGATGCTCCAAAGACATCGTAAGAGTTATGTGGGACACCATGAAGAGGAACAATTTACCAGTAATCAGAATACCAGAACAGAAAGAGATAAGCCCAAGAAGATTGTTGACTTGTTGGAAGAAAATATCCCTAATACCATGAAAGATGAGATGATAAGCATTCAAGAAGGTGAACAAACCCCTAAAAGGATAGATTCCAAAAGAAAATCACTAAGACATATCACAATCAAATTTTCCAAAATCAAAGACAAAAGAAAGCCAATAAGACTAAGCTCTGATGTCTCAGCAGAAACCATGTAGACAATGATGAAATGAAATTACATATGCAAAACTCTGAAAGAAAAAGATTGCTAACTAAGAATCATATACCCAGCATAAAAGAATTTGTAATGACCAGACCAACTTTACAAAATATGCTAAAGGGTGTTCATTGGACTGAAAAGCAATAGTGCAGACAACAACCTGAGATTACCACGCATGACAACATCACCCAGAACTGAATCCAGATATAGAAGGATTTACAGTAAAGCCAACCTACAAGACTGAAATGAGGGAACCAGAGATATCAATGTATAATGAAGCAAACTACAAAGCAAAACAAGGGAACAGTGTAGATATCAAACTTTTCAATGGCAAAGAAGTCAAGTAAATCTCAAGATAAAACAAATTGTTTTAAACAGGAAAAAATAATAAATTATAGGGTAATCTCATAGATCAAATAAAAAAGAGGAAAATCAGAAAAAAATTTAATGAAAATTCACACAACAGAAATGAAAATGGCAAGCAAACCCACAAACAAAATGAACTCAACACAGAAAAGAAACCACACACACAAAAACACCCACAAAGAAAAATGACAACATTCAATTCATACATATTGATAATTACACTGAATGTAAATGGATTAAATGTTTTACTCAAGAGATATAAAGAGCAGAATCTGTAAGAAAACAGGATCCTTCATTATGCTCTCTGTAAGAGATATATCAAAAAGATGGAAACAGCCTAAATGCCCATCAACAGAAGAATGCCTCAAGGGAAATGGAGAGATATGCAAAAATACTAGAAAGAAAATTGATCAGGAATTAATTAGTTAAATTTTTAATGCAATAGATTAAAAAAAAAAACAGTATTTAAGGGTGATGGTATGATTGGGAACTGGTAAGAGTGACAATCAACAACATGATGAAAATAGTTAATGGCACTGAACTGTACCTATATTTTGTTACATATATATTTACCACACAAAAAAAAAAGAAAAGAAAAAAACAGAAATATTTAGAAATAATTAAGATAAGAGGAGACATTAATAAAATTAGAATATAAAATAAGGCCAATAGAACTAACAGCTAATTCTCTTAAAATACAGTAAAATAGAAAATAGATTTGTCAAGACTGATTAAGCATAAGAAATAAAAGGACAAACTGTGGAATAAAAAAGAAGATACACAAATACATATATGACATAATTTTTAAAAATTATTATGAATCATTTTAATCCAATAATCTTAAAAAGTTACAAGAGATGGACTTCTATTTTAATATAAGCACATATTTTATTATGTACATATTTTAATATAAGTACAAAATACTATTAGAAATAAGTAGTGCCAATCTTTAAAGTCCTGGTATGGTGCTGTAGGCTAATGCGCCAGACTGCAAAGCCATTTTGAGCTGCAAGGTCGGTGGTTCAAGCTCACCAGATGCTTCTTGGAAACCCTATACAAGGTCACTCTAGATCGGAACTGACTCAATGGTGCTTAACAACAACAAGCATCTTCTAAAGTAATCAACCTACACATTACACAAGTTGTCCCATCATAGAAAAACTTTTTTAAAAGAGAGGAAACACTCTTAAAACACTTTTTTAAAACAAGTAACTTCAAAAGCCAAAGGAAAG
>NW_006408541.1:26006199-26019299 GCF_000296735.1 Chrysochloris asiatica | reverse complement strand
CTCATAACGACCCTGTATAGGGTTTCTGAGGAGTGACTAGTGAGTTTGAACTGCCTACTTGAAGTTCAAGTTGACCTTTCTGTCCAGTGCTTTATCGCACGGTGCTTATAAGGAAGACCAGTTAATACAACTGTTATTCAAATTGCATTAGGCATATTGCATTAGACAAATATGCACCAACCACTAAAGCCAGTGATGATGAAATTGAAGAATTCTACCAGCTTCTTTTGTCTGAAACTGATCAAACATGCACTTAAGATACATTGATAATTACTGGTGATTGGGATGGGAAAGTTGTAAAGAAAGAGGAAGGATCAGTAGGTGGAAAATAGGTCTTGATGATAGAAACAATGGTGAGGATCGCATGATACAATTTTGCAATGACTTCATCATTGCAAATACCTTTTATTCAACAATATAAAAGGTACACATGGACCTCAGCATATGAGCTACAAAGGAAACAAAATTGATTACATCTGTGGAAAAAGATGATGGAGAAGCTCAATATCATTATTAGCTTATGATACATAAGCTAATAATGATATTATTAGCTTATGTATCATAAGCAATAATGATATTGACAATAATGATAATGACAATCAATTGCTCATATGCAAGTACAGAAGTTAAAGAAAACTAAGAGCCAAAATATAACTTTGAATGTATTCCACATGATTTTAGAGACCATCTCAAGAACAGATTGATGCATTAGACACTAATGACCAAAAACCAAATGAGTAACATGGATGTCAGAAGAGACTCTGAAACTTGTTCTTGAGCATAAACAAGCTAAAACAACTGGAAGAAATGAGGAAGTAAAAGAACTGAACAGAAAATTTCAAAGGTCAGTTTGAAAAGACAAGGCAAAATATTATAAAGAAATATGAAAGACCTGGGCCTAGAAAATCAAGAGAGGGAAAAACACTCAGCATTTCTCAAGTTGAAAGAACTGAAGACAAAATTCAAGTCTTGGGTGGCAATACTGAAGGATTCTATGGACAAAATGTTGAATGAAGCAGGCATCAAAAGAAGATAGAAGAAATACAGTTACTATACTAAAAAGAACTGCCCAGTGTTCAACCATTTCAACAGGTACCGTATTATCAAGAACCGATGGTATTGAAGGAGGAAATCTAAGCTGCATTGAAGCACTGGCAAAAAACAAGGCTCCAGGTCTTGATGGAATATAAATTTAAAACATTGCAACAAACTGATACAGTACTGAAGACCCTCACTAGTCTGTGCCAAAAATTTTGGAAGACAACTAGTTGGTCAACCAATTGGAGGAGATCAATATTTGTGACCATTACAAAGAATGTAAAATAACCTAACAATATCATTAATATCACATGCAAACAAAATTCTGCACATTAGAAGCAAAGATGGCGAGACTTTGCTTCTTGTTCTTTGGACATGTTGTTAGGAGGAAACATTCCCTGGAGAAGAACATGATGTTTGGTAAAAGAAGGTTCAGTGAAAAAGAGGAAGAAGCCCAGCAAGATGGACTGACACAGTGACTGTAACATCGGGCTCAAATATAACAATTGTGAGAATGGCTCAGAACTGGGTAGTGTTTCTTTCTGTGGTACATAGTGTTACTAGGAGTTGGAAGCAACCCCAAGGCACCTAATGACAACAATGACACATTACAGATGAGGAAAATTTGGCAAAGAGATGGTCACGTAGTAGAATGCAGTACAGATCTGAAAATGAACCCAGACAGTCTGGCTTGGAAACCTCTCCTCTCAACCACAGACTCCAATTTTTTAAATAAAATAATAGCAACCCAAATTTTGTTGTTATTGTTGTTGCTAAGTACTGTGGAGTCGGTTCCGACTCATAGTGACCCTGCACGGGGTTTCCGAGGCTGTAATTCTTTACTGAAGCAGAAAGCCTCATCTTTCTCCCTCAGAACCGCTGGTAGTTTCGAACTGCTGACCTTGAGGTTGGCAGCCCGACTTGTAACCACTATACTACCAGAGCTCCAAATCTAGCTAGTGCAAAATGACGATGTAGGGTTGAGAGAGACATCTAGGGCACCTCTTCTTACAGCTTCACATTCCTGAACTATATCATTTCTAATTCATTGTCTAGGCTCTCATACCATTTTATAAACTGGCTATTAGATCTTCCTTCTCCAGCAACTGTTCATCCCTAACTGTGTATCCAATGATCACATCATTCTTTCCTACCCACCTACTGCTTACAAATGCTCAATGATCTTCTATTGTGTTTAGCATAATGAGCACATGTCTCATCATTCCTTACAAGGTCTGACCACAGCTCAACTCTCTAGCAGCATCTAGGACCATACACTTCTTGGTGTTCTGTACTTCTGCCACACTGACCTTCTTTACAGTCTAGAATTAGACCCTGCCATGCTGTTTGTTAGCATAGTGGTTGTAAGTTGGGTTGCTAATCTCAAGGTCAGCAGTTTGAAACTACCAGCTGTTTACATGGGAGAAAGATGATGCTTTCTGCTTCCTGAAAGATTTACAGCCTCGGAAACTCTCTCCAGGATCTCTATGAATTGGAACCAACTTCATGGCACATAATCAACAACCAACCATGCTGTTTGCTTGCGTACAACTCTCTGCCACTAGTTTTCCTACTACTTTTCACTCATCCCTAACCACTGCACTTCCCAAGACCAGGTCATGGCCTCTTATTTAAACGTTCATAGTATTGCATACTTCTCCTTGGTAGATTATGTTATTTTTGAGTGCTGTTAAGTTGTTCCGACTCATAGCAAGCTTATATAGGGTTTCCTGATGAAGTCCTGATGTGGCACTGTAGGATAAGGTTTGATCTACAAAGTTGGTGGTTCAAATCCTCCAGCCACTGCTTGGAAACCCTATACAGGTTTGCTATGAGTCAGAATTGACTCAATGGCACTTAACAACAATAATTTACAACAATAATAGGGTTTCTGAAGAGTAGCTGGTGAGTTTGAACTGCTGACCTTGGGGTTCAAATGGTCTTATGGTCCTGTGCTTATCCTACAATGCAACACCAGGACTCCATAGCAGTAAATTCACATGTTTTTGTAGAATAATTTCTTTCATCTGTCTGTTCCCCATAAGACTATAAACTACAGAAGGGCAAAGATCTTTTGTTTCTTTCTTAGCATTGGTTTCCTAACATCTAACTCAGTTCTTAGTAAGTACTTTTTTGGAAAATTAATGAGTAAATGGAAGATTGAAGGAGAAACCTAAACCCAAACAAAACCCATTATTATTAAACCAATTCTAATAAATGGTGAATCCTTGTGCCACAGAGCAGGAATGGGTTCCATAGAGCTGACTTAGTTATAATCTATATGGAAGCAGCCCTTTCTTTTACAGTACTGCTGAGTGGGTTCAAACCATTAACCTTTCAAACTATCAGTTTAGCACAAACCATTTTCACCTCCTAGGGACTTTACAAAAGGGAAGGGATGATAAATTATTTGAAAAACAAAAAGACTGCAGTTTTTCTTCTTCTTCTCCTTCTATCTGTGCCTCTTTTGACGTGACTTAGATACTTCCCCAGTAAGAGGTGGATTTTATTTTCCAGCCTCCTGAGTCTGGGCTGGACTTGTGATTTACTTTGTGCTCAACAGACTTTGTCAGAAGTAACACTGTGCCCATTTTGTCTTTAGACCCATGACACTCTATGAACTTCTCTTTCTCTTTGGACACTAAGTCTCCCATGTGAACAAGCCCAAGTGAATCTAACAGATGCTGAAAACACAGAGAGAGGTCCCAGTAACACAATAAATCTAGTCAAAGCCAACCTAGCCCAGCCAGTCCCCAGCCTACCTGCAACTGACCTCAGACCAGGGTTTGGAGGTCCTGAATCAGACTCTCCATTTAACAAGTTCCTCACATGAATCTTAGGTATGTATCAAAAGATATAGATTCTAATTCAGTACATCTGGGGTAGAAATGCAAATTCTCTTCAGGGGATCGAACTGGATTGAACTGATTTGAAGCTCTGCCTCAATCCCATGAATAGGGCAGCTGCAGCTAGCAGAGCCAGGGCCACATGATTAGAACTGTCCAGCCAACCTGTAGACAAAAGAACAATGATAAATGATGTTGCGCTAGGCCACTGAGATTTGGGATGGAAAAAGGATGTAGACAAGAAAGTGATGTGTAAAGGAAGGAAAAGATGTAAAAGTCTCTCATGAGGAAATGGACAGACTCCATGTTCCACTCCAGAAAAAGAAACTGAAGTTCAGCAAAGAGTTGGCAAAGTGAAGTCTTTCCTCAAAGGAAGGCTGTATTTGATCATTCAAAAAACAAATGGCTTCAACTTTCTGTCATGAGAAAATTGGTATTCTGGAAAATAAATAGATAAATAAAACAGAAACAAACAACACAAAATTTGGATCTGGTGTTTCAAATCTTAGCTTACTTTAGTAGTTTCATTTGCTTTGACAATTTTTCATCTAACTGTGTTGAATGCAGCCAGCAGATTACTGCTTTGTCTCATTCAGGAAGGCATGATGATGTTGATTAGAATGCAGGTTCATGACTATGAGTTCCCTAAGTAATTCACTACCCACAGCTAGATCTGGGGTCCCTTTACTGCTCAGACTTGGGTTGGTATATCTCTGGTGGAATCTCAGATGCATCTGTGTCTATGGAACAGAGATTATCCCCAACCTGCACCACAGGAATCCACTCACATGAACGATCTCAGTGGCTAATGTGTATCCCCAACCAGCTGAGATCGGAGACCTGCCTTCCTCCAGATGGGACTTTGACCCTCATCTGGCTTTATAGTCATAGCATCATGAACTGGAGCTTGGACTTCATTCCACATTCAACTGCTATATTAATTTTTGCTTTAATCTAGATAAGCTTCCTGAAGCTGGGTACCAGTACCATTCAAATGAGGCACTAAGTGTCTTTTCAGATATATTCCTGATGATTCATTTGGGTCCTCAGAAGACCAAAGTTAGACCAGATGGGTGTCACTAACCCTACAGTGGGGTGTAGTGATCGGGACTTATTTTTGTTTATCTTTTGAAGTCTAGTGTTATGCCTAAACCTTTATGTAACTCCACCTCTGTTGACCCCTACTAGATCTTTCTCTTTCCAAGGTCAATGAGAGCTTAGCATGCATCTTGAAGAGTATCTCAGTATTGGGTCAGGACACTGTCTGTAAAATCTTTACAAATTACAAAGGGCTCCTGGCATGGCGTTATAGGATAAGCACTCAACTGCAAATGTCGGTTTGAACTGCAAGGTCAGGGGTTCAAATCCACCAAGCGCTCCTTGGAAACCCTATACAGGGTCGCTATGAGTCAGAACCGACTCCAAAGCACTCAGCAACAACAACAACAACAAGAGTTCAATGTTATCATCATGATCGAATGCCCTTCTGCTGAAGATGCTTCTGGGTAGAAGAATGCCTTAGGAATTACTCTCATAGCTACAACTCAAAGTTCTGCAGTATACAGTGACTCTCATTTATAACAACAAAAAAGCAGAACATTCAAATTGGGAAAATGTTTGAGCCTCTTATTATTATTCTTACTCAGCTGTTTTAATCTATTTATTCAAAGTGGGCAAATTTTTGTTTTCTATTTTAATTCTAATTATTGTTTGATTTAAGCTTCTTCTCCCTTGATGGTTTTAATCTATTGTAGCAATTACACACACACACACACACACAGAACTTAAATTTTTGTCAGGTGGTTTGGTATAGATTCATCAAAGTGGCAAATGACAAATAAATAATGGTGGCTGTGGTGGCTGTATGCCGTGGAGTTGATTCTGACTCAGAGCCATCCTGTAGAGGGTGTCAAGGCTTTACAGGAGCAGAAAGCCTCATCTTTCTCCTGAGGAGCGGCTGGTAGATTCTAAAGCTACCACAGCTCCCAACAAATAATACTAGTGGTAAACACTGCCCATTACACTTATCCCATGCTAGACAGAGCTCCAAAAGCTTCACTCAACTCATTCATTCTGTTGCCAAAGATATGAGGGGAGTGCTTTATTCTTCCCCATTTTACGTATCAGGAAGCCAAGGCCTAGATAATGTTAGTAGATTATACAAGGACACACAACCAGTAAATGGGGAGGTAAGAACCCTACCCTACCCTACCCAGAAAATCAAGTTCAACAGTCCACACTTTCAAACCCTATGCTCCTTCACCAGTCTTTATCTCCCCAGGACCCCTGCCACCAAGATGAAATGAAACTTGGTGGC
Source organism: Chrysochloris asiatica (assembly GCF_000296735.1). NCBI lineage: Eukaryota > Metazoa > Chordata > Mammalia > Afrosoricida > Chrysochloridae > Chrysochloris > Chrysochloris asiatica. Next base: position 26,013,098 of record NW_006408541.1, on the reverse strand, counting down.
CAGGCCGACTTTCCCTGCCAGTAAGAAACTTCCATCACTATACATACACATGGACCTGGATTTTCCAACTGCACTTGGCTCCAACTCCCCAGAGGGAATGCAGCAAATTGGGGAGGCTAGAACGGTCTCCTGCCCACTCCTGCTAATTAAACTCCTCCAACTGACACTTTGTGGCTGGTTCCAAGAGGATATTATTTTTAGCTTGTGAGGGTTAAAGGGGAATGGAAGTGTGCCAGATTCAGATTGTTAAAGAGGGAGAAGCAGAAAGGAGCTCAGAGGGTTGCATTATGAGTCCAACTCCATTTGTTAATAAGCTGGGGAAAACTGGGAGCTCTGGGTCTCACGCAAATGCAGGCAGGAAGGTTCCTAATCCCTGGCAGCCTCCTTAATGGCTTTGCCACCCATAAATGGATGGAATAGTTCTCTACTCGCATGATTCTGATGGGACAGCCACTGCAGAGATTAGAAGGATCCTGGAATTTATCATTATGGTTATTACTATTGCTAGAGCCCTAGTAATAGTAGTAATAATAATAGTAATAAACTCCTAGAAGTGCAGTGAATCCACAGAATAAGCACTAGACTGAAAACCACAAGGTTGGTGGTTTGAGCCCACTAGCCGCTCCCCAGGAGAAAGATAAGGCTTTTTGCTCCCGCAGAGATTGAAAGCTTCCAAAACCCTCTACAGGGTTGCTATGAGTCAGAACTGACTCGATGACATTTAACAACATGAGTCGCAATTGACTTTTTGATGCTTAACACCAACAATAAAGAGGAGCCTTGGTCGTGCAGTGGTTAAATACTAAATTGGTAACCCAAAGGTCGGTGGTTTGAACCCATTAGCCACTTCATAAAAGATGTGGAAAAAGCTTCATTTTCCCTGAACTTCAAGAAAGATGTGGAAAGAGGTGTTGTTGGTAAGTGCCATCAGCAGGTTCCGACTCATAGCGACCCTGCAGAGCATTTCCGAGACTTTAAAGCTTCCCAGGAGCAGAACACTTCATCTTTCTCCTATTTGTAAAGAGTACAGCCTTGCAAATACTAAAGTTCTACTTTGTCCTATAGCATCGGTTTGAGTCAGAGATGATCCACTGCAGTGGGTTCTGGTGTTAGGATGATGATTACTATTTTGGTGGGACTATTTACTACAATGACAGAAGAGTGATGCTGTGCAGACCAGGACAGAGTAGCTTTCCATCTCTACCCCTTTTTCTTTCCTAGTTCTCTGACAGTCCTGCCCTGGCCAGCCCTCAGAGGTAATAAATGATGTACTAACATGACCCTGATTAGGCAGCTGGAAGGTTAATCTGTGGGGGTCTGTCTGATAAAGACCAGGCCAGACCCTGCACTGCTCAGCCGATTGATAAACTCTGGACCACATAACCATGGGAGCCCGTCAGAGGTGTACTGTCTGCAGTCCTGCTTCCTAGGACTCCATCAATCTATGTCGACTCTCCTCTTCCACTCACTGCTTCTTTCTTTCTGCAGCCCCTCCTTTCTCCTTTGCTTCCAGTGATTAAAGATGCAAGGTCCCCAACCATTTACCAGCACTTCTGTAAACTGTCGACCCCGGGTGGCTCACTAGGCCCCACCAAACCAAGGAATAAAACCTTGCAGCAGCCCTGTGATGCAAACCATGAAACCCTTAAACCTCAATTCACATGAACGGGACCTTTTTTTTTTTTTTCCCCTGCTCTTCATGTGATTAATAGATGTCATTGTTTGGTCTGACAGCAAAGGCTCCATTGTCCGACAAGCTAACAGTTTCACTCCTGGATGGAGCAAAGAGAGCAAATACTCATGACACCGGGAAGATCATTTTTCCCGGGACTGAATGTATTGTCATTTTTTAAGAGCAGGCTGATGGCATTTTCAGCATACACCCTAAACATTTACAGTAGAGCTGAATGAATATACCAGTACTAAAACACAGATTCTAAGGGTGGTTGAGTCATGGTGTGGCACTCCAGGATAATTACAAGGTTGTCAGTTCAAACCCACTAGAAAACTCTATGAGGATCTCTGAGTCAGAACAAACTCCATGGCACTTAACAACAATAACAAGGATGATTGGATAATGTGCTAATTAACAGTGATTAAGGGCCAGATCTGGATTTGCATCTGGACTCACTCACTTGGCCCTAGGCAAGTCATGTCACCTTTTAAAATGTAAATTCCTGGTTGTAAAATGAGGTTACTAGCACTGATCTCATAAGGTTGTGTTGAGAACATGGTGAGATGATGCTATTAAAGCTGTCAACACACTGCCTGGCACAGAATGAATTCTCTGTGAACATTGGCTGCTATGAGTAGGTCATCCATGGACACAAGGGACAGGCAGAGACCTGGGGCAGGCTGGAATCCACATCATCATTGGCATGAGGTAGGCTACACTTTCCAAACTTCAATAGTAATTAATAATAAGGAATATAGGTACTATGAGTTGGAATTCATCCAACGCCAGTAGGTTGGGTTGGGTTTTTGGTTAAGTGCTAGGCTGCTAACCGGAAGGTTGGTGGTTCCATCACATCTGTAGATAAGCAGGAGAAAGCTGTGGCACTCTTCAGTCATGGAAGCCCTGTTCTATAGAGTTGCTATGAGTTGAAATTGACTCAACAGTAACAGGTTTTGTTTTTGTTGTTATTGTTGTTTGGTTGGGCTTAATAACCAATAGGTATATAACACAAAATCACTGTCATCAGTTGAAAGTTGATATCTAGACATTCCATGAGATAGCAACTCCTTATTTAAAATGTGCTTCCTCAAAAGATAAATAATTAATTTATTTAGAAAACACTGTCATTCTCTATTTTTCAGGCAATATTCATCTTATATCAGCAATGATATTCCTAGTTCCATATTCTCTTCTGAATCCAGCTTGAATTTCTGCAAGTTTTCTGTTGATGTAATGCTGCAACTATTTTTGAATTATCTTCAACAAAATTTTACTTGCATGCAGTATTTATGATATTGATCAATGATTTCTGCATTTCCGTTGGGTCACTTCTCTGAGGAATGGGCACAGATAGTGGATTGGTTCCATATTTGGCCAGGTAGCTGTCTTCCAAATTTCTTGGTATAGATAAATGAGCAACTCCAGTGCTGCATCAGTTTGTTGAAAGGTTTCTATTTGTACTGAATCAATTCCTGGAGCCTTGTTTTATGCCAATGCCTTCAGTGTACACTGGATGGACTTCTTACTTCAATACCATTTGTTCTTGAAAAAATGCTAGCTCTTGCTTGAAAGGTTGGGCATTGGCCTTTTTTTTTTTTTGATACAGTGACTTTTTGTATTCCTGTCATCTTCTTTTGATGTCTTCTGCATAATTCAATATTTTGCCTATTGTTGTTGTTGTTGTTGTTATGTGCTGTCGAGTCGGTTCCGACCCATAGCAACCCTGAACAGGGTTTCTGAGGCTGTAAATCTTTATGGGAGCAAAAAGCCTCATCTTTCTCCTGTGTAGCAGCTGGTAGTTCCGAACTATTGACCTCATGGTTCACAGCCCAATTCGTAACCACTACGCGACCTATAGAATCCTTCAGTGTTGCGAATTGAGGCATGAATTTTTTTCTTCAGTTATTTCAGCTTCAGAAATGCTGAGCATGTTCTTCCCCTTTGGTTATCTAACTCTAGGTCTTTTACAGTATAATAATTTTGTTAATGGTATCTCCCAAGGGAATAGGGAAAATGCTTTGACTTGAATATTTTGTTACCAAGTCAAAATTTTCAGAGGTTACCAGAGGTTCTAACTTAGAGGTTCTCAAGCATGGCAGAGTCAGGACAGAATTTTGTGATGAGTGATGGGTTTTTGCAAAGCCCAGAGGGTAGAAAGATGGTGTCTCATTGAGGACAGGGACAGTGGTCCAGCAGGGCAGGATTAAAGTTGGAGAGAGTCAGGGAGAAGTGAGAGAGGGAGGCAGGCCCCAACTTGAGATTGTTGTGAGTGAGGAGGTGAAGTTTATGATAAATATAGTGATCTGTTAAGAAAGTTCCCATCAGCTATATACTAGTGTTTGAAGACATTTTTTTGGTTGTCACAACAAGGGTGACAACTGGCATTTATGTGCTAGAAGCTAAAGATACTGCCAACCACCCTACAGTGTACAGGACAGCCCCCACAATAAAGGATTATCAGACCACAAATGCCAATAGTCAATCTGTATACTGAGCAAGGAATCTGAGAAACTGGATTATATGAAGAAAAACATGGCATCAGGATTGGAGGAAGACTTATTAACAATCTTCATTATGAAGATGCTACAACCTTGCTTGCTGAAGGCAAAGAGGACTTAAAGTATTTACTGAGGAAGATCTAAGACAACAGCCTTCACTGGGTTGCACCTCAATGTAAAGAAAACAAAAATCCTTACCACTGGTCCAATAATTGTTGTTGTTAAGTGCCATTAAGTCAGTTCTGACCCATAGTGACCCTGTTTAGGGTTTCCACAGAGCAGTTGGTAGGTTTAAACCACCAACCTTGTGGTTCTCAGTCCAATGCTGATCTGCCAGGAGTCCGGTCCAATAATGGAGAAAAGATTGACCCACAATCATTTTGCTTGGATTCACATTCAACATCCATGAAAGCAGCAATCAAGAAATCAAATGGCATGCTGCATTAGGGAAATCTGCACAAGATCTCTTCAAAGTGTTTAAGAGTAAAGATGTCAGTTTGAGGACTGAGGTGTGCCTGGCCCAAGCCATGATATTTTCAGTAGCTTCATATGCATGTGAAAATTGGACACTTAATAAGGAAGACCATAGAAATATTGGTGGATTTGGGTTAAGGTGTTGGAGAAGAATATTAAAAGCACCATGAACTGCTAGAATAACAAGCAAATTTGTGTTGAAAGAAGTACAGCCAGAATGCTCCTTAGAAGCCAAGAGAACTAGACTTTGTATCTCATTCATTGGACATATAATACGAGAGAACAGTTCCCTGGAGAAGCACATTATGCTTGGTAAAGTGAAGGGTCAGTGAAAAAGAGGAAGACCCCCAATGAGATGGACTGGCACAGTAGCAGTTGCGTTGTTGTTGTTGTACAGTGCCGTCGAGTCGATGCCGACCCATAGAGAGCCTGTATGTGGTTTCCAAGGAGCAGCTGTTGAGCTTGAACCATTGACCTTGCAGTTCAAACACTTTGCAGTCCAGCGCATTTAACACACAGCACCACACCAGGACTCCAGCAGTGGCATTTGGCTCAGCTTAACAATGATTGTGAAGGAGCTCTGGTAGCGTAGTGGTTACGACTCGGGCTGTGAACCGCAAGGTCAGCAGTTCGAAACTACCAGCTGCTCCGCGGGAGAAAGATGAGGCTTTCTACTCCCGTAAAGATTTACACCCTCGGAAACCCTGTACAGGGTCGCTATGAGTCGGTTCCGACTCCACGGCACATAACAACAACAACAACAACAATGATTGTGAGAATGGTGCAGGACCAGGAAGTGTTTCATTCTGTTGTGCACAAGTTCGTTATGGGTCCCAACCAACTCCGCAGCACCTAACAGAGAGCAAAATGTCAATAGCGTTAAGGCAGACAAACTCTGGTCTAACCAAAGCTTTGGAGCTCTGGGAGTAGTTTGTACACTTCAACTGAGTACTATACAGTTTATTGATGTGTGAGGCAATTTAGCTAGAATTTAAATCACTGGCATTTAACTGAAAGAGGTTTCACCTAACAAATAACTCATTTGAGAATCATTTGCAACATTGTTTGTAGTTCTTGACTAATTTGACTTTTTTGTGTGACTGTTATTTTTTTCCCCACAAATACGAAATGCAAGGTCTTGTGGACTATCAAGGACTCAAAGGCTTGAGCTAGTTCTTATGATTTCATCTTTTGAGAAAGTCAGAATGTCAGAGGCTGAGCTAATGCAATTGTCCCTAAAGGATGGAACTTGTGCCCACATGCCCTTTGTCCCATCCCCACAGTAAATGAAAAGAACATAAACTAATTGCTAAGATTTCACTTTTACTTTCACCTAAAGATCTCACCGCTCTCAATTCTCCAAGAGCTTGGTTTCTAGTCTACGCATGGGTTTTCCCTAGTGGCTGCCAAACTGGAAATCAAAACATCCAGAAGTATAAGGAAGACAGTAAGGTACAGGTCCCATTTATTGTTCACTAATTCCTTTGACTTGGGTACCCACAAAACATGCTACTATCCATCTGAGAAAGTCAGAGTGAGAGAAGAGACTACATACACCCTCCCTTGAAAATGGGGCGTGTTTTCTGTTTGTGGAAAATATCAGCCAGAAAGATCAGATCACAAGAGCCTTGAGTTGGGTGGCCCCTGGTTAGAATTTGGCACAGTCCCATCCCCACCTCACTCTATTAACCATAGCTCAACCAAAGCCACCATATGGCTCTGAGACACCCAGAGAGGTCTGAGTTTCACAAAGGTACACATAGACAAGAAATTGACTTCTTTGACCAAAAGAAAGTGGGGGAACTGGCATTTATTAAAAGTGGTTACTGAGTCAGGAACTGTGTCTTAGAGACATTAGTTACTGGAGAAAATTTTCAAAGGCCACAATATAAACATATATATATATATGTTGTTGTTGTTAAGCACCATGGAGTCAGTTCCAACTCATAAACCCTGCATAGGGTTTCCGAGGCAGTAAATCTTTACGGGAGCAGAAAGCCTCATCTTTCTCATGCAGAACAACTGGTAGTTTCGAACTGCCAACCTTGAGGTTAGCAGACCAATTAGTAACCACTACGCTATCAGAGCCCGCTCGCTCGCTTGCTCTCTCTCTCTCTCTCTCTCTCTCTCTCTCTCTCTATATATATATATATATATATAAAATGGTGGTGGTGGTGGTGGTTAAGTACCATGGAGTCAGTTCTGACTCATAGTGACCCCTGCACAGGGTTTCCGAGGCTGTAAATCTTTAC
>NW_006408541.1:25999997-26006099 GCF_000296735.1 Chrysochloris asiatica | reverse complement strand
TATATATATATATACACATACATACCCATGCAGTCATGGAGTTACTATCTGATTACATCAGCCTGTTCCCTTCTTTACAGGGTAGTCATATCTCTAAGCCAAGACCTCTGAAATGCAACCTTTATCTGAAATTTGTTATCCCCTTATCTATAAAAATGCTTGTCATATAGACCAGGCATAGTGACCAACTGGTAGGCACTGTAGGATCAACACTGGACTCTGAACTACAAGGTCAGTGGCTCAAACCCACCAGCCACTCTTCAGAAACCCTGTCCAGGGTCGCTATGAACTGAAACTGACTCAACAGAGTTTACCATCAATATAGTGACAGAGGGCTTTCAGGAAGCAGTGTATTTCTAATTGAGATATGAGGTTCATCAGGAGTCACCCAGTGACAAAGGCAGTCAAAATAGAGTATTTGTGCTGCCAGAACAGCCTTTTGCAAAGTCCAGAGGGTAGCGAGGAGGTATCTTACTGGTGACTGGGTCAGTGGTCCAGTAGAGCTTGGGAGTGATCAGGGAAGAGGTGAGAAATGGAAGCAGGTCTCATGTTGAGAACGTGGTGAACCAGGGGTGAGGTGTGTGCTAAACATGTTTAGTGGTGGTTATGTGTTATTGAGTCAGTTTTGACTCAAAGGAACCCTGTATTGTGTTCCAAGGTTATAAATATTTACAGGAGCAGAAAGCCTCATCTTTCTCCCACAGAGTGACTTGTAATCCACTACACTACCAGGATTGCTTATGTTAAATATGTTGTTATTAAGTGCCGTAGAATCAGATCTGACTCATAGCAACCTTGTACAGGAGCCACTGGTTAGTCTGAACTGCCGACTTTGCGGTCCAGTGCTTATCCTACAGTGCCACACCAGGAGTCCTTAGTGGTCTATTAAGTAGGGTCCTCATTGCTGTTGAGGTACCTCTGACTCCTAGTGATCCTGTAGCATAGAGTAGAACTGTCCTATAGGGTTTCCAAGGCTGTAAATCTTTACAGAAGCAGATTGCCACATCTTTCTCCCTCGGAGAAGCTAATGGGTTCCAATCACAGATTTTTCACTTAGCAGCCAAACACTTAACCATGGGGACACCAGTGATCCAAAGAAGTATTCCAGCAGATCCTCATTCAACAGGACCAGGGGCAGCTTGCAGGAGAGAATTCAGTTAGGACATACGAGCATATAAAATCAACGGGTTCCAAAGGTAGAACTGGCTGATTTATCATTCAAGCCTTAACCTCAGCCCACAAGCCCCCTACCCTTTTCCCCAGGCCCCCTGGCACGATGATCAGCAGGAGACATGTTGCTCTCCAGGAACCTGCAGGTAGTCACCTCTTTGAAGGAGGCTTCCTGTCAAATGCCCAGGTGGAGGAAGAGCACTGTGATCGATGCCCCTGCTCCTGGAGCTGTAGGAGAGCTGTTTGCATAACTCAATGGGCCATGCCCCATCAGCTCTTCCCTTCCTCTAGAAAGTAACACCCCATATTGCCAAATATGCAGGGTAGGGGACTGCAGCTCAGTCAGACAGCCAAGGAGCTGCAGACTCAGCCCCTCACGGGAGGCTGAGGTAACACAGATGGCAGTTTTGAGAATGATAATTCTCAAACTTAGCAAAGGAATATGCTCTTAACAACTCAAGCAGCCTTCCACCACTGGTGAAACAGTAAGAAAACTCCTGACACAGTCTTTGGAGTCATTTGCCCCATGTTCAAATCTTGGCTCTGCAGCTTTCTAATTCTATGATACTGAACAACTAACTTACTTATACTCTCTGTCCCTCAGTTCCATCATCTGTAAAATGGAGCTTCAAGTAATACCTTGCTCATAGGATTGTTAAGAAGGCTCAGGAAATGGATAAATGGAGGGACCTCAGACCAATGCATGACATATGGCTGGTGTTTATGAAAAGTTACCTAGCACTATTACATACAAGCTCTATACTTAGCTCTGGCTATTAACAAATGAACTGTGCAATTCTGTTAAGAGAAACATGTCGTTTTTTTATCCCTACTATGTGCCAGGATTGTGTATGTATTAACTATCAGATTATAGAAAACAAGCTTATTTATGTTTCACTGCCTGACATTAAGGTGCAGAACCTCTCTACTAAGTACTAAGTAATTGAGAAAGCTGAGGCTTGAAGTAATTCTGACTTGGGGAATAATGGGTGAGATCTGGAAGTATATTAACATCACAGTGGAAAGAATTCGGCTTACACGTTGACAGTTGTTCACCTTTGGTCTCCCCTTAAGAATTGTCCTTAACTTGACCCTTCCACTATCCTTACACTGCCTCTGGCCAGCTTTTACTTTTAGACTTTGTCCAAGAAGCTAGGTAATGGAAGCCAATGAAAGCATGGATTCTAAATCCACAGGAAGGACGGAGTCCTAGAGCAGAAAGAGCGTTGGGTGAGTCCCAGATCATCGTCTTCCAGGTGTATGGGTGCTTGGAGCATGACCATATTTCCTTATGGGATTGCCAGGAGAATTAGACAGGATGAGGTGCATGAAACAGACAATCCACCTTAGTGTCCAGCAAGAGCTTCTCTGCCTCGCTTCTCTGCCTTATTTCTTTACTTATGGTCATATCGCAGGAGATACGTGTGGTGGGAGGCAGCCGACCTCCCTGACCCTGCCCAGTGCTACCCAATGGAAGCATAGTGTGAACCTGTCTCATTTGGCTCAGGACTCTGAGAGGCTGGGTGCAATAAATCCCAAGTAGTAAGTTGTATACGTCTAGAGGATTCACCTTATTGTGAAGTTGTGTCAGAAAATGCGAGAGCAACAGGAAATGTGGAGGAGAAGCAAAGGTGAGTGAATGGCAGGATCAGAGCCATGAGGTAGCCACGTTACCATGAGTGAGGAGGCTGAACCAGTCTGAGAGAGAACCAGTCAAATAGCAGGAGGAACTGACTTCAGACAAAGCACTAGAACAAGGATCAATAGGCTCTTGCTACTAAAGATACCACGTAGCCCTTGTAATACAGAAGACATAGGACCCAATTTCACTTTGATCTCTGACCTTCCTGAGGCCTGGTTTTCATGAGACCCAGCCACACCTTAAGATGCCTGATTCAGTCACCTCTATTTTTAGTCTTCAAACAGGGATCTGAACCAGGGGACATTTGGCAATTTTTAGAAAAAAAAAAATTGGGACTGCTGTGGTGTTATAGGATAAGCACTGGATTACTAATCACAAATTCTGCAGTTAGAGCCCACCAGCTGCTCAGCTGGAGAAAGATAAGACTTGTGGTTCCTGTAAAGATTGACAGCTTTGGAACCCCTAGACAGGGTCGCTGTAAGTAGGAACCGGCTCCATGGCACTTAACCGACACCAAGAAAGTTTTGATTTCACAGCTGACGTGGGAGGAAGTGATTGGCATCTAGTGGGTTGTTGTTGTTAAGTGCTGTTGAGTCGATTCTGACCCATAGCGACCTTGTGTAGGGTTTCTAAGGAGCAGCTAGTGAGCTTGAACTGCCGACCCTGCAGTTCAAAAGGCTTTGCAGTCTGGTGCATTAACCCACAGTGCCACACCTGGTGGAGGCCTACAGTACACAGGACAACCCTCCACAACAACAAAAGCATCTGGCTCACAACGTCAACATTGCTGACGTGGAGAAACATCGCTTTGCAGTCAACACCATGTTCCTTGAAGTCACTACAGGATCTCTCTGCCTCTTGAAACCTAAAGAATTCCGGAAGTGTAGTAGTGCTTTTTAGCTCCCACTTTATTACTAGTTCCTGAGGGCATTTTGGGGAATAATAGGTTTGCATTGCTTGGGGCCTGGCACAGCTCAGTCATGTAATACTGTAAATTTGACTCATAAGTCAAGTTAGGTTTTAACTATGGTTTAAATTACCTAAACAAAAGTACCCTTAGCAATCCTTGAAATAACACACATAATATTTTGTACATGTAAGGTACATGGCTTGTTGTAAAAACAAAACTTGGCTCTTTTTGGTTTTCATTTCTTTAAATGTTGAGTTTTTAAATGTTGTATATATCATTCAGCATACAGAGAATAACATCATGAGCTGTACAAAGAGACTTTGAACCTTCTGACCATGAGCCACTGAACACAACCAGTATGAGCTGTCACTGAGTAAAACATCTCATGGCAACCCCATGTGTGTCCCAGGAAAAACATGCTCTATAGAATTTTCTATGGCTGATTTTTTAAAATCAAGCTGCTAGCCCTTCCTTCCAAGGTACCTCTGGGTGGATTCAAATCTTAAACTATTAGGTCAGCAGTCAAGCACATTAGCCATTTCACCACCCAGACCCTTCTCCATTCTCTTCAGCTATTATTGTTTAAGGAAACACATCATTTTGTATTTATTATCTCAATTAATCCTAACAACATAAGAGGTTCCATTTTCAAATCCAAGGTGTCCCATAGCTAATTATTGGAGACTCAGAGCACAGAATCAAGCCAGTCTTTCTATACCAGTATCCAAGACACAATCTCTAAGTCAAACCCAAGCCAAATTCTGCTCACAGCACAAAAGATTGATAACGAAATCTACTTGTTCTCATTGTAGTTGCTGCCCATCTCTGCAAAGGAGGAGTAAGACAGGTCCCCGTTGCTTTCTCTTAATACCCAGGAATAAATAAAGACCTTACCCCAAATCCTAGCACTCTTGGCTACAGAACACCCACTGCCCTATGTGCATTTGATTGTGTATTTTTATAATAATTGTAGGAGTAATTATAGGTGTGGCACTATGGCTTAATGTACCAGACTGCAAAGCCATTTTAACTGCAAGGTCGCATGTTCAAGCTCACTAGCTGCTCCTTGGAAACCCTATGCAGGGTCACTATGGGTCAGAACTGACTCAATGGTCCTTAACAACAACAACTACATAGCAATTATAGGAGTATGGCACTGTGGGTTAATGTGCTGGACTGCAGGTTAGTTTGAACCACAAGGTCAGCAGTTCAAGCTCACCTGTTACTCCTCGGAAACCCTATATAGGGTCGCTAAGAGTTGGAACTGACCCGACAGCACTTAACAACAACAAAAGTAAATAATTAATAGCAATTAAACACTGAGATCCAAGCTACTGCCATCATTTTGCCAGGTTTGTTATTAGGTGTTTTAGGTACTGTTGGGTTGGTTGGAATTCATCTCAACCTTCTACACAACAGAACACAACACAGCTTTGTGCTGCACAATTCCCACAATCATTTATATTTGAACATATTCCTGCAGCCAATCTGTCCACCTCTTTGAGGTTCTTCCTCTTTTTCACTGATTTTGTACAAGCATGATGTCCTTCACCAAGGACTGATTCTTCCTGATATGTCTAAAGTATGTAAGACAAAGTCTCACCAGTCTCTCTTATAAGGAGCATTCTGGCTGTAATTCTTCAAACACAGATTTATTTCATCTTCTGGTAATCTGTAGTATATTCAATATTTTTTTTAACAGCACCATAATTCAAAGGCATTGATCATTCTTTGGTCTTCTTTATTCATTGTTAAACTCATACATGCATATGAGACTGTTGAAAATACAGTGGCTTGCATCACACACCCTATAGTCCTCAAAGTGACACCTTTGCTATTTTGCAGTAGATTTGTCCAATGAAATATGGCCTTTGATATCTTCATGGGTGTTGATTGCGGATCCCAGTAAAATTAAATCCGAAGCAAGTTCAATATTTTCTCCATTTATCAAGGTATAGATTTTTGATTCATTCGTTAAGACTTTTGCTTTCTTTATGTTGAAATGTAATCCATACTGAAGTCTGTGGTCTGTGATGTTCATCAGTAAATGCTTCAAGTTCTCTTCACTTTAAACAAGCAAGGTTGTGTCATGTGCACATTGCAGGCTGTTAATGAGCCTTCCTCTAATCTTGATGCCTATTTTTCTGTGCATATAGTCCAGCTTCTCAGACTCTTTGCTCAGCATACAGATTGAATGATATGGTAAAAGGATACAACTCTGATAAATACATTTCCTGATTTTAAAATGTGCACTACCCCATAGTCTATTCAGGTTCCTCAAGAGCATATTAAGTGTACTTGAATTTCCATTTTTCCCAAGGGAAATTACAAAATCAGAAAGACACATATTTCCAAATATAATATTTAACCAAAACGAGCT
>NW_006408541.1:25986742-25994332 GCF_000296735.1 Chrysochloris asiatica | reverse complement strand
ACAGCACTACGCTGGGCTCCCTCTCAAACCAGTGAAGAAAGGCAGACCAAATCCGCGTCTCAGTCTGGCCCGGGTGCATAAGCTCCTGGCAGAGGAAAGCACCAGCGGTGGGGGCGGGTCCCGGCCACTCGGCTAAGCCCCCACCTCCACTCACCCAGATGTATGTGGGCAAACCGTGAGCGCACTCACTCCTGACACCAAAGAAAAAAGCAAGATCGGAACCACCCAAAATCAGCAAAGCTCACCGTGTACATTTTTTTTTTTCTCCCCTAAATGTAACTGCGGAGCATTTCCGCGGCATCTCTGCAGCCCCTATTTAGTCCAGCCGCTCTGTCTAGCCCAGGATGTGGGCCCAGGCTTCCGAGCCTGGTAGGCGGACTCAAGGGTACGCGACCTCCCGCCTCCACTCCAAATTCCACAGGCTATAAGCCTCCAAGCCTCCAAACCACTCCTATCTCTGTGGGTCCGAATCCCAGAGCTGTCTTGCCTCCTTTCTGCCTGGAATTCCGAGCCACTTTTGATGGCGACCTTCACTATGCCTTCACCCTAGCCGCCAGCAAGCCCTGCCCTCCCTGCTTCTTCAGTTAGTCTGTAATGTTCTTACTCTGTTTCAGGCCCTTCTGAGTTTTGCTACTTGTTGAAATGCTGTGGGGTGGATTATGACCCACAGCTACCCAGTATAGGGTTTCCAATAGCAGCTGTTGAGCTAGAACCACAGTTCCTGCAATTCTAAAGGCTTTGAGGTCTGGTGGATTAAACCACAGCAGGGGTGCTTTGTTATTGGTATTAAGCTGCTACTCAGCTTGGGCTGGCCCAAACCTTGATGCTTTGATGGGCGGGCCTGAGGCTAGGAGGCTGGGCAGAGGGCTGGCCTAGGCTGAAGAGTGGGGGATGGGCTTGGTGCTTGTAGGCAGATGGGGTCTGTTTTTGATGATGTCTAAAATGCCTCTCTTTGTCTCCCTGTGCCTTGAGCCCCCCAATTTGTTCTATATACACACCATTAATGCCTAATGTGACAATGAGGACCCCCTTGGGATGGACTATGTTGGTTCCTGTGGCTCCACTAGCTCTCTGAGAGCGTCTGCCCTTTGAATGGGTCTGCTCAAGCCCTGCTAAGGTCTTCAGTGGGTGGGGCCGTCCCCGGGTAGGAGCCCGGAGCAGGCGGGTGGAAGTTCAAAATGCTCGTAACTCCTCAATAGTTTGATCCTTCAAAAAAACAAGTTCATAAAGTTGCAGCCTAATGTTTTATGTTTGCCCAAAAGCTGTCTGTCTACCAGATGGGGGCCCCAATTTGTGATACCGCCCCCTACTTTATCCCAAGCCCGCGTGTACCTGTCCTGCCCGGTCAGGGAAGCACCGCCCTCCTCTGTCTTAATTCTTAAATGATTGGGATCTTCTATCCTATGCAGACCAAAAAGACGATTTTATTGAATTGCCTGGATTTCTAACTATTTTGATTATTATTATTTTTTTTTTCTCTTAGCCTGCTTTATTCTATTGTATTATTAGTATGCAGTAGAAGGAGCTCTGGTGGGGCAATAACTGGCAGCTAACTGTAACGTCATCTGTTAGAATCCACCAACAGTTCCACTGTAAGGTCTTCTGTTGGAATCCACCAACATCTCCACTGTAAGGTCACTGTTAGTCTGTACCAGCAGCTCCACCAAAGAAAATACCTGATCCTTAATTCCTGTCATGATTATATCCAATCAAATCCTATGGCGCCATTCTACTCTGCCCTACTCACTGTGAGTCAGAACTGCCTCTACAACAGACAACAACAACATATGTAGTATAATATGTAGTATACTAAACCATACAATTTATACTGCATTGTACTAATACCTTTTTATTATATTATAAAATTATCATTTTTTTTTTTCTTTTTAAGATTATTAGACTTTAAGAAAGGATTGGCAAACTATGTCCTAAAGGCCAAAGCCAGTCTACATCCTGTTTCTATAAATAAAGTTTTATTGGCATTTTGCCACACTTACATGTTTATGTATTGTCTGTGATTGTTTTTACTACAGCAGACTGAGTAGTTGTGACAGCGCCTTTGTAATTGTTGTTGTTGTTGCTAAGTGCCATGGAGTCAGTTCCCACCCATAGCAACCCTTTATATAGGGTTTCCAAGGAGCATCTGGTGAGTTTGAACCGGCAACCTTATGGTTCAAACCGACTTTGCAGTCCAGTGCATTAGTCCACAGCTCCACACAAGGACTCCAATATAATTAAAAATCTTCACATACTTACTATCTAGCCTTTACAAAAAAAGCTTGATAACCTTTGTCTTAGAAGAACACAAAAATAAGAATTGCAACTCATGTCACCCCACGTGTGTCAGAGTTGAGATGTGCTCTATCAGATGTTCAATGGTTGGTGTCTAGAATAACATAGGAATTGCCATACTGGGACTCAGTTTTCTGCTCATGACATGAAGGGTTTTGACATGGTGATATATATTAGACATACTACATAATAAAAATGCATTATTGCGATGCAGTATAAATTGTATAATTTAGTGTAGTGTACATTATGCTACATATGTTATTGTTGTATGTGGTAGAGGCAGTTCTGCTCATAGAGCCTCTATAGGACAGACCAGAATGGCACCATACGGATTTAGCTAAAGCTAATTCCTCTCCCATGCTCTGATTATTTGATCAGAGACAAATTTTGGACCTGGTGTGGCACCATGGGCTAATGAACTGGACTGCAAAGTCAGTTGAATCACAAGGTTGGTGATTCAAGCTCACCAGTCATTCCTTGGAAACCCTATACAGAGTCATTATGGGTCAGAACTGACTTGGCAGCATTTAACAGCAATACCTTTCATTTAGCAACCCAGTAAAATGTTAGGACAATGCCCCCCATGAAACCTACTAACTCAAATAAGTCTTTATGGATTCCTTAATTTCTCTAAGGCATTTGTACAAGTAACAATACCTTTTAGATTATGACTTTTCTATACTACAAATCGGGCTGCTAACCTAAAAGTCGGCAGTTCAAAACTACCAGCCATTCCACAGGAGAAACATGAGGGTTTCTGCTCCCGTAAAGATTTACAGGCTCTGAAACACTGTGCAGGGTCACTATGAGTCCGAACTGACTCTACGGTACTTAACAACAACAACAACATACTACTTTGGAGTCAAGGTGTGGTGCTATAGATAAACACAAGATCCATTTGAACAGCAAAGTCAGAGGTTCAAACTCACCAGTGACTCCTCAGAAACCCTATACAGGGTTACACTATATTTATGCTTCATGCCACAAACTCTAGTTACGAAGCTCTTTAACTATCTCCAAATACCCTAACCCATCCGTGTCTACCTCTTCCCACCCTTTTTAGTATTGGATTTATGAATCTTAACACCCTGGGAGGAACTATGTGGTTCTATCTGTCCATCCATTTCTTCATCAATAGGCCACATTTGTTGTGATGTCACACAGATTAGAGCAAACCCAGTGTGAACAGCATGAATGGGGTTGGGGGAGGGAGGGTCCACTCCATGCCCATACCTTGTCACTGTCTTTAGGAACTATGGGGGCAGCTTCCATTTCTTCTCTTCCTTTGAGGCCTGGGCTTCTGATCTTCTTCAGCCATTATTCCAAATTGTGGCTATATTCTTGGCTCATCCCTTTTGGCTCAATGTATTTGGACCGTCTCCACTGAGCCCTGGCTTGATCATACTTATCTTAGCTTTTGAAAAAATTCAACAACTTATAATAAAGAAACAAATCTGGGGACCTGTGGAGGTTTCTTACTGAGGCACTTATTAATATGTACGTTTTGCTAATCTAGATGTTTATCCTATTCGTTTGCTGTTTCTCTTGTTTTATCTTCTCACTCCTTCCTTGTAGTGATCTCTGGCAATGACATTAACCAAATTGTGTTAACAAGGAAAACCTAGGAACACAGATATAGATATCACTAAGGACATAGACATAAGTATAGATATAGGTTTGGAGGGATCTGTGGTTCCACCCACAAGTTGACATGGAAATATATTGTTCTTGGCAAACGAATCAATCAGTTTAAATGCTGCTGATTTCTAAAGCTGCATTCCCCTTGAAAAGAGTTTGATGATAGATGATATTGGGAGGGGACACTGTTCACTTGTATGACTATAAATCTCATTTTGACTCTGATAGAGATACAAAGAGTGCATGAGTTAACCTCTGTAGACTGATTTGAGCCAAGTCAAAGGGACTAAGACTGAGAAGGAAATAGCGATCAGGAAAAAGCAAGAAGCAAACAAGAACAATTCTGCTGGAGTTTCCATTGAAGAGCCTAACTTACTGAGTTCTTGTTCTGTGTTTAGCTCTTTGCTATGTACTTCATGTAGGATAACCTGTGAGAGAGAGTATTGTTATTATCTCCATTTTTCAGAAGATAAAACTGAGGCAACTTGCCTAAAGCCATGCTATTCATATTTGATTGTGCTTAAGTAATCTGATTCAAAGCTCACTTGATTAAATGATAAAGTGTTCCTCCATCTGACAGCTCCCAAAACAAATTCTTGTTGAAGTCTCAGCCTAGTTGGGATTAGGGCTGGACTAAATGTGTGAAAGGCTTCTGAGAGGGCTACAGAGGAGTGTGCGCTGTTTAGGGACCAAGAGCAGCACTGGCTTAATTGTAATCCACCCTGGATCAAATTAAAGCAATAACAAAGAAAGAAAAAACTGAAGACCCAGATCATATTAGATATCATAGCAGAAAAGAAAAGTCTTCAAGATACTTTCAGGTACAAGTAAGAGAAAACTCCAAGAGGTGAAATAAGTAAGTTAAGGAGATTTCCTCCAAGCTTGATTAAATCACAGACTCAACCACATCATCAAAGGTCCAAGCTCTTTCCATTTTTATCCTCTAAAGAGAAAGAACTTCTGTGGCTTGTATTGACCCTACCTAATACATCACATCTATCTCAACGAGTCCTGGTGAGGTGCTTAAGGTTAATGTGCTGGACTGCAAAGTTGGTTTGAACCACAAGGTCTGGGTTCAAGCTCACCAGCTGCTCCTTGGAAACCCTAGACAGGGTTACTATAGGTCAGAAATGACTTGAGGGCATTTAACAGCAACAACAACAACATACTGCATCTATCTCAAAGACAGAATGGATACTTGAGTGTTAACTACCATGATTCCTCGGCACCACCTCTGAGTATAGCACGTTTGTGTTCCTTGCTAAAGAATGGATTTCTTCTAAATATACTAAATAAGCAAACCCGCTGGCTACATTGAATGTTGAGCAAAGAGACCTAATATCTAACCACCTATAAGTAGTGAACCTGTGGGAAACTGCAATTCTATACACTTTGTGCCACCTTCTCTTCTGATTCAGGGCCTTGCACATTTATTCGCATATTGAGAATGGATAAAATATCAATATAGATAAAATCTTTGACCTCAAGGACTTCAATCCTACCAGAGGTGGGAAAAGAAAGAGACAATACACATATCATTTATTGATAGACATGTAATTTGTTATTTATGGCTATTGCTTCTTTTTTAACTACAAGAAAAATGAAGGATGATAAAGAAAATATAGCAAGAGATAGACATCCTTCTTTACAGCTGCAATGACCATTTTGTTTCCAATCCTAAACTAAGTTAGCTTCTGTTCTTCTTTCAAGTCTTAGCTTATCTGTTGCTTCTTTGAGATCTCCTGGCTTCTGAATCCCTCTTCCCCACCTTCATTTTCTCATATGAACATCTCTTTGTTGTCATCTGAGTTATAATTTTTATGTACTTGATGCAGTAGTTAAATAGTCTTCTCTAGATTGTGCTGGAGATACAATCTTGAGTGGTGGACATGGTTCTTGCCTTCATTGCTTAGCTTGTAGTAGGCACACAGTATATTCTTAATAAATGATTGAGTGAGAAATCAAAGAGCATGTGATGCTGCCTTTTGGTGGGGTCACATGGGAGGAAGCATCTTTCCTAGAAACAGCCTGCCCCTACTTAACACACCACATCTACTGCCATTTGATCTCTCTCCTCTGCATCATTTTCCTGGTGTTGCACACCCTTCTTGCCAATAGAGGATTTAAAAATATATCAGCTAGATAGTATATCCCCCTCCATTCTGTCCATCTCTTGGTAACAGAAGGAGTTTTCTGTGTGCAAATTGTACCCCATTGAGAGGGCACAGGAAGCACAGAAGCCTCTCTTTCCCTGGGGATATGTTTAAAAAAGCTCTGGAGACTAGAATCGACGGCCAAGACTTTGCAACTCCCTTGACAGCACAAACCATCTCACACACATTACTTCTTGACACATTGCAAAAAACAATGTCGCATACATAAAAAAGAACATATTGACTGCATTTGCTACTCCTGGATCTATTTTGTCTCAACTATAAAAGAAAGAAAGGAATTTATAGTTAGTTTGGTATCTAATTCATGCTGGCACTTTTAATAATTTAAAAAAGGGATTGATAGTAAAAACTAATATTATTTATCTACTTACCTGCATGGTCTCATTTAACCCTCCTAACATTTTTAGACAGATACTATTATTATACCCATTTTATAACTGAAGAAACCAAAACTTGAATATGCAAAGTCAATTGCTTAAGTGCAGATGGTGGACAAGTGACAGAAACAGGATTCAAACCAAGTTTGTCTTAAAAGTCTTTGGTAGGTCTCTGAGTTTACTGTACTAGTTTTGGTTTTTCTCTAAGCAGAAACTGAGAAACAGCTTGGGTGCAGGTGGTTTATTTGTGAGGTGATCTTAGAAAATAAGGGTAAAGGAACTGGGAGAGCAAGTCAGGAAGGGAGAAAACGACTTATGGGTGTGTTATTGAGGCGGTTGCTGTGATTTCACATCTCAACTCTGTGGAAGCATTTTTGCCTATAGTGATGGCTTCAAAGGGTGTTCAGAGTATGTTTGAGGAGGACTGAGCAGGCTCCAGGAGCTTGGGCAAAGATCTTGAATCAGAATAAAGCTCAGCAAGCACATGCTTGAGCCACGCAGCTACCAGTAGGAGTCTTATGAACGGGATTTCACAGCTGTAGCTGAAACCACCAATGGCACTAGCCACCTAAAGTCTCTGATGTCCTCACCCTAGCTCAAGTTCAGTTTCATTTCATCTTCACCTTGACCTTGTGAGTTAAGTATTAAAGTTCCCAAGTGGGAAAGGTTGAAACCATGAATTGGTGATGACTTGTCAAAGGACACACAAATGGATAGTGTCCTTGGAATCTCTGCTGGAATTCTAGTCTTTACCTTTGACTTCCTTCCTACATCCCCACACTCTGTTCAGCTAAGTTGCAAACAAGGCTCAACATATAAGGATGCCAGGCACCAGGACAGAGAAAGGCCAGTCTTCATTGAGAGAGTGTGATTCTATTCTAAGCCAGTTCTTATCTAAAGAAGAAAGCATGAGCTAGCTTTCCCAGGAGCTAGGTCTAGGTAAGGAGGAGGAGGACAACCATTCTTTTTTGAAACAATGATAAATTCAGTCTTTACCTTTATAACATGAACATCAATGTTTCATCAGATCTCAGGGATCTACTTCAAGACCTGGAACAGACACTAGATTTTTTAAATTCTTCTTTTAAATCAGTGAATTACCCCAAATT
>NW_006408541.1:25982945-25986592 GCF_000296735.1 Chrysochloris asiatica | reverse complement strand
TGGTAGTTTCGAACCGCTGACCTTAAGGTTCACAGCCCGATTCGTAACCACTACGCTACCAGAGCTCCTTATATATATATATATATAACAAAGTGTCATCGAGGAGGGTCTTCTTGTTGTCTTATGCACAATATCTGCAAATATTCTGAAAGGATCAAGCACCCTATGGCCCTGTAGGTTTCTAGTTTTGTCTTCACTTTCAAGACAAGGGAATAAAATACTTGAGGTAGATCACTGTGATTCAGTCATCCAGGACTTTCTTATCTGTGTGATGATAAGAAAGGATGCAAAGAAAGGGAAAAGAGGGAAATTACTGGCTTGGTCAAAGCTAGCAAAACGGCACCAGTGATTAAAACATCTTATGCTGTCCTCGGGCTGCAGAAGCTATCACTGACAAAAGATCTCATACACACTCACACAAAAGGAAAGAAATTAGCCATTAAGAAATATTTCAACATAATGCAATTATTACAGCTGTATAATTGAATGGGGAAACCATTGATCTGTAGTAGAAAGGAAATTGCTCTTCTCATTGTGTTCCTATGAATATGTGAACATTAATCTCCATCTATAATCAACGTTCATTTCAAATCTGATTGCATGCTACTAAACACCCGTAGCTATGCTAACATTATGTTAATATGGTTCAACATCATAGCTCCCAGCTTCACAGCACAAATATTTTTCTTTGGCAATCAATAGTAATTTCAGCTGAGTGGATGGAAGTCACGTTTTAATGGTAATCTTTCCTCCAAGCCTCCAAGTGGAAACTCAGTTGGTGTCTTAACATGGCTGCAGCACCATTGCATATAATCAGATAAATTAACCTGAAAAGAAATGGAGAGAGAGAGGAAAGAAGAAAGGGAACGTGGATCAAAAATAAGGAACAAGTCTGGCAAAACTCTAAATCTCAGTAATAGATGAAAGTGCTCATTAAGAAGAAAAAAAATGAGGATAGATATGTTGATGGGGATTGTACAAGAAGGGGCCGAGGATTGGTAGGAAATAAGGCTGATTCTCTCTGACTGTAAGCCAATGGGATGGAGCAGACAAGGTCCTGTGAAGTGTGGTAAAGCAACAGAGTGGTATGAGGAAGCTATCAGAAACTCAACAAAGCTGGAAGGATGCTACGTGGAATCTTCTTTGTTTGAAGAACTCACTCAGGTGTCTCCTTCTCTTTCTCCCATTCATTCATTCACTCACTCATCCATAACAAAGAATAGACAATTTGACAATAAAGGACATATGAGGCTGGAGTCTACATTTATATGCACTATTTTGAACCAGGCACTGTGCTGGGCACCAGGGACATAAAAACCTATCTCTGAAGTCTGTAGGGGGTGTTAAGAGTTTGTGCTGGACTACTAACTTTAAGATCGGCAGAAAAAAACCTGTGGATCCACTTCCATCAAGATTCCAGTCAAGAGCACCTACAGAACAAAGTTGGCATTGACTTAACGACAAAGCACACCTCTGTCCTCAGAGTTGAAGACCCAGAATAAATGTTAGATACATAACCTGCCACAATGTCCACCATTGTGGCTTAGCAACCACTCTGTACTACTCTCTGACCCCACTGGAAATTATAATCTTCTTCCTCCATGGTATAGAAGGAAAGAGAAGGAGGCCATGTTTATCTATAAAACATTTTTATGCCCTCTCCTCACTTATTCACATGCCTAGGTTACAAAGATTAGGTTTGTTGTTGTTGTGCCATTGAGTTGGTACAGACCCATAACGACCTTATGTACAGCAGAACGAAAGACTGCCCAATCCATGTCCAACCTCACTACTATTGACATGCTTGGGTCCATCGATGCTGCCACTTGACCAATCCATCTCATAGGGGGTTTTCCTCTGACCCTCCACCTTACCAAACAGTGACTGGTCCCTCCTGACAATATGTCCAAAGTATGAGAGATGAAGTTTGGCACCTTGGCCTCCAAAAATATGTGTTCTGTGAAACAGAGGATGACCATAACAGATCACAAAATGGAGGATGATTACATCATGACGTAACTGCCAAATTGCCTCCTTGCATAATTACCAAGCCACTGAGAATCATGGCTCAGCCACGTTGATACGTAACCTTAGCCATCACATCCAGTGTTACTCTTGCCCCACACCTCAGTGTTCATGCCTGCCAAACATATGTCATTAATGTGCAAAATGTTTGGATAGTACACATGTTGGAAATTCAAAATATCAGATAAGGACATAGTCAGTAGATATGGAGTAGTTGCATTTTCTGACCCCTAAAAGCACAACTGATGGAATTCCAAGGTGTATCATTGACTCATCTCCCACATCTAACCAGGACGTCCCTCAGGGATACTCTTCATCCAATATCCTTACATCACAAGGCTCCTCCTCTGAGAAGATTTAAGGTTATGGCCTTCAAGTATGTGTGTTATTCATTATAAAGCAATGGAAAAACATCACACAAGTGGAGTCTCCATCCTTTCCCTTCCCTTGATTGTTAAGGAGTTTTCTAGTATTGCCTATCCCCCTTCATTGTTGCCCCCACCTTTCACCCCTTCTTTCTGGGTGCCATTTGGAAGATCAGAGAAGATTCTTTAAAAGCAGTGGGATATACTTTGAAATGAGAAGGGAAATCCAAGAAGAAATATCCATGGCCAAAGAGAAAAATAAGGATGACTCGAGAGTAAAAAGACACATGTGTGTTTGAGAAGTTCAAAAAGAAAAGTGATTTGTGAGGGACTGCGTCAAGAGTCTGAGAAATACTGAAAGTAACACAGAAAGGCATCCTGAATTTTCTAACTTTTTACTTCTCAGATTTTGCAGTTTCTCCAAGTTCATCATTCTACCCAGAAACCTTAACAAAGAAATAATATTCTTTGCCTATTTGTTTTCTTTTTTAAAAAATACATAATCCCAAAGTGAATAATAATTTTAATGGCCTTTACCTAATGATTTTTGTAACCTCAAAATGGCCTTTTTGGATAACCGTAATTATTATTATTAAATATAATTTGCGTGACTCCTTGTGTGGTGCTGTAGGATCACACTGGATGGCAAACCACAAAGTTGACAGTTCATACCCACTGTCTGCTTCTTGGGAATCCTATACAGCATCGCTATGAGTCTCAACTGACTTAAGGGCACTTAACAACAACAAATTTGCATAGTAATATCAATAACTATTTAAGGTTATCTCTCTAATCTATTCTTTTCTCTTTAACCTCAATATTAATCTTATCAACTCTGCTTGGATTATGGTAACTGTCTTTCTTCTGTCTGCTCTAAGTCTGTGCTGGAAGCTTTTAATCTGTCACCTACAAAACAGCCAATAAAACTGGCACATTTTGGCACATTTTTCAAGACACTTGAAAGCTAAGCATCCAGAACATGGATACAAGACTATATTTTTTCAGTCATGTTTAAAATAGTGCAATACTCAATGAAGTACTTGACAAAATTTCACTGAGCTTATCGTTACGTTTAGAAGCCTATTTTGAGTTTTACTGCTTATTAGTAGAGATAATAAAAAAAAAAGTCAATGGGGAAATACTCACTCTTTCCACTATGAGAAAAGTAGCTAAGACAATACACAGAAAACAAAACAGCAACAAATAAAAACATATTCTTTTGTCAGCAGATTCTGCTAGAAGACAGAGAAAACCTTG
>NW_006408541.1:25963011-25980512 GCF_000296735.1 Chrysochloris asiatica | reverse complement strand
GATTTCTTCCTTAATGAAGTGTCTGTTCATGTCCTGTGCCCCCTTTTTAATTGGGTTATTCATCTTTTTCTTGTAGAGGTGTTGTTGTTTCCTGTATATTTTAGAAATTAGTCCTTTTTCTGATGTGTCATTGCAAAAGATTTTTTCCCATTCTGTGGGTTCACTTTTTACTCTTTTGGTGAAGTCCTTTGATGCACATAAGTTTTTATTTTTTAGTATGTCCCACTCATCTATTTTATCTACTTCCTATGGTTTTGAAGAGTCATGTGTTAAAGGAAATTTCCTGATGCATGAGGTTTGCAACAGAGATGGGTGAAGTACAAATGTTTCTAACATTTCTTTCCTTATGGAATTTGTAACAAAGGAAAATGTTGTTGTTGTTGTTAAGTGCCTTTGAGTCAGTTATGACCCACAGTGACCCCTCTATAGTATTTCCAAAGAGTTGCTGGTTGAACCATCAACCTTGCAGTTCAAACCGACATTGAAGTCCAGCACATTAACTCACAGTGCCACACCAGGACTCCAACATGAAATATAGATGGTATTTTATTTTATTTTATTTTTACAATAAAGGAAATAAGTAATGGCAAAGAAATCTTTTCAGCAATAAATGTCATAAAATAACATTTTATGGAATAAGTGAAGTTCTAAATAGCATAGGACACAAAATTCATACACAACGTCACCATGTCTGTGACAGAAAAACACTGTTGAAGTCCTTGTTGTTGTTGTTGCTAGGTGTTGTCAAGTCAGGTGTGACTCATAGTGACCCTCTGCATAACAGTACAAAACACTGCATGGTCCTGCACCATCCTCACAATGATCATTTCTCTTGAGCCCATGATTGCTACATCTGTATCAATCCATCATACCAAGCAGGATGGCCTTCTCCAGAGACTGTTCCTTCCTGATAATATGCTGGAAGTAGAGAGACAAAGTCTCACCATTCTAGCCTCTAGGGATCATTCTGACTGTTCTTCTTCTAACTCCCCTGGAAGTCCATGGTACTTTTAATACTCTCGTCCATAGTGAGCACAAAGTCATAGTGAACAAAAGTATTTCCAAGTAGTTATTAATAGCATTTAATTTTAAAAGTACAAAGCAACATTAAAATATAATATAATAATTATTGTTATAATGATATGTTGTTGTTGTTATGTGCCGTGGAGTCGGTTCCGACTCATAGCGACCCTGTACAGGGTTTCTGAGGCTGTAAATCTTTATGGGAGCAGAAAGCCTCATCTTTCTCCCACGGAACAGCTGGTAGTTTAGAACTGCTGACCTTGCGGTTCACAGTCCGATTCGTAACCACTACGCTACCAGAGCTCCTTTATAATGATATAGAGATCAAAAATGAATTTTTAAAATATAATATAGCAAAGATTTACAAGTGCTACTGGAGGCTCTTGACTGCTAACTGAAAGGTTGACAGTTTGGGCCTACTCAGAGGTGCCTAAGTAAAAAGACCTGGCAATCTACAGTAAAAAGATCATCCATGAAAACCCTGTGGAGCACAGTTGTACTCTAATACATGGGGTTGCCATTAACCTCCGTGAACTCAATGGTAACTGTTTAGTTGTTTGGGTTTTTTATTTCTATTTTATAAAGTGTCCCAAGTTTATTACACATTTTTTCCTGCCATGTCATTGCTTCTCAATATAATATTACCAGGGAGATTATTTGATGATAATGACAAAAACAACAATGATGCTAATAATAGCAAATAAACAAAACCTCTCACTTCAAGGTTAAGGCGGCATTTTAATATGAGGAACAGAGATAAACAACCACAGAATGAATGAAATGGGCTATCATGAGATTCTTTTCAAAATAACTGCTTGAAAACATCTTTGTTATGAGATTGCGTTTCTTAAAACAATATAAATGTATTACCTACATTAATTCTCACCCCTACATACTGAAAAAAATGTAAGCACAATCTTTTAATCTGTGCAAAAGTCTTCTAAATAAAAAGTTATAGTGGAATTTGAAGTGCTTGTCATAAACATGTAAGGAAAAGTCTTTCCAATTTTGTCTTGAAGCTAGTCATTGACACCATGGAAGACAAACATTTTCTATCTGGACAGCAACTGGCAAGTCTCATCCAGAAACAGATGTTTGATAACATGAGAGACAAGATGTACTGGATCTATGAATCTATCCCAGAGTCCCTGGGTGGCACAAACAGTTAAGCGTTTGGCTACTAACCTATTGTTTAGTGCTTCAAACCTACCCAAAGGTGCCAAGGGAGATAGGTCTTGTGATCTCTTTCCTAAAATCCTTGATAACTCGATGAAGCAGTTCTACTCTGCACATATGAGGTCACCATGAGATGAAGATCAAAGAGCACAAAGAAAACAAAAATCTTCACCACTGGACCAATAAACAACATTCTTATCAACGAAGAAAAGATTGAAATTGTCAAGGACTTCATTATTATTGGATCAACACTCATGGAAGCAGCAGTCAAGAAACCAAACGATGTATTGCATTAGGCAAATCTGCTGCAAAAGACATCTTCAAAGTGTTGAAGAGCAAAGATGTCAGCTTGAGGACTAAGGTGCTCCTGACCTAAGCCATGGTATTTTCAATAACCTCATATGCATATGAAAGTTGGACAGCGAATAAAGAAGACTGTAGGATAATTGATGCTTTTGAGTTATGGTGTTGGAGGAGAATATCGAAAGTGCCATGGCTGCCAAAAGAACAAACAGATCTATGTTGGAAGATGTGCAAGCCAGAGTGCTCCTTGGAGGCCAGGATGGCCCAACATGGTCTCTCATACTTCAGACATATTGTCAGAAGGGACCAGTCACTGAAGAAGGATATCATGCTTGGTAAGGTGGATGATCAGAGAAAAAGAGGAAGACCCCCAATGAGATGGATTGGCAAAGTGGCAGCATCAACGGGCTCAAGCATGGCAACAATTGTGAGGTTGGCCCATGACCAGGCAGTGTGTTTCATTCTGTTGTACACAGGATCGCTATGAGTCGGTACCAACTCGATGGGACCTAACAACAACAACAGTGAGTTGGAAAATACTCCACAGTAGCTAACAGTATTGTTTAGTAACAAACCACCACTAATCTTGATCTTATCTTCTATAATGGTTCCAGTGTTTGGCTTTAGTTGTTCAGTTCTTGCTCAGGGTCTTCTACACTGTAGCAATCAAATGCAGCTGGGGTTAGTCATCTGAAGGCTTTTACACAAATGTCTGGTGCTTTGCCTGGGATGGATGAGATGGCAGGACTAGTTGGTACTGGTCAAGTATCTCTCTCCCCAAGAAGACACTCCATGTGGCTAGTTAGATTCCCCCTACATCATGGCAGACCCAGGAGTGTGGAACCTCTCACAAGAAGGCCAGCTTCCCCCAAAGTGAATATTCCAAAGGACCTAAGTGGAAGTGCTAAGACTTCTTTTTAAGAACATAGTCTTGGAAGGCCTAGAAGTTGCTTCTGCTGCATCCTACTGATTAAGCATATCATGAAGACCAGTGCAGATTCAAGAAGAGAATGAGATTCTACCTCTTATGGCTAGGGCAGCAAAAGTACAGGGAAAGAAGCCACCGCAGGCACTCACCCACTTCTGCCTGGGATTGCTGAGTAACACATCTGACAGCACCTGGCAGTGTTCCTAGCTGGTCGTCAGAGCTGCAGTAATGTAAAAAGCCTTGGGTGGTATAAAGTTTTCTCCCTAAAGATTGGTGGTTTGAACCAACCAGCAGCACTGAGGAAGGAAGGAAATTCTGGGTATGTGCTTCTGTAAAGATTATAGCCAGAAAACGCTATGGGCTCTTGTCATGCTACTGAGTACCCCACAGTTGTGGGCACCCTCTCCAGGTGCCAGGTTTCATGGGGATGAAGTGGCAGGAGTGAATGTGTAAACTCAAATGAAAGGGAAGAAAGATGAGACCAAGATCCAAGTAAAGTATCTAGAAACAGACCAACCCATGGAGTGAGATAGACAGCCAGCTGTTTCCCTGGAAATAGAAGACATTCCCTGATGCCTTCATCTACTGAAGACTTGTGTGTGTGTTTGTGTGTGTGTGTGTGTGTGTGTGTGTCTTTTTCTTTTGCCAAATTCTATTCCTACTTTGTTAAACTGAAAGGAAAGCTAAGGGAAAATTTTAAAACAAACCTATGAGCAGTTCTACTCTGTAACATGGGATGCCGCCCATTGGAATCCACTCAACAGCAATTTTTATTTTTACTTTTTCATCAACAGAACATATCCCCTTCCACATAGCCTTTAAAACTCTATCACAGCCCACATGATGATGATGATTGAATCTCTTTCTTATTGTCCTTTAAGATGATCTGACAAAGAATTATTTTTTATGCTTTGGAAATATAATACTAACTGCTATTATTTATTGAACATTTCTAATACTACTGAACACTTCACTAATTTTCTAATTTGATTTCTCCTCATACCTATCTGGTAGGTAGTGTTTGTACTTAAACTGTACAGAAAAGGAAACAACAGCTTCCAGAGCTATGTGACTTGCCTTGAGTCACATGGCACATAAGGTAACAAATCAATGGGAGGAACCCAATCTTTCTAAAGCCAGAAGGTGAGCTCTGACCCACTAGGTTGCTTAAAAAAAAAAACAAAAAAAACTATAAAGACAAACAGATCAAATTACTCTGTTATACATTTCATAAATACGTTTTTTTTTTTAAACTAGACCACAAAATAAACTATTTTTTTCTATGGAACACAATCTTTGTTGTTGTTGTGAGATGCCATCGAGTCTGAATTGACTCACAGAGACCTTTTGTGAAACAGAATGAAACACAGCCAGTCCTACACCAAACTCACAGTCATTGCTAAGCCTGAGTCCATTTCTGCCGCCACTGTGTTAATCCATATCATCTGCTTCTTTTTCTCCAACCTTCCACTTTACCAAACATGATCTCCACCTCCAAGGACTGATCTCTTCTCATAATATGTCCAAAATATGAGAGACAAAGCCTGATCATCCTGGCTTCCAAGGAGCACTCTGGCTGCACTTCTTCCAATTCAGATTGGTTTGTTCTTTTGGCAGTCTATGGTATTTTTAATATTCTTCTCCAACGCCATAACTCAAACGCATCAATTTGTCTATGGTCTTCCTTATTCACTGTCCAACTTTTGCTTGCATATGAGGTTACTGAAAATGCCATGGCTTGGGTCAGGCACACCTTGGTCCTCAAACTGACATCTTTGCTTCCATGAGTATTGATGGTTGATCAGAGTAACATGAAGTCTTTGACACTTCAATGTTTTCTCTATTTATATGGATGTTGTGTATTAGTCCAGTGGTGAGGAATTTTGTTTCCTTTACACTGAGATGTAGCCCCTACCAAAGGCTGTAGTTTCACCATAGCCTTCACCAGAAAGTATTTTAAGTCCTCTTCACTTTCAGCAAGCAAGGTTGTATCATCTGCAAATCAAAGGTTGTTAATAAATCTTCCTCTAATCCTGATGCCACATTTTCCTCATATAATCCAGCTTCTCAGATTATTTGCTCAGCATACAGATTGAATAATTATGGTAAAAGAGTATAACTATGGCACACATCTTTCCTTATATTAAACCATTCAGTGTCCCCTTGTTCTGTTTGAACAACTGCCTCTTGGTCTATGTACAATTTTCTTATCAGCACAATTAAATGTTCCAGAATATTCATACTTTGCAATGTTGTTCATAGTTTATCATTATCACAATTGAAAGTCTTTTCATAGTCAATAAAGCACAAGTAAACATCTTTCTGATATTCTCTGCTTTCAGCCAATATCCATCTAGCATCAGCAATGATATGCCTCCTACCATGTCCTCTTGTGAATGAAGTTTGAACCTCTGTAAGTTCTGTCAATACATGGTTGCAGCCATTTCTGTTTTATCTTTAACAAGATTTTATTTGCATGCAATATTAATATTTTCGGAATATTTCTACATTCCACTGGGTCAACTCTCATTGGAATGGGCACCAATATGGATCTCTTCCCCATTCATTGGCCAGGTCGTTATCCATTGGCCAGGTCGTTAGCTTCCAAACTTCATGGCGTAGATGAGTGACTACCTCCAGTGCCACATCAGTTTGTGGAAAGACTTCAGTTTGTAGTCCATCAATTTTCAGTGCCTTGTTCTTTGCCAATGCCTTTAATGCACCTGGGACTTCTTCCTTCAGAATCATTGGCTCTTGATCATTCCCTATCTCTTGAAATGATTGTATATCAACAATTTCTTTTTGGTAGAGTGACTCTGTGTATTCCTTTTTTTTTTTTTTTTTTTTGATGCTATCTGCATCATTCAATATTTTTTCCATTGAATCCTTCAATATTTCAAGTTGAGGCTTGAATTTTTTCTTCAGTTCTCTCAGCTTGGAAAATGCTGAGTGTGTTCTTCCCTTTTAGTATACTAACTCCAGGTCTTTGCATACTTTGTTATAATATTTGACTTTGTCTTCTTGACCTGACATTTGACACTTTCTGTTGTACCTCCTCACTTCTACATTTGCTTTAGTATCTTTATGCTGGAGACCAAGTTTGAGTCCCATCTGACATCCATTTTGTTCAAAACATCTTGATTGCATATTTGATCAATTTCAGACTGAAGAAGTTGGTAGAACTCTTCAATTTCATCATCACTGGTTTGGGTGGTTGGTGCATAAATTTGAACAGTATTAGTATAACTGACCTTCATTGTATGTGTGTGGATATTATTCTATCATGTTGTACTTCAGGACAGATCTTGGTATATTCTTTTTGATGATAAATGTGGCATTATTCCTCTTCAATTTGTCATTCCCGGCATAGTAAGCCATGTGATTGTCAGATTGAAAATGGCCAATACCAGTCCATTTGAGCTCACCAATGGCTAGTATATCAGTGCTGACTTGTTACATTTCATGTTTGATCATTTCCAATGTTCTTAGATTCAAACTTTGTACATTCCATGTTCCAATTATTAATGGATGTTTACAGCTGTTTCTCTTCATTTTGAGTTGTGCCCCATCAGCAAATGAAGGTTCTGAAGATTTTACTCCATTTATGTTATCACAATTATCTCCTACTTTGAGGAGGCAACTCTTTCCCGGTCACATTTTGAGTTTCTTCCAACCTGAGGGTTCATCTTCTGGTAAGATATCTAACAATATTCTGGTGTTCCTCATCATGTTTCAATATTCAGTATTCTGGTGCTAACAGTGTTCCACTGATATTCATAAGGTTTTCAGTGACTAAATATTCATAAATAGTCTGTCTCTCCTTTTTAGAGTGTCTTCGTCTGGAAGCTCATCTGAAACCTATCCACTGTATGTGACCCTGTTCGTATTTAAAATACCTGTGGCATAGCTTTCAGAATCACAGAAGCATGCAAGCCACCACAATACAACAAATTGACAAAATGATTCATATTGTTGTTGTTGCTAAGTGCCGTCGAGTCGATTCCAATGCATAGTGACTCTGTATAGGGTTTCCAAGGAACAGCTGGTGAGCTAGGACCTCTGACCTTGTGGTTTAAACTATCGTTGCAGTCCAGCACATTAATCCACAGTGCCACGCCAGGACTTCGGTATACAATATGATGTTGTTGTTATGTGCTGTGGAGTCGGTTCTGACTCATAGTGAGCCTGCATAGGATTGCCGAGGCTGTAAATCTTTACGGGAGCAGAAAGCCTCATCTTTCTCCTGCAGAACAGCTGGTAGTTTTGAACTGCTGACCATGAGATTCGTATACAATATAGCTATCATGAAAACCGAGGCAGATCTCTATGTACTTGTGTGTTGCCGTTGTTTTTAAAGAAAAGTACAGTGATATAAAAATGTGTGGGCACTCATACAGAAAGAGAAAGCTATTCCTTAAGGACACATCATCAGAAACTGTCACCTTTAGCTAACTTGAGTTTATTTGCCATAAATAACCCTTAACTTTTATTATACCATTCTTATTGAATAGCAGATGCTGTGGGTTCCCCACCCATAGTCTCTCGGCTCACCTGAAAGTTGTCTGCAGCTCTGTCTGCAGCTTTCACATGTATGATTTTAGCTTCCAGTCTCAAGCTCAGTTTATCTTTCAGTCTTTCTCTCTTCCTCTCTCCTCTCATCCTCACCTTCTTCTGCTCTCTCTCAGAAACCTTGTTGCTCTGTCTGACTAGGGAAGGTCAGAAGTGCTTAGAAAGTAATGCCCTACAGCAGACCGAATCCAACAGGATACAGTTAAGCACTCAAGTTACCGTATTTCTCAGTCAGACAGTTCTGAGTAGTGTTCTATGAAGTTTCTCCTTGATCCCTAAGGCAGTGATCCCCAACCCTATCCCCATTTTACACATCTACACTGGCATTCATCTGTTCCCAGTCTCACTTCCTACTTTCTCACCATGTTTTCTGGATCACCTCCCAAACAAACTACCTGAGTCTGAATCCAAATCCTTACCTGAGGTTGCATTGGGGAGACCCCAAACAAAGACCATTTGAAGATAAGCCAAGTTCTCACTTGTATTTAAATAAACAAACAAAAATTTTCTATGAATTAATGAATCATAAAAAAGTTAATAATGGAAGGGAATATGGATTGTGTGGGATCCTGGTTGTGGCTCCGAATATCCCTTCCATCTCTCCCAGTGGAGACAGACACATTCTGAGGGAACCCAGTTGAGTTTGAGGCACACTGGGCTCTGCAAAGAGGGTCTCTGCCACCACATGTGAAGAACAGAATTTCATGCACACTGCCTTTTCAGTCTGCCATAACTTGCTTCAGCTTCAGTTTCCCATTCCCACTCTCCTTTCGCAGCTTTATGCATTACCATGGGGTTCCCAAGGGAAGCAGAGAGCTCAGGTGTTGGTCTGGACGCCTCCTGGGATTCATTGTCTGGGTCTGATACAGAGCCCTGGGCCCTGGCCCTAGGGAGCTGAACAAAGTTATCTCCAGATTACAAGCCATTTCAGTCTGATCAGGGGTTACAGCCCCTACTTTTTAACACCCTCTTTTATTTGCAGGCTATGAAGTGTAATAGTTCACCATTTTGGTTTAAGTATCACCATAAAAGTCAGTGAGATGGAACAGGCAATAAGTAGCTTTTTTACATAGTGTGGCTGATGCTAGGAGCTTATATCTTCATTAACTTACAGAAACAGCTCTCAAATGAAATGCCAGGACCAGGGTTTTGGAACATCAGGAGTAAGTCAATCTCACTAGTGCTGTTATTGTTGTTGTTAGGAGCCATCGAGTCAGTACTGAATCAGAGCAACCCTATGCACAACAGAACGAAACACTGTCTGGTCCTGTGCCAACATCACAATCGTTGCTACGATGCTGTCGCCATGCCAATCTCCAGTGTAGAGTCCATGTAACACATGTGCCTCAGTTTCTCCCCTTCTAGCTCCAATGCTGAGTCAACTGTAAAAAACAGGAAGAAAAAGAACAGGTGGACTTAATTAAGCAGGGGGCTTCTACGTATGTACCCAGCTTTGAGATGAAATGTGTAAAACCTTTCCCAATGCAGAGATGTTTGTCCAGCATGATGTCTTACTACCATCCTCTAGGCATCAAACATTCTGGGGAGCCAAAGTTCCCAATGTCAGCAAATGAGACTTTTCACTTACACAAAAAGCAAAAAGCAAAAGCAAGGCATTGATAAGAAAACTAGGCTTCCATCCCACATCTCTGCCAGAGGCAGGGTATAGCAAGACAACTTTCTTCTGCTTTCCAGGGTGGCATCTGCTTATGTCAGAATTCCCAGGGAGGTTTCCTGCAGAACCCCCATTCTATGATTTCATGTGACACAGTGGCCCTACGTGAAATAATTTGGAGACCATGTAATGCAAGTAAGTGTCCCCAGACGGCATTAATAGTGACTACTTATTATGGCTTAAATTGTGCCTCCCAAAATTATGTGTTGTAAATCCTGGCACTGTGGGATAAAGCAATGGACTGTAAAGTCAGGATCAAGCACAAGTTTGGTGGTTCAAGTCCACCAGCCACTCCTTGGAAACCCTATACGGGGTTGCTATGACTCTGAACCAACTGAATGGCACTTAACGACAACAAGCATACTTGTGGTTATAATCCTATTTGGGAATGGGTTCTTGCCTTTATTAATGAGACACGAATTGAATTGTGCCCTCCTACTCCATAATACTGGTGTGGTGCTGTGGGTTAATGTACCAGACTACAAAGCCATTTAAATCGCAAGGTCGGCAGTTCAAGCTCACCAGCTGCTTCTTGGAAACCCTGTACAGGGTTGTTATGGGTCAGAAGTGACTGGACAGCACTTAACAACGCCACCACCAACAACTCCATAATATGTGTTGTTTAGTCCCAACCTTTGAACTTATGGTTATAATCCCATTCGGATGTTTTATACTAATGTAGGGTATGTCTTAAGCCAGCCTCTTTTAAAATATAAAAGGAGCAGATTAAGCAAGGGAACACAGTTGAGGAAAGAAGATGCAAGGTCACATGAAGGTCAGCACAGAACCAAGCCATTGCCTAGGAACTGAGAAGAGATGAAGATCTTCCCCCTTGGCTGAACCAACCAAGAAAGAAACACTTGCCCTAGAGCTGGCACCCTGAATTTGGACTATTATCCTCGTAAATGGTGAGGAGTCCTGGTGTGGCGCTGTGGGTTAATGCACTGGACTGCAAAGTTGATGTGAACTGCCAGGTCAGCCCTTCAAGCTCACCAGTAGCTTCTCAGAAAACCTATACAGGGTCACTATGAGCCGGAACTGACTTGACAGCACGTTAACAACAGCAACAACCAACTGAGAAAATACATTTCTGTTTGTTAGTCACCCACAGATAATTAACATGGATGGACTGGCTTGTGTCCATTCTGTGTAAGACATTCCATGTGATATTTTTATTAGAGCAGCACTAGGTAGTGCTCAACTACTAACCTCAAAGTTGGTGACTTGAACCAATTCTGGTGTGGTACTGTAAGATAAGCACTAGACCACCAGCTCAGTTTGAACCACAAGGTCAGTAGTTCCAACTACTCCTCAGAAATTCCATACAGGGTCACTATGAATTAGCATTCACTTTATGGCACCTAACAATAACAAAAGGCACTTAGGAAGAAATCCCTGGAGATCTGATTCCATAAATATTACAGCTAAGAAAACTTTACAGACCCATTCTACTCTGAGACAAATGGGGTTGCCATGAATCAGAACCAACTTGATTCTTTTTCCTTTTTTTAAATTCCTGTAAAGCAAGGATCTTTCACAATATATAACCTAGAACTGAGAACTTGGATATGTTGATATGCACTGTTGTTAAGTGCCATTGAATTGGTTCTGACTCATAGACACACTGTAGGGTTTCCAATGAGGGGCTGGTAGCTTAGAACAACTGATCCTGTGACTAGCAGTCAAAGTGCTTATCCAACAGCATCACACCCAGAGGACTAGTGGCATTACATTTGTTGGCTATATTTCTGAGTCATTCTCTTCTACCTACTTGTCACCTTCAATTTCACTCTCTCTCAAAAGTTCCTACAACTTTGAATCCCCCCTCCCCATTTTTGCTTTTCCTTGGTTTTTCAAACACCTGTTATTTCCCCATTCATGATTTGAGTTATATTTTTGGAGAAGAATATTGAAAGTACCATGAACTTCTGGAAGAACAAACAAATCTGTTTTGGGAAGAAGTATAGCCAGAGTGCTCCTTAAAAGTGAGGATGGTAAGACATCATCTCTCATACTTTGGACAAGTGGTCAGGAGGGACCTATTCCTGGAGAAAAATATCATGCTTGGGAACATGGAGGGTCATTGAAAAAGAGGACAATCCCCAAGGAGATGGATTGACAGTGACAGCAACAATGGGCTCAAACGCAATGGCAATTGTGAGGATGGCACAAGATCAAGCAGTGTTTTGTTCTGTAGTGCGTAGGGTCACTATGAGTCAGAACGGAATCCAAGGCATGTAACAACAACCACCCATCCACAGATAATTAACATGGACTGGTTTGTGCCCAGTCTGTGTAAGACATTCTGAAACACACTGAAGTCTTCCAAGACTTAGGCTGATTGGAGATTCAGTCTAATCCCAATATTCCTATATCACATTGCAATAAAGATCTTCTTGACTTTATGATTGTGACCAATTGCCTTGGGTCTCAGTTAATAGAACAGAGCAGTGGTAATAACAGCAAAGCCAAACCCTAAGCCCATTATTGTCAAGTTGATTCCTACCCATAACGACTCTCTAGGACAGAATAGAACTGTCCAATAGGTTTGCTAAGGTAGTGCAGCTTTATGGAAACAGACTGCCACATCTTTCTCCTACTGAGCAACTAGTGGATTCGAGCAACCAACTGTTAGGTTAGCAGCACTTGGCCACTGTGGCATCATGGTTCCTTATCAGCAAAGTGCTTTACAAGGCAGTAGTGGGTACCTAAAACTTCAAAGCAGTCTTCACAGTCTTCTTCAAGTTAACACCTGGAGAACTCCCCAGAGAGATGAATTTAGTTCCTAGCACACAGTTACCTTTTACAGTATTATCATAACTAGTCTTCTTACCTTTTTTTTTTTTTTTAAATTTCTTAATTATACAGAGATAAACTACTGTACTAGAGTGCTGGTGCAGTGATGTAGGATAAGCACTGTAATGCAACGTCAGTTTGAACCACAAGATCAGTGATTCAAACTCACTAGCCACTCTTTGAGAATCCTTTACAGGGTCACTATGAGTCAGGACCAACTTGACAGACAACAACAGAGTCAAACACCTCTACTGACAACCTGTGGACACTTTTCCAGTTGATGTGCTTCTCTCTGTATCTATCTGTCTGTCTACTAATGATTTACCTGCCGAGTAGTCTAGATATTCGGGATAATTAGAAGTCTGAGCTCTGATTTACAGAGGGGGTTTTATTTAATGCCACATGATTTGAAGCGTCACCCAATCTGTACATATTTGTAAATATCTTGTCTCCTGGTGGGCGTCACACAGAACCAGACACAACCTAAGGCCTTCTGTTTCCTGTTTAACGTAATAACCTGTAAACATCTCCCTTGCATATCATCAACATATATTTATGTCTTGCCATTTTTTAAGCAATCTCAGTGTGGATAAACAAAATCCTGCATGTTGTGGTGTTCAGCAGCAATCTGATGGTTTACATGGTCAGGTGGATTATTCAAAATACACACATTAACCCGGAAGGGTATAGTGTATACCTTCTGAAGAAAGAACGCCCGTTCTCATTGTTGTACTTGACATGTGTTCAACATTCCTGATCTGGTAATGTATCTTTCCAGTTTGTTTTTATTTTGGCATGGGATTGAAGAGGGGGTGTTGATTTACTAATACAACTCAGTTCAATGGTGCAACAATAATATACTCTCTTTTTTTGCTATGACATATTGTTCTCCACACTCTATCAGTAAAAGATCTGCTACAAATCATTCCTACAACCATCCTCAAAGGCTTCCAACAACCACACAGATGGCTCTTTGCACAACATTAGCTATGGAAAGAATAACTCTAAAAGATGTTTTATAGTTACAGGGAGAAACAGAACCATTCTCAACAGCGTAAATAATAAATTGTGAATCCCATTTGAGGGGCCTTTTAAGTCCATTACTATAGGGGTTCAAACCCCTAATTAGCATTATGTTTGTGGCATGGATGGAGTAACACTGAGGGTAGAATATGAATAGTACCTGGAAAAAAATGGAACAAAGACTCATCATGGTCAGAATTGTTACTCAGATTGGAGAAATCATCCTTAAAGATCATGCTTGTGTTTAGTTACTGAACAACCTGTTTAATGACTGATTCCATTATGCCTGCACAATGACACTGGAAAGGAAGTGAGGAAGGAGGTTCTGAATAATAAAGTGAAGCTATCTCTTCACCTGGAAGGTATAGACAATTCTGTGTATTGATTCATTCTTACCTAGCTTACACATCTATTGTTTATGAGTGTGATGACTGTGTGTCAGTTCCAAGACTTCGATCATCAGAAGCACACAATCAGCCAAGTCATATTTTAGAACTTGCAAATTTGAGGATGCTCTCAATTAATGGCCACTTGGACCTTACCTGAGTACCTTTTTGGGGAAATTGTAGTTTTGAGCCAAGTATAAAAAATAAAACTCAAAGTTAGCTGATGCCAAGTTGACTTGACTCATGGCAACCTCATGTGTGTCAGAGTATAACTGTACTCCATAGGGTTTTCAGTAGCTGAGTTTTCTGTATCTGGCCAGACTTTTCTTCCAAGGTACCTTTCTTCCAAGAGTACACACAAAACGCAACTTTTTTCTTAGCAGTGAACATATGAACTGTTTGCCACCACCCAGCCAAGTATGCAGATCATAAATTCATTGCAACTGAATATTTCTGGAGGCAGCACTTTTGGGAACTTTTCATGCATTCTTGCTGGTAACATCCCCTCAAGCTGTCTGGATTTCCATCTGTCCTAAAGCCTGGCTATTCAGTTTTTTCCCTTTACTTCCGTGAGCTCTCCATTTAATCTTTCACAAATAAGCCAAGAGAAATTATTCTACCTATTTCCAATAGCCTTCTGTGAATTCTACTTTGTGCAATCTCAATACCAAAGGTGATTCAGAAGCTATAGGCCTTTGCAGCTTGGATACAAATCAAGGTACATGGAAGGTACACTTGTTTTGTTGGAATTCAGGAGCCAGGGGCAGGATAATTAACCTTTTATTAGGGGAGCTTTGGGCACTGCCTCCTCCTCCCCCAGGCAGAGACCAGCAATTCTCCACCTAGGCCTGCCTGAGCAATTCCATTGTTTGAGTTCATGTGCTTTCATGCAAGAAGGAGCTGCTGGAGCTTGCTCGGTGGCCCTGGCCAGCAGCGACTGCTGGAGGGTGCAGGAGGAGCTCCTGCCTCACCCTGGGCGGTCCGGTGGAAATAAACCCTGTCTACCGCCTGGTTCTGGCAGCAAAAACAATACCCGAACCAGAGAAGGTTCAGACTCCAGGCCCTGAAACCAGGAAATTCCAAGTTAGAGCTAAAATTGTAGCTAGTCTCCCCAGTCATGTTCCCAACATACACAAGCTCTGCAGCCTCAGCACAGCAAGCATCCAACACCAAGTTACCCACATGGGTTGGATTATGGTCCCACAGAACAACAAAGGCCAAGGCCCCCCCTCCACAGCTCTCCTGCTCTTGGACTCAGGGGCAAAAGGAATGCTTCACCCTCCATTTGTTTGATACTCACACTGTTTTGGCTGTTTGTTTTAATTATGGCATCGGAAACAGAGAGCTAATGTCTGTTATTGTGGGCCAGCACTGAGCGCCAGAGTTCGTGAAAATTAATCTGTCCACGTTTTCCAACAATACTTTGGTGAAGGTAATTGTATCCCCATTTTACAGCGGTTGTCTCAGTTGCCTGATGGATATGGGCCAGAGTTGTAATTTGAGTTCAGGTCTTTTGGCTCAAAAGCCTGTTTGCTATTTTCTAAAAGATAGGACTGAAAGGTTAACTGAGGCTATTCTCAAGTGCTGTTTTTTAAAATCATGGTAATTATAAGCACACACACACACATATGGAGTCCTGGTGTAGCACTGTAGGATAAGCATTAGATCACAAGGCCCACTCATCAAAAAACCTATACAGGGACATTCTTCCGGTACCCCACTGTGGCAAGATGACACGGGTAAGAGGGGCCCCAGGGTAAGAGAGGGGGACCTCACGAAGGAGGATGTCCTGTAGCACACCCGGAACCTTCCCACCACCATAAAGTTCAGCCCATCAAACTCCTGGACTCGCTTTTTTTAAAAAATTCACCACGGAGGAATTTCTGGCATTTTGAACTTTCACCCGCCATTGTGGGCAGCGACTGACCCACACCTGTAGAGCTTTGAGAGCCAGGCTGGAATCAGCCCATACGGAGAGCTGCACTTCCCGTAAAGCTCGGAATCTCAAACAGACAAAACCCCAGGAGACCTAAAAAAGAAAAAAAAAAAAAGGGGGGGGGGGGAGGAGGGTTCTCTGCCCTAGGGTGAAAGCAGGCAGGAAAACCAGTTTTAACCAGGACACAGAGAGCAGGAGAAACAAGGTGACCCTATGACGTCATCAGACGTGGGCTCCAACTCCCCCCCACCCCTCCCACCCGGCCCATTCGTGTGGCACTCTGGCAATGCACTCCCCCCTTGAATTGCTCCCCAAGGCACTCCCTCGCTGAACCTCATGCCCCGGCTGACCCACCACCACCTTGACACTAACCTGGTCCCGCCACACTCCAAGAGCCAACCCCGCACCCCCCATGCACCAAAAGTGCTGGCTCCACCCTCCCCCTGAAGCACCACGCAACGCTCCACGACTCACCGAGCGCACTGGCTCCACCCCTCGGCGAGATGCACCCCAGCCCCCGCCGCCCAAAACACTGAGCAACGCCCTCCAACCTGCTGCTCACGCAAACCCGTCCCCGCCATACTCCAAGCATAGGCCCTGCCCTCGGACACACCGAGTGCGCCAGCCACGCCCCCTCGACTAACCGCAGGCACACCAGCCATGCCCTGAAGCACTGTGCCCACTAGCCTGCTGCAGCCTCAACGCAGACAAAACCTAACCACACCTAATGCATAATACAGACAACAAGAGGTGCCTAGCTCCTGATTGTATCAATAATAATTATAACAAAATAAGAATAATCATGCCCAACAAGAAAGAATTAACATTATCAAAACATATCCAAAAGCAGAACAGAACAGCAGATACAAATGAGCTGCAGACAGACAAAGGTATTATAGAGGAGGAAGAGCGGGTCCTGGATTTGCCTGAGAGAGAATTCAGAAGAATGATACGGAAACAAATTCAAATACTCTGTAAAGGGGTAGAGGAAAACAAGGAAGAAGTCAGAAAAACACTTAAGGAACAATCTAATAGGATCGACACAGCATTAGAAATAATTCAAAACCTGCAAAATGATGTCCAGGTAATCAGTAATAAAATATCAGAAATAGACAATAGCCTGAAAGGGGAAAGGAGCAGAGTGGAAGAGATGGAAGCCAGAACTAGCGAACTGGAGGACAAATCTCTCAGTACAGCCAAGGTAGAACACCAAACAGCTAAAAGAATAAAATAATCTGAAGACAATCTAAGATACATGCTGGATAACATGAACAGGAATAATGTAAGAATTATAGGCATTCCGGAACAAGAAGAATTAAAGAAGTCCACAGAGGAAATAGTCAAAGAGCTTCTGAAAGACGAGAAAATAAACATCCAAGAAGCCCAACGTACCCCAGGAAGGATAGACCCCAAAAGAAAATCTCCAAGACATATAATAATCAAGCTCTCCAAAACGAAAGACAAGGAAAAAATACTAAGAGCAGCCAGGGAGAAGAAAAATATAACTTATAAAGGCAAACAAATTAGATTAAGCACTGACTATTCAGAACAAACCATGCAGGCAAGAAGGCAATGGGGAGACATATACAAAACCCTACAGGAAAAAAACTGTCAACCAAGAATCATCTATCTATCTAGCAAAACTATCAATCAAATACGATGGCATGATCAAAACATTCCAGGGTA
>NW_006408541.1:25957787-25959909 GCF_000296735.1 Chrysochloris asiatica | reverse complement strand
GCAATCCCAATCCAGATTCCAACAACATTCTTCAAAGAGATGGAAAGGACAATTACTAATTTTATATGGAAAGGAAAGAGACCCAGGATAAGCAAAGCACTGCTTAAAAAGAAGAACAAGGTTGGAGCTCTCTCACTCCCTGACTTTAAACTTTACTACACAGCTATGGTGGTAAAAACAGCCTGGTACTGGTACAATGAAAGAGAAATTGATCAATGGAACAGAATCAAGAACCCAGATACCAACCCAACCACCTACAGCCAAATGATCTTGTGAAATAGACAGTTGGTGGGGTGGGGGGAAAGTCAGAAACATCACAACAGAAAACATGTGGGCCTGGATCCAGCCTATAGCTAACTGGAATACTTTGTAGGGGGCTGGAAACTGCTCAGATCCAAAATGTTGGGGGGACTATGATGGCATGGACAGATGGAGTGGCTGGGGACACGGGACTCAGGGAGGGAGAGGAGCTGTTTTCTGACAGCCAGGCGGGGTGGGCCTGTTGGATGTATTGTTTGGTTATTTGATGATGCATGGAGGGGATTTTAATCATTTCAATGAAATTAAATACAATAGGGTGAATGTGAAGCTGAAGTGGGACAGAGGCAAATAATGATGTATGCAAAACCTTGGAACAACAGGGTTCTGGGATACAGAGATTGAGATATACCTGAAATGGGGAAAGGGGTGGGGGTGGGGCGGGAAATAATGTTAAGATGCTTGACTGTCTGTTGAATCTTGGTTCCCCTGGCATACCACTATAAAATAGACATTGGAGGGGGATAAAAAAGAA
The DNA here is from genome assembly GCF_000296735.1 of Chrysochloris asiatica. Taxonomy (NCBI): domain Eukaryota; kingdom Metazoa; phylum Chordata; class Mammalia; order Afrosoricida; family Chrysochloridae; genus Chrysochloris; species Chrysochloris asiatica. The sequence continues at coordinate 25,959,116 of NW_006408541.1, read as the reverse complement.
TAGCCAGAAATACCACCATAGAAAGCCTGTAAGTCTGTCTTCTGCCTATAACTGATTGGAATACCTAAAATGGGGATATAATGTGCCAAGTGAAGGAGGCCTCCTGCAGTGCCTCTGCATTACACAAGACCATAGGTGAAATACTGAACAGCATCCAGAATCTTCTGAGAGGAAAGGTCCACTTGAAAGGACAAGCAGACCAGCCTGGAGTGACCAGAAGAAAGGAAGATACTTCCTGAAAGAAAGACTGACAGGAAAAATACATAACAATATAGGCAGGCTGAATGATTACTACAAGAACAAACACGTGGCTCACCCAGGAGACATCAAGGCAAGTGGTAAGGTCGCCCTCAGGGCAAACCCCCTTCTAAAACTTAGGCTCAGTGTGTATGCATGCTCTGATTGGTGACCACATTTGCCACTGATAAGGGGAAGTGAGGGAAAAACAGCAATGAAATTGTGAGCTAAGCCCTACAATGCTCAATAGCCTCCTGTGAACCCGGAGGGAGACCTGGTTGGCCAGCAGTGTGCGAAATCCAGGGGACTCTTAGACCCAGAGTCAGTGACATAGCCACTGAGGACTAGAGTGGAGAATGAAGCGTCCAGCTGATAAGAAGAGAGGACACATGCATAAGTACACCCACACTTGCAGATAATACCCACTTGACCTGGCTTCAATGGCTGGATGCTCAGAGCTCAAACAGAAGAAAGAAGAGTGAAAAAAGAATACTCTGATACAATTTGATGAACTTGACACACACCTATGGAAGCAATAGCTCAAGAGTGAACAAATCTTCACAGTGAGGATCATTCCCACCTCATCCGCACATGGAGAGGACAGGGATGGACAACTTGGACATTGGCTACCCAGAATGGGGGGGCTACAGAGGCAAGAAGTGACTGACTTGCAAGCTTTCAAGAGGGAACCTAGACCCAGAGGGCATAGAGCAAGGTGGAATCTCCACTAAGTAGTATCCATTCTGCCTAGTCAGGGCTGATGAAAGGAGATGTGGATAGGTCTCTTGCTATACAATAATGAATAATTGTTATCAGGACTGATTGTAAGGGCTGGAAATGTAAAAGTAGACATTTTGGGGCAAAGGGAGAGGAGTGATTAATCTTACAGCTTAGGAGCAGAGTTCCTGGGACCATCAAAGGAGAAGAGCAGAGAACGGAACCCTACCCAGAGAAGCAGTGATGCCAGGGATGGAGGCAGAGATGATGACATGGGGAGATGGAGCAGCTGGAAACTTTGGAACTGGAGAGAGAGAGGGGCAGTATGCAGACGACCGGGGGACAGGATTGCGGGGTATACCCTTTAGTTGATGG
>NW_006408541.1:25945856-25957392 GCF_000296735.1 Chrysochloris asiatica | reverse complement strand
TTCCTCATGAATACAACTAAGTGTTCCAGAATACTCATTCTCCACAATGTTGTCCTAAACTTGTTATGATACACACAATCAAAAGCATTTGCATAGTCAATAAAGCACAGGTAAACATCTTTCTGGTATTCTCTGCTTTAAGACAAGATCCATGTGATATCAGCAATGATATCCATCATTCCACATCCTCATCTGAATCTGGCTTGAACCTCTGCCAGTTTGCTGTTAATGTACTGTTACAGCCGTTTAAAAATTATCTTTAGCAAAAGTTTACTTGCATGTGACATTAATGATATTCTCTGATGATTTCCACATCCATTGGTGCACCTCTCTTTAGAGTAGGCATAAAGATGGATCTCTTCCATATTTCAGGTTAACTTTCTTCTAAATTTCTTGGCATACATGAGTGAGTGCCTCCAGTGCTGCATCAGTTTCTTGAAAGATTGCAATTTATAATCCATCACTTCCCAGAGCCTTGTTCTTTGCCAATTCCTTCAATACAACTTGGACTACTTCCTTCAGTATCATTGGCTCTTGGTCATATGCCACCTCTTGAAAATGTTTCAATATTGCACATTTCTTTTTGGTGCATCTTCTCTTGATGCTTTCTGCATCACTCACTATTTTGCCCATAAAATCTTCAGTATTACAAGTTGAGTCTTGAATTTTTTCTTCAGTTCCATCACCTTGAGAAATGCTAAGCGTGTTCTTCCCTTTTGGTTTTCTAATTCCAGGTCTTTCCTTATAATATTTGGCTTAGTCATCTCGAAGTACCCTTTGAAATTTTCTATTCAGCTCTTTTGCTTCTTCCTTTCTTCCATTTGCTTTAGCATCTCTACTCTGGAGAGCAAATTTTTTCTGTCTTTTCTGACATCTATTTTTGTCTTTTCCTTCTTTCTTGTCATTGTACTGACCCTTTGCTTTCTTCCTTTATGATGTTCTTGATGTTATCCCACAACTCTTCAGGTTTTTGGTCATTAGTGTGTATTCATCAAATCTGTTCTTTAAATGATCTTTAAATTCAGGTGGGATATGTTCATGGTCATATTTTGATTCTGTGGATTTGATTTAATTTTCTTCAGATTCATTCTGAATGTGCATATGAGCAATTGATGGTCTGGTTCCAGTCTTCCCCTGATTTTTCCACTGTTTTGTTCCACAGATGTAGCCATTTTGATTTCTGTGTATTATATCTGGTCCATGTGTAGTCATCTTTTATGTTATCTAAAAAATGTATTTGTAGTGAAGAAGTCATATGTCTTGCAAAATTTGCCATGCAATCTCTAGCATTGTTTCTATAATCAAGGTCATATTTTCCAACTACTGATCCTTCCTCTTTGTTTCCAACCTTTGCATTGAAATCATGAGTAATTATCAACACATCTTGATTCCATGTTTAATCAGTTTCAGACTAAAGAAGTTGTCAGAATTCTTTAATTTCATCATAAGTGGCTTTAGTGGTTGGTGCATAAATTTGAATAATAGTTGTATTAACCAGTTTTCCTTGTAGGCATGTAGGTATCAGACAGCATTGTACTTCAAGATAGATCTTGAAATGTTCTTTTTGATGATAAATGCGACTAAGTTTCTCTTCAGTTTGTTGTTCCTGGCATAGTAAACCATGTAATTATCAGTTTCAAAATGGCCAATACCAGTCCATTTCAGCTTACCAATGCCTAGGATTATTGATGCTTATGCATTCCATTTCAGTTTTGACAATTTCCAATTCTCCTAGAATCTTAGTTTGTACACTCCATGTTGTGATTATTAATGAATGTTTACAGCTGTTTCTCTTCATTTTGAGTTGTGCCACATCAGCAAATGAAGGTTCTGAGGGTTTACTCCATTCGTGTCATCACGATCAACTCTATTTTGAGGAGACAGCTCTTCCGCAGTCATATTTTGAGTGCCTTCCGACATGAAAGGCTCATCTTCTGGTACTATATCCGGCACTATTCTGGTGCTCTTCATTGTGTTTCAATATTCAATATTCTGGTGTTATCTGACAGTGTCCCACTGCTGTTCATAATGTTTTCAGTGACTAAATATTCAGAAATAGTCTGTTTTTCCTTTTCCTAGTCTGTCTTAGTCTGGAAGCTCAGCTGAAACCTGTCCACTATGGGTGACCCTGCTGGCATTTAAAATACCCTTGGTATAGCTTTCAGATTCACAGGAACACTCAAGTCACCATAGTACAACAAACTGACAACATAATGTTTTCAAAGTCGACAGCACCCAATGACAACAACAATAAGCAAAGCAAATGGTGTTGGTGTGGCACTATAGGACAAGCACTGGACTGCTAACCACAAAATCAATGGTTCAGACCTCCCCAGAAACCCTATATGGAGTTACTATGAGTCAGATCTAACTGGACAGCACTTAACAGCAAGCAAAGTAATAGGAGCCGTGGTGGCACTGCAGAATAAGCACTGGATGGCTAAACACAAGGTCAGCAGTTCAAACCCATGAGTCTCTCCACAGGAGTAGATGAGGCTTTCTGCTCCCATTAAGATTAACAGACGCAGGAATTCTCCACAGGGTCTCTTTGAGTCAGAACGGACTCAGTGGCACCTAATGACAACAACATCAAGAAGCAAGGAAATAGATGTGTTTGTGGCATTTAAGAGGCAAAAATCGATGACAAATACATGCAACAAACAATAAGAAAATAAATTAAGATAATCAATAAGCCCAACAACCAAAAATATTTCTCTATTTACATTTTTAATAAATATTCATCCAAATCTTGATGGGTTGGGGGTTTGGTTTTGTTTGGGCTTGGTTTGGTTTTGGTTTGGTGAAGGGAATCTATTCAGAATTTAACTAAAATTGCTGCTGTTCGGTGCTGCCAAGTAAATTTTTACCAATAGCTAGCCTATGTAAAACAGAACAAAGTACTGCCTGGTCCCGAGCCAGCCTCACAATCGTTGTGTTTGAACTTATTGTGTCAATTCATCTCACTGAGGATCATCCTCTTTTCCAACGACCCTCTACTAAACATGATATCCTACTTCTGGGTCTTTATATAATCTGTAACTCTGTTGTTGTTTGGGGTTTCTATGTATTTTTACTTAACCTCATAACATAAACAATGTGCCATGTCATTCAAAATTCTCTTCAACGTCATGTTGTTGTTGTTCAATGCTCTCGAGTCAGTTCTGACTCATAGCAACCCTGTATAGGGTTTCCAAGGAACGGCTGGTGGGTTTGAACCACGGACCTTTCAGTAAGCAGTCAAATGCTTACCCAACAGTGTCACACAAGGACTCCAGGACTCTCAACATTATTTTAGTGGATGAATAATATTTCACAATAAAATACTTAACTACCGTTCTTTTGTTAAATATTTAAGGTTAAATTTTTTTTTAATTATTTTATAAAAACACAAAAGTAGCCCAAGCCCACTGACATTGAGTTGATTGTGACTCATAGCGACCCTATCGGATGGACTAGAACTGTTTCTTAGGGTTTGTTTCTGAGACTGTAAATCTTTACAGGAGCAAACAACTCATCCCTCTCCCTCAGAGCTGCTAGTCGTTTTGAACTGCTGACCTTGTGGCTCAGAACTTATCCCACAAAGCCCTCGCATCTCCTCAAATAGTTTACAATATTGTTGTTGTTCGGTGACATCAAGTCAATTCTGACTCATGGCAACCCTGTGTAGGGTTTCTGAGGAGCAGCTGGTGGGTTTGAACTGCCGACTTTGTGGTAGCAGTTCAGGGTTTATCATATAGCACCATACAAGGGCACCTAAACTCTTTACAATAATGACCTAAAGTAGATTGTCTGGTTTAAAGATTTTACCCTGGTGTGATGCTGTAGGATAACCACTGGACTTAAAAATTAGTTTGAACTATAAGGTCAGAGATTCAAACTCCCCAGCCATTCCTGGTAAACCCTATAGAGGGTCACTATGATTCACACTGACTCCTTGACACTTAACAACAACACTCTGATGTAGCATGTGGGTTAATGCACTAGACTGCAAAGTTGTTTTGAACCACAAGGTCAGTGGTTCAAGCTCACCAGTTTCTCCTCAGAAACCCTATACAGGGTCCCTCACTATGGGTCAGAATCAACTCAACAGCACCTGGCAAAAACTACAACATCATTATAATTATAATGAAGAGTAATTTACATCATTACATATTCAGTCATTTACATCACAATTTACATGTCTACAAAGCTATACGTGAATGTCTATGCTACCACATCTTCATCAGCAAAGCATTATTATATTTAAATGGAATTGTTTCATTTTTGCATTTTTTATTTTCTTTCTGTATATTTGTTTTGTAGCCTGGTGTGGTGTTGTGTGTTACTGTGTTGAACCTCAAGGTTGGTTTGTACATCAAGGTTGGCCATTCAAACTCACCAGCCCCTCCTTGGAAACCCTGTCCAGGGTTGCTGTGAGTTAGAACTGACTCAAAGGCACTTAGAAACAGCAACATGTTTGTTTTCTAGCCATTTAATAAAAGTATTGATATTTTTACAAACAACCACTTGTTGTAATACAAAAATAATTAAAATATTAAGGTATATCAATGGCATGATACTTTTTACTATGAAAAAGGATACTTTCATTATATACAACAAATCATTTAATTGTGATACTAAAAGGTTTTCTTTATATTTTTCTGTTTTTTGAATTTTATTCATAGGCATATGTTATTATTGTAATCTGTATCTTGAAAATAAAAATGTTTCTTTTTTCAAGTTGTAACCATGATTACATCTCATGGTTAACACGTCAAAAAAATTCAAAAAAATAAAAGAACAATATCCACTATTATTAGCTAACATTGTATGAAAATTGTGGCCAATGAAAAGAGATGCAAATAAGAAGCAGAAAGAAAAGAAATGTGTATAATAGTAGTGAAGAATGAAATTTGTATTCAGAATATATGATCCCAGTGATAATATAGAAAGAGTTTGTTTTGTTAAAAATTCTGATTTGTTTTTTAATGTAAATAATCACACTATGAAAAATGTAGAAAATATGAGTAGTAAGAGGTGGACTAGATTGTAAGACAAAAGAAAATTGTCCTCAATATATAGTAAGATTTAATACATAATGAATAAAACATTGAAAATAATTGGAAAGTAAAGTTACTCCATAAATATTGCTAAAGTTACTGAACAGTTAAAATAAACAATCTTTCCTTTCATATCATATACCAAAATACATTTTATATAGATTAAAATGTTAATAGAAAAAAAATCAATCAAACCAAGTAACTAAAATAACATATAGTTGCTAACTTGTAAAAATATAGCTACAAATAATAGAAAAAAAGAGAGCAGATTAAATATTTCTCTAGGTCTTAAATATGTAAATTCAAAAAATGTAAAAAGCTATGTGAAAGAAAAATGTATGTGAAGTGATATTGCCCATGAAATAGTTTTACATTTACTCTGTTAATAATTTAGATAAATCAATAAGGAAAACATAGCACCCTAATAGGTAAAAACGCAAAAGACATGAACAAAGGGGTTATTCATTAAATATGAACTGTAATAATTAATGCAAGGTGAGGAAATGTGTTAAGCCTCATTAATACTCAACGAATGCTCTCCATGTGATGAAAAACTTTCTTCATTTTCTTGTTAGAACCATGAGTTGCTACTCAAATCCATTACAGACAATGACAGATTCCTCAACTCCAAAGTAAGTTTTTCTTCAAAGGAGAGCAGTTGTAATTTATCTCGTGTGCACCTGAGTGTGTGTGTGTGAATTTGCTAAGTTCTAAAAAGCACACAAAACAGATGGGAACCATAGCATGACTCGCATTTCTCCCAGGGTTGCCTTCAACAAAATGGTTTGAATTTGTTTTGAAATGTTTCCCTGGAGAAGGATTCCCAAGAGACATCTTATAGACTAAACCTTTGCTCCGCTTGGCACAATGCCTATAGTGACTCCAAATGAGATCCTTCCCCCAAAAAAAACATTAATGTAGAGCTGATTCTGACCCATAATGACCCTATAGCAACCCTGTTGGACAGAGTAAACTGTCCTCATAGGATTTCCAAGACTGCGGTCTATGATTGTTGCATCTCTTTCTTATGGAGATGCTGGTGGATTTGAACCACCAAACTTGTGGTTCAAAAAGCCTAGTGTTTTAACCACTGTTCCTCCAGGATTCCTTTCTGAAGTGATTGTGGTTATTGTTGTTTTGAAGTGTTGTTTAGTTATTTCTGACTCATAGTAAGCTCTATTTAGGGTTTTGAGGGAGTGACTGATGGGTTTGAACTGCTAGACTTTCTGTTAGCCAGTCAGTGCTTATTCTACAGTGCCATATTAGGATTCACTGAAGTGATTATTGTTAATAAGCACTGTCTAGTCAGTTCTAAATCATTGTGTTCTTTTATTTTGTTTCCGAGGAGCAGTTGGTGGGTTTGAACTGGTCACCTTTCGGTCTGCCATGCAGTGTCCAGTGTTTATCCCACAGCACCACACAAATACTTCTGGGAAACACTGAAGATCCCTGCAGAAGAAGAAAAGTCCAAGCCCTAGACTCCTGATTTACACTCGTACACTGAGCTCAGTGCCTGCTGTCATAGGAAATATGGGACTTATTTGCAGAGCTGCTTGACACCACTTCCCTCTCCTCAATGTCCACACACATTGAGGACAGTGTTGTGGATACTGCATTTGGAGCATCCCAGTTCCTTCACCACATCACTGTAGGATCATGGGTAAAATACCTAATTCTGTGAGATCTGATCATCTCACCTTGAAAATCAGGCTTGTGCTTGCTGTGGGTCATTGAGAGAAATACAGCTAATTCAGAATCAGATTTGTAAAATGGTAGGCTTTGAGACAAACCAGACTTCAGGGATTCAATTTTTGTTTCTGCAGCTATGTGACCTTGGAAGAGTTACTTAACCTCACTACCCCCAGCTTTGCCATATGTGAATGGAGATTATCACAGTTTCCTTGTATAATTCTTATGAGAATTAAATGACATAGTATAAACTAATAGTATAACATGGACCTTGACATATAGTATAACATAAATACTATTGGTATGATTTGTATCCTCAGTTTTAAAAACTCAGACACTCAAGCATTATTTTCTACATTCTCTTCTTCATTCAATACTGCCTTTCCCAGTTCTGTCAAGCAACATACTATATTTTATGTTTTTTAGCACATTTGATGCCATGTTGTTGTTGTTAAGTGCCACTGAGTCAGTCTAACACAGTCAATTGCATTTTCCTAGCCTAACTCCTAGGTACTACCTGAAGTCCAGGACAATATTTCTATCATTATTCATTCATTCACTCACTCATTCATTCATGTATTCATTCATCAAACAATTACTGAGCACCTACTATATCCCTGATATGATGTTGTGGGATACAGCATTGGACTGCGGGTCAGTTTGAACCACAAGGTCGACAGTTCAAAAACACCAGTCACCCCTTGGGAACCCTCCATAGGGATCGCTTTGAGTCAGAACTGACTTGATGGCACTTAACAACAACAACAACTAGATCATACACCTCTTATTAGACCCTTGAAATACACTTAGTTCTGAAGTTCTAGAGCTCAGATTCAAACTTGGAAGGCAGACAAGTGAATAAATAATTTCAGAACCCAGTGATAAATAGATAATAGAGTCAAGAACAAGACTTGGTGGGAAATCAGGGTGATGAGGTTAGCTCTTCCTACCAGGATAGAGAATCTCCCCTGGATCATTTGAGTAGGCTATCAATGTACCTAGTAGATGAAGGGAAGAAAGTGTACCCAGTTCTAGAGAATAGAATATTCAAGTATGAGAATTCATGTCCAATTCAGGAGAAGTTTCAAAGCTGATTCTGATTAAGAATATAGGGTCTGTAGGACGAACAACTATGGCAAGTTGGATGGAAAAGAAGGGAAGGGCTTCTACAAATGAGGAGTCATAAGCATGTGGCAAGCAGACAATCAAATCTAGTCAGCTTCGTGTTTGTAAAGTTTGTGCTGATTACAGACTTGTGTACCTCTTTAGTCCTGGAGCCCACCATTGCATGTTTTCTTACATTGAGCCCCTACCTGCATACCTCGTTAGGTCTTAGGGAGCTATAGTTCTGAGTTGACCCAAACTCTTGGGTAGCTAAATAAAGAAGGGTTTTCAAGGAGCAGTTGATGGATTAGCAATCCAGTGTTGATCCTACAAGGCCACACCAGGACTCTAGAATACTGATACTGCTCTATTTTCTGATTTGGCTACTACATAAAAGGGCTCAGTTTATAACAATTCATTAAGATGAAAAAGTTCTCTTACCATGTGTGCACTTACGAGAATATACTTCAATAAAATATTCAAAAAATATTTTTAACAGTTAGTTACAATAACAACTAATGCTATTGTAATTGTTGTTGTTGAGTGTAGCTGAGTCAGTTCCGACTCATAGCAACCCTGTATAGGGTTTTCAGGGAGCAATTAGTGGGTTTGAAGAGTCGACCTTGTGGCTTACAGTCAGTCCATTGCTGATTCTACAGCACCACATCAGGAATCCAATGTTATTGTGATAGTCCAGCTGAAAGTTGGTGACACCAGAGCCCTATAAATGACTAGTCATAAATCCATCCATCCATACATTCAATTCAATTTTTCCTCGAGTATCTCTTAAGATACTCTGTTAGGTATTAAAGATTCCAAAGTCATTAATAACTTAATAAAATGGTAAAAGTGTACAAAGTACAAGACAAGATGGTAGAAGACCACAGAGTGGAGAGCAGTGAGAAGCTACTTGAGACAGGATACTCACCATGTTCTTCTGTCCTAGAGTTCTAGGATTCACATTCTGTTCAATGACTGGTGTTGAAACCCAGAGAATCCTAGAGTATCCAAAGTCATCAGATTTCCTTGTTACAGGTGGTGAGGATTTTTACAATGCTTCTTCCTTAAAGGGATGTCATATTCAATGTGTCATAGCACATGGCACCCAGTTGATGAGTCAGAGGTCGTTGTGATATCATTAGACACTGCACAGTGGCTTTTATTGTGTTTCTACACAATTCTTTATGGACACGGGCCACCACGGCTTGGCCTGTGTTTTCACAAGATTATCCACTACTTGCCTCCCAAGTAGATGATATTCCTAGGACACTCTGACAGCATGCTTAAATGCCTTTCATGCCAACCCGTTTTTCTAAAGTGTTTTTGTCCCCAGCTTCCTGGTATCTCTGAACACATTTGATGTTCCTTTGTTACCAGGGTGTTTTCAACAATCTTCACTTTTCAAAGATTCTTTAAAATTTGTATTTAAAAATGTTTTTAAAACCTGCATCATTTTGAATTTCACAGTTAGTCCCAACACCCCACTAACTCTTATATGAGTTAGAGAACTCGTTGAAAGAAAAGATATATATATATTCTTTAAGAAGGACCAACATTACAATTGAAGGCTTTAGTTTTGAATAATATCACTTGAGTCTCTAAAAATAAATGTGCTATATAAATGCAAAATTCTAACCACAATTTCTCATGGAAGAACATGTGGCAAAGACAACTTGAAAATATCTCAGCTTTTCAGAAGGAGTTATTGCCAGATTTGATTTTGTTTCACCAACATGGGTCCTCCAGTCTGTCCTTATATATCCAAAGGCTACACATTTTTGAAGCTAGATATTAACTCTTCAATGAAGGTTTTCCTGACAGCTCGACCCAAGAACTTTTACTGCCAGCTGAATTGCTATACTTGTTATTGATGCCAACTGGCCTATGAGTGTCTTGAGAAGAAGGACCAGGTCTTAATTAGCTTGGTATTTTCCAAAACACAGCCTCATTATGTCATCATCAAGGTCATTATCAACTTCATTACTGATGCCCAGGGAGCATTTAACTTTTATCAAGCACAAGGCTCTGTGCTATACAGTCTCACCTCACTTAATTCTCACAAGAACCACAGAAGGAAGAGAAATTGGAGGTACAGAGGGTTTATGTAACTTTCTTCAAGTCCCTCATTGCTAGAACTAGAACTAAATCCTCAGGGTGTCTGACTCTAGCCTTCAGTGTCATTCTGTCTCTTACTTAGCTGAGAGTTAGGTGCAATGGAAGTTCATGGACACCTGTAGAATGAGTTGGCCCCAGAACACGTCAAAGGTTGTAAATTCATCGGGTCATGTTTATATAAATAAAATTATTTATTTATTTATTTTAAATAAAAAAAAAACGATTTCTGCATTCTCTTCAAAGGTTTTGTGGTAAATTTAAGAGCAAGACAGAGGGTCAGATTCAAGAGATAAAGCCTCCATTCCAAGACTACCAATGGCCCCTTGCCCAGAGGTCTTTAGTTTATGTTTCCCCATGAGCATGACACCTGTGACCACACAGTCACACGGTCACTTTCTCACCAAAGGTCCTCCGGCTGCTTGTAGGATTCCCTGAGAGGCCTGCTGTGAGGACAGGTAGGACTTTCTGGGAGGAATGGATGCACACTTAGGCGGTTGGCAGCTATGTGCATTTTCCATTCTCTTTATTAACTTCATTGACTTCCATTATAAAAATGAAGATGCATTCCCATGGGAGAAAGCATTTAGCCTCCCTACTAGACAAAAATGACCGGCACGAAGGCAGCAAATCCTTTTCAATCAACTGTTTAAAGAAAAAATGATTACGGATGAGAAGCCTGAAGGAATCATGATAATCTTCTTTGGTAAGCAATGCTGACTTACAGACAGCATCAGCAGGACAGATGGAAAAAACACCCTTCAGATTCTTATAATAATAAAAACAATAACAGAGAAAGTAGGTCACCATAGGGATGGAAGCAAATATGGATGTTCATTTTTCATTTAGCTTTTCACTCATTTAGTCATTCATTTAACATACATCACGACTTGCACTTTAGCACTCTGATTGCTACAGGGGAGAGAAGGACCAATGAGAAGACAGCCAAGAAGCAACATCAGGTGGACTTGTGCTTGGGTGGATACAGAGGCAATGTAGAATGGTCTCTAGGACAAGGACTCGGCATCTGAATGCAGAGGAGCATCTCCTCTGTGGGCCAGAACCTGGTGCTACCTCTTACCAGCTGCTACACTGAGCATGGGGTTTAACTACACTCTCCCTCAGTTCCCCCAGTAATTAAGAAGGGAAGATACAGCCTATGACCAAGGGTTTTTAGGAGGATTAAGTAAATGAATGTTAATAAATCATTTTGTGATGGAGTAAAAGAGCAGTTCTGTCACTTATTATCTGTATAGCTTTGGGCAATTAGTTTCTTCATCTAAAAACTGAGTAAAATAGGAAAGGCTCCAAATAGTTTATGGAAAAATTTCATTATCTTTTCATGTTATTTTCCATGAACTTTTTGAAGCCTTCTCATATATTTGCTTATAGTTGATATCATCTTTAACAAAGCATTCAAGGGACCATTTGTTAATCTCTACATATACATATACATATACATATACATATACATATACATATACATATACATATACATATACATATACGCTTGTTGTTGTTAAGGGCCATCAAGTCATAGCAACCCTGAATAAGGTTTCCAAGGAGCAGCTGGTGAGCTTGAACTTCTGATT
>NW_006408541.1:25938776-25945646 GCF_000296735.1 Chrysochloris asiatica | reverse complement strand
AAAAAAGCTCTGGTAGCATAGTGGTTACAAGTTGGGCTGCTAACCGCAAGGTCAGCAGTTCGAAACTGCCAGTTGCTCTGTGGGAGAAAGATGAGACTTTCTGTTCCCATAAAGATTTACAGCTTTGGAAACCTATGAAGGGTCGCTTTGAGTCAGAACTGACTCCACGACACATAACCACCACCACCATATACACACACACATGCATGAGTTCAGTTAGGGGCATTTGACGGTGAGAGAAGCAATGTGGGGGAAAGAAGAGGGTAACAGACTTGAGATTTTGGGGAGTTGTTTTGGGAAAGGAGAGGTGACCCAGAATGAACAAGCTGGAGGAGTTAAGTAATAAGCAACTAATAGCAGTTAAGCCTGGCACTTTTGATAACCAAATTTTTAGGGCACAAATAGAGAAAAGAATAACATGATAGATACTGAAGGGGAAAAATAGACTAGGAAAAGAGCCAAGATACAAAGGATATGGAAAAGGGAATAATGAGCAAGTCCTGGTAACCTCAGAAAGCAAAGATGTTGTTCCTAGCAGTCAAGAGAGGTAGCTGTAGCCAACACACAAATGCTCTAATAGCCATTTAAAAGGCCAGACTTTGAGACACTTCCTATAGCATGAAGTCTTGCTATCCCACTGAATCTCATTTCCTGAAGTTTGTTCACTTCTGTTCATAACAACGTCTCACTTTAGAGTTTACGAAGAGCACTCCTGCGTCTTGTCTGGGCCCCGCCACTGAGCATCAGTCAGAGTGAGTGACCATTATCTGCACTTACAGATGAAGAGGAAACAGGCTCAGAGAGGCTAAACAGCATGTATTAGGGCTTGCAAATTTATTGGCATCCTGCACCAGACTTGCTATACTTTATACCTAACCCTGGCCTTGGAGAATTGTGTCTTCTGAAATATGTTTTCAAAAATGATGCTCTGAAGGGTCTTAGAGGGATATTTTGATCTGTGTAAACCATGACATACTGAGAGTTTGCTTTCTTAAATCCTTTCTGAGAATGAATTAAAATAATAAATGAAACCAGGCACTGGGGTGTTGTTACAGAGATGGAGAAAGAAAAGCAGAAAATCACCCTCCTGTGTTGTTGTTTGCAAATTTGTCAGTTTGCATATTGTTAGTGACTTGTGTGTTACTATGCTGCTGGAAACTATGTCATTGATATTTCAAATACCAACAAAGCTACTCATGATGAACAGGACTCAGGGAGCCTTCAGACTAAGACAGACCCAGAAAAAAGGCTTCGGAGCTCTACTTCTGTGGAAATAAACCAAGGAAAACCCTGTGGATCTTCAATAGAACATTGTCTGACAGAGTGCTGGAAGATGAGCCCCCTAGATTGGAAGATACTCAAAATACAGTGCCCATACAATGGGCTTGAGTCGACCAGTGAGCCTGAAGACAGGATAATGTTCTGTTCTGGCTTATGTGGGGTTGCTATGAGTCAGAGCCAACTCGATACAACTAATAATACCAACAGGTGCTTTTGCATTTTTATATCCCACCCTTTAATGCACCCCACCTCAAAACCCGCAAGAGACAGAGCGAGTCCAGAGACTTTCTTAGCGGGAGGTTGGGTTACACTTCTTCTCTGGGCTGCTGCTTTGACTTTGTCCACGTGTCAACTCTCCTGTGTCCAGAGGGATTTTGCTGATTCATGACTTTAGCTCCAACTCTGGTTCTCTTCCTCCTTTAGTTCATTTAGACCTTCCCATTTCTGAAGTCAGCAGCTTCCCTCAAGCACTGAGATACCACATGTGATGACATGCTCAGAAGCTGAGGAGCAGGAGCTAAGAAGGAGAGGGTGGGAGGGAAGAAAAGGGGCTGGGAAGGGCTGGAAGAGGAGCCTCAGTGAGGAAGAAGCAAACACCTAATGTTAAGAATGCCGAGCACAAAAGTCACTGCTCCAAGGAGCTCTGGTAGTGCAGTGGATTATGAACTTAGTTGCTAACTACAAGGTCAGCAGGTGGAATCTACCAGCCACTCCACAGGAGAAAGATGAGACTTTCTGCTCCCATAAATATTTACAGCCTCAGAAACCTTATATAGGGTCACTAAGAGTTGGAACAGAATCCACAGCATAGAATCACCACCACTAAGGTGGGCAGTTGACACCTCATCTTCTAAATTTAGGTTGTATACAAAGAAAGTAGAATTCGGCATCTGGGCCACCACAGCTAGTTCTAGTTCCTTTCTGGGCAGAAATGGTCAATAGGTGGGCAGAGGCAGGCTCAAGAAATGATTAATAGGTGGGCTCTGCTGAGTTGATGGAGCCATAAGCAAGACAGGAGGTGGTAGGATTGTGGGCAGCACCCTACCAAAGAAAGCTTGCTTTCTCATTCTACAAGCTCATGGGGCTGCAGAACTGCTCCTTGGGATTGGTTAACCTTGAAGCTGAGGGTGCCAGGATTCAGCTAGAAGGAGCCACTATGAGGAAGAAAGGCAACAGAGAGGGACAGGGGATGGAAGCATCTAGAGAGCCCTAAGACAGCCCAATGTTCACTGCTGGAAAATGCATTTGGAGGGAGTTAGCTGATACTGTTAGGACTTACAATCCGTTATATTAAATTGCGTTGAGATGACTTGGTCCTGTGTCTTGGAATCATAAACTAATAGATCAGACATTTGGCTGGTTGTGGCTTTGAATATTTTAAATTATGTGAGATAATTAGATTATTTTACTTTTAAAAGTTCAGATTTTAAATCACTTGCTTCATTCTTTCAAAATAAACATTTTACTACTACATGTAGAGAGGTAAACTGTGCAAGCATTGTTGTTGCTGTTAAGTGCCATCGAGTTAGTTCTGACTCATAGAAACCTTATATAGGGTTTCCAAGGAGCAGTTGGTGGGTTTGAACCATCGACCTTATGGTACAAATAAACCTTGTGGTCCAGTGGTCGACAGCACCACACCAGGACTTGCTAAATATTCACATACTAAGCTCACTCATGTGACCAGAATCCATGTCCAGGCACAGAAGTTCCTATAATACTTACATCTTAATTTAAAAAGAAAAGTTACACTCTAGCAATTTTGCAGAACTAAGATCCTCCAGGTCCAGATGTCCTAGGTGCATGATCCCACTGACATTTTTCCAGGAAGACCCATTGACAGTTTAAGAGCAAAGAAGGAAAGGAACCGACCTAGTTAGACAAATCACTTGCTTATCCAGAAATAATTTGCCAGTTTACTGTTGTAAAGGAATAAAAATTACTATGCAGTATACGAACTTTCATTCTTCAGCACACTGTCCATACAGATCTATTCTGTGAAGGAAGTTATAACCCCTCTTCAAGTTGGTCAAAGCACTGGACCACAAGGTCAGTTTGAACCACAAAGTTGATGTTTCAAACTCACGAGCCACTCCTTGGAAACCTCATACAGGGTTGTTATGAGTCACAACAGACTCGATGGCACTTAACAACAGCAGCAGCAACAATGAATCCCTAAAAGCTCACTTTGACTACATAAGTGGACCCAGACCATGAGCAGTGGCAGTTTTGCTGTGTAGTCTGTCTGAAGTTAGAGCTGGGTTTGGACCAATGATCTGAGTGCTTTTGGCAGATGGATGTCCTGCCCATCATCCGTCTATGCTGTGATGCAGTTGTAAAGTGTTGTCCATTGGTTCCAACTCTTAGCTATAGGGTTTCCGAGGCTGTACATCTTTTCAGGGACAGAAATCCTCATCTTTCCCCCACGAAGCAATTAGTGGGTTTTGAACTGCCAACCTTGTGGTTCAAAAGTCAGTATTTATTTTACAGAGTAAGACTGGTTTCCACAATGGGCACTTACTTCTTTTCTTGCAGGTTCCATTTGAGTGCTTAGCATAATTTTCTTTATGGGCATGGCCACTTTGGAATTACTAAAGAATCTGTTTCCAAGATATTTTAAGCCCAGAGTCTTCTGAGGATTGAGAGGGGGTAGATTGCAAATATTTCCCTGAAACCATAGGCAAGGTTTCTGTAATATTTTTTCTAAAGAAATTTTCAAAGTTTACATAACACCCCCATGCCCCACTATCCAGCCACCACACACACACACCACACACACACACACACACACACACACACACACACAACTCTAAAGATCTCTCTGCTTGACTTCAAGTCTTTGAGAGCAAGGACCTTGGTCTTCTTCATCCTCTATTCACATGAAATTTTATTCTTAGATTTTCAGTAATTAGCTCCTATAATGGAAAAAACTGACAATTTGGAGTCAAATAGACTGTCCCTTCCCCCATGTGACTCAGTAATTTTCAAAACTCTGCGCCTTAGTTTTCTCATCAGTAGAATGTATATAATGCTCACTACATGAGTGATTTATGTATATATGTCTGGCAGGGTGCTTAGCTCCTTGACGAATACTTACAAAGCTGGCTTCCTCATCCTCCATGATCCATAAAGGGCAAATCAGGGTGAGATGAAAAGTAAGAATGAGCTTGAGGTAATGTGGCTGTTTCAGACTCACAGTCAATATGAAATTGAGACTGGTCATGAGTGGATAATGCTACTCAAAATCATCAAAAAACAGCAGAGAGAGCAGGACATCCCTGCAGGTGACAGTTAATTAAAGAGCATTTTCACCACCTCCACCGAAACTAAGCCCAGTAACCCTTGAAAGATCCCAGCTGTGTGGCTCAGGTCAATTCTGGCTTTGGTTTAGTCAACTAGGTTCATGATGTACCATCTGAAATAGGACAAGTCTTTGGACCCAACTTCTGTACATTGAGATGATCTCCAAATATTCTTCCAAAGTGAAATAAGTGATTTAATTCCAATCTTTAATCAAACTACACCTGGTTGGGCAGGTTTTACCAAACTCTAGCAATGTTTCCATTGCCCACAAGATGACATCAAAGGGTGAGACAAGATCCTCCAGGTCCGGATGTCCTAGGTGCTTGATCCCACTGTAGGTCAAGTCATTGACATTTTCCAGCAAGACCCATTGACAGTTTCATACCAAAGAAAGGACTAACCTTGCTAGACAAATAACTTGTTTATCAAATGCTACATAAGCCTTAAGTACTTTACACACAATATGCCAAAGCAAAGTCTCAAATATTCTCTGAGAGCACACTGTAGGTGCCGTAGGTTCTTGAGAGTCACGTGACAAACTAAACTGAATTGGTTTAACCAAAAGCTCCTAAAGAGCTCTGGTCATATCTTTAGTTTGTATTAAGAAGACTAGACTGGCACACAATAAGTACTCAATTATCTGCCAGAATTGGTCATTGATACTGTTCCTTACCACCACTTGTCTGTTAATTTGTTGTATTGTGGTGGCTTGTGAGTTGCTGTGATTCTGAAAGCTATGACGAACTACTTCTGAATATTTAGTCACTGAAAACCTTATAAATAACAGAGAAACACTGTCAGATATAGCGCCAGAAAAAGACCCCTCAGGTTAGAAGGCATTCAAAATGCAATTGGGGAAGAGCTGCCTCCTCAAAGTAGAGTTGACCATAATGATGTGAATGGAGTAATGTCTGTGGGAGTAAAGCCCCCGGGACCTTCATTTGCTGATGGGTCACAACTCAAAATGAAGAGAAACAGCTGTAAAAGCCATTAGTAATCGGAACATGGAATATACGAAGTATGAAACTAGGAAAATTTGAAATTGTCAAAAATAAAATGGAACACATAAATATTGATATCTTACGCATTAGTGAGCTGAAATGGACTGGTATTGACCATTTTGAATGTGACAACCACATGGGATTATTATACTGGGAGTGACAAATTGAAGAGGAATGGTGTTGCGTTCTTTGTCAAAAAGAACATATCCAGATCAGTCATGAGGTACAACGCTGACTGTGATAGGATAATATCCTTGCGCCTACAGGGAAGCCCAGGTAATGCCACTATTATTCAAATTTGCACACCAACCACTAAAGCTAGAGAGAATGAAATAGAAGAATTCAACCAATGTCTTCAATATGAAATTGATCAAATATGCAATCAAGATGTATTGATCATTACTGGTGATTGGAATGCACAGGTTGGGAACAAAGAGGAAGGATCAGTAGTTGGAAAATATGGCCTTGGCGACACAATTATTCTGGAGAATGAATGATAGAATTCTGCAAAGTCAATGATTTGTTCATTTCAAATACCTTCTTTAGACAGCATAACAGACAACTATACACGTGAACCTCACCAGATGGAATACATAGAAATCAAATTGACTACATCTGTGGAAAGAGATGACAGAATGGCTGCATATCATTAGTCAAAACAAGGCCAGGGGCAGATTGTGGAACAGACCATCAATTGCTCATATGCAAAATTCAAACTGAAGCTGAAGAAATTGAAAACAAGTCCACAAGAGTCAAAATATGACCTTGAATACATCCCACCTGAATTTAGAGATCATCTGAAGAACAGATTTGATGCATTAAACACTAAAGATGGAACACCAGAAGAGTTGTGGGATGACATCAAGAAAATCATACATGAAGAAAACAAAAAGTCATTAAGAAGACAAGAAAGAAGGAAAAGATCAAAATGGATGTCAGAGGAGACTCTGAAACTTGTTCTCCAGTGAAGAGATGCTAAAGCAAATGGGAGAAATAAGGAGGTACAGAGATGAACAGAAAATTCCAAAGGTTGGCTCAAGAAGACAAAGTCAAATATTACAACGAAATATGCAAAGATCAGGAGTCAGAAAACCAAAAAAGAAGAACACGCTCAGTATTTCTCAAGCTGGGGGAACTGAAGAAAAAATTCAAGCCTCAACTTTTGTTATTGAAAGATTCTCTGGGCAAAAGCATCAAGAGAAGATGGAAGGAATACACAGAGTCACTGTACCAAAAGGAAATGGTTAATGTTCAACCATTTCAAGAGGTAGCATATCAAGAGCCA
>NW_006408541.1:25927501-25937681 GCF_000296735.1 Chrysochloris asiatica | reverse complement strand
TGGAGGAGAATACTGAAAGTGCCATGGACTGCCAAAAGAACAAACAGATCTGTGTTGGAAGACATATAGCCAGAGTGCTCCTTGGAAGCCAGGATGGCCAAACTTGGTCTCTCATATTTTGGACATATTGTCAGGAGGGACCAGTCACTGGAGAAGGATATTATGTTTGGTAAGGTGGAGGGTCAGGTAAAAAGAGGAAGACCCCCAGCAAGATGGATTGGCAAAGTGGCAGCATCAATGCACTCAAGCATGGCAACAATTGTGAGGTTGGTCCATGACTGGGCAATGCTACATTGTGCATAGGGTCGCTGTGAGTTAGTACCTACTCTATGGCACCTAACAACAATAACAACTGTTCCTTGAAGGGTAACCTCTGGACAAGACTTGAATAGATTTCACACTCAGAAAACATTTAGGTTGCCATTAAGCATTGAAGTTCAGGAAAGTAAAGAGCAAAATGTGCTGACATGACATTTGGACCACGAGAAGCCCTAATCTCCACCTCAGTATTGACTCAGAACCCCTGGGTCAATCACTTAGCTACAATGAACATCAAATTCCTGTCATCTTTAAAATGAATGTGTTTTCCTGTATAGTTTATATTGCTGAAATAACTCAGATTGTTAAGGAATGCAAATGTGCTGAAAAATTACAATGCAGAATGTAAAATGCTATACAAATAAAGAATTATTACCTTTAGTTAAGTGTCATCGATTCAGTTCTGACTTGTAGTGACCCTATATAGGGTTTCCAAGAAGTGATTAGAAGTGTCCCTGTATAGTCATGCATTAAGGCCTTGGCATTATATCTAGGTCTGAGTCTTAGTTTCAATACTTACTAGCCATGTGGACTTGGGTAGATCACACGACTCTATGAGCTGTAATCTCTATATAATGGTGGCTGTTGTTGTTATTATGTGCCTTTGAGTCGGTTCTAACCCATAGCAACTCTGAGGAGCGGCTGGTGAGTTTGACCTGCTGACCTTGTGGTCGAATGCTTATCCTGTAACTCCATACCAGGATTCCAAATGGGGGTATTAAGAATTTATAATTCCTAGAGTTTTTGTCACAACAAAGGCATATTTATTTAGTTTAATGTCTCATATGTAGTTGACACTTAAATAGTAGTACTAAAATGCCTCTAACTTAATATGAACATTATTACTGGATTATCACTCTGTGGATAATAACAAGCTATGGATAACATTACAAAAAAATGGGTATTCAACAACACTTAATTGAGTTCATTAGGAATCTATGCATAAACCAAGACATAGTTGTTTGAACAGAACAAAGGGAAACTGAATTGCTAAAAATCAGGAAAGGTGTGAGCCAGGGTTATTTTCATTCACCATATTTATTCAATCTGTATACTGAGCAAATAATCCAAGAGACTAGGTTTTATGAAGAAGAACATGGAATCAGGATTGGAGGAAGACTCTTTAACAATCTGTTATCTGCAGATGATACAACCTTACTTGCTGAAAGCAAAGATGTGTTAAAAGATTTACTGATGAGGATCAAAGACCACAGCTTTCAGTACGGGTTGTACCTGAATGTAAAGAAAACAAACATCCTCACTACTGGACCAATAAATAATACCACGATAAATGGAGACAAGATTGAAGTTGTCAAAACTTCATTTTGCCTGGATCCACTATCAACACTCATGGAAGCAGCAGTCAAGAAATAAAATAATGTGTTACATTAGGCAAATTTGTTGCATTGTTTTTGCTGTTAAGTACCGTGGAGTCGGTTCCAACTCATAGTGACCCTGCAAAGGGTTTCTGAGAGTAAATCTTTATGGGAGCAGAAAGCCTCATCTTTCTCCCACAGAATGTCTGGTAGTTTCAAACTGCCAACTTTGAGGTTAGAAGCCCAACTCATAACCACTATGCTACCTAAGACCTCTTTAAAATGTTCTAAAGAAAATATGGCAATTTGAGGGCTAAGGTGTTCCTGACCCAATCTATGGTATTTTAATAGCCTCATATGCATATGAAAATTGGACAATGAATAAGTAGTATTATGGAAGAGTTGATGCATTTGAGCTATGGTATTGAAGAAGAATAGTAAAAGTAGCAAGGACTTCCAGAAGAACAAACAAATCTGTGTTGAAAGAAGTACAGCCAGAATGTACCTTAGAAGAATTTATCTTCTAAGTATTTATCTCCAATACTTCAGAAATGTTATCAGAAAGGACCAGTCCCTGGAGAAGGATGCCATGCTTGGTAAAGTTGAGGGTCAGCAAAAAAGAGGAAGACCCCCAATAAGATGGACTGACACAGCGGTAGTAGCATTGGACTCAAGCATAACACTTATGAGGATGGTGCTGGATGGGGCAGTGTTTTGTTTTGTTGTGAATAGGATCACTCTTGTATGCATAAAATACTAGGTCACTTTTTTTCCATTCTATACTTACAAAACTTTATGTTGCTGTTTTTGTATTCTCTCTCTTTTTTTACATTTCTGGTAACCTGTATGAGTGAACTTCTCCAGTCCCTGAAGAAGGACATCATGCTTACTAAGTAAGGATCAGCAGAAAGAAGGAAGACTCCCAGTAAAAAGAATGGACACAGTGGCAGCAATGATGGGCTCAGACGTAACAAGAGTTGTGAGGATGGCACAGGACAGGTCAGTGTTTCATTCTGTTGTGCATTGGGTCACTACGAGTTGGAACCACCTTGAGGACACTTAACAACAACTCTCAGGTAAAACCTGTAAGCCGAGGAAGGCAGGAAAGGACAAATGAAGACAAGGCCAAGATGTGTATTCAACTGAAGTCTAGTCTTCACCAGATCCCACAGAAAGCTGTAGATTCTTGGAACCAAGGAGTGTTCCCACTTTGAGGCAAGGAAACCATACTTTTCTAGTGCCATATTGTTGAACAGTGGCTACTCACCAAAATGCTGGGAGAAGTGCAGCTCCTACTCACTTCTGGATGAGACAGATAACAATTCTCTGGAGAAGAGTTCAACTGTGAAGCATTGTCATCCAGTACTGCTCATTGATGGATAGATCAGCTCACAAAGGGAATGTGAACAGAGCACCAACAATATCAGCTACAACATGAAAACACATTGTTCTCATAAGCACCTGTACTGGAATGGCTCTGGGAAATCATCTCTATTGTATGTCTAGTATCATATGCAAGGATTATGTACTCAATCCAGAGATACTTAGTTAATAAAAACAAAAAAACATTCTCACTAATGCGACTTGTTCTGTAAACTCAAGGAGGATTATAGTCAGACATATTCCTACCCTACAGGAGTTTAGGTTCTAGGTAAGGAGAGACATCAACCAAATGTTCCCACAAATAAACATAAATTGGTCACCATGATGGTGGCTGTAAAAGGGACAAGGGAAGTATAGTGTGCTTGGATGTAAAGAAAGGTGTTTGAGAGATGGGGAGAACCCAGAGGGTCTTACTAAAATTCTAGCCCCTAAGCATAACCCTGAAGCTTGAGTTGGAGTTTCTATGTGTGGGAGTTTGGGTCCAGAGGTGCGAGGAGCTGACATTTGGCTGGAAAAAAAATGGCTCTTCACTTGGATCCAGCTTCAGGAAAAGCTTGTGTGTGAAGACAAGTCTCTGGAGGTCTGGAGGAGCAGGATGGTTCTTGGAAGCCCAGAGGAGAGGGGAAATGAGGGAGCAAGGAGATAAATCTTTGCTCTTCTGAGAATAGTACTTAGAAGGCAGACAAGCTCTTCTCTACTTCTACTGAGATTCTAGAAATCTCTATTTTGAAAATATGACTATTTTTATGCTGTTCATGTTTTCTAAGAATAATTACTTTATGTTTTTCTTTGATGTTTAGAAAAGTGCCTTTTGAAAACTCCCTGCCTGGCTTCACTGTGCCAAGGAAAGGGGAGTGCATCATATGTATTCCTGAAATTAAAAGGAAAAAGTAGGAGAGATCTCCACATACATGCACACAAGTGCATAATGCATCTAATTCTATGTAATACTTGGAGCCCATATGTGGGGGTGTGCATGAGTGCTTGAGGATGCCTGTAGATGCAGTGTCGATGCAGGTGTTTATGGCTGGGGTTTCTGTGGCTTGTGTGTCTTTATTTGGTGACCAGAGTTGAGAGGCAGAGAATGGAAATGGGAGAGGATGGCAGATCTGCAAGTCTTGGAAAGAGGAGGGGATGTACTCATTGCTGCTGCACAGACCGTTATTAAAGAGAAACAACATTCCCAGCAGGAGGCAGAAGGGCAATAAAACCAGTGGCTCCACAATTTATGATGCTAACTGAGATTCCATAGTTTGAAGCAGGACTATCCCCAGAGCATCAAGGTCAACAAGCCAGCAATGCCCAGGCTTCCAAAGAGCTCCCCCGTGCCCACCTATTAATCAGCTCATTGCTGAAAATGCACCAATGAGCTCTGCTCTGGAAACATCATTAATAAATAGGGACAGGCCAAATTGCTAAGAATTCCAGGGAAAGGGCAGAAAGGCAAGAAAAAAAAATTTATATACACATATGTGCATGTTTACGTATGGGGTGTAGCCTATTATGTGTACTGAGCCATCTATTACGGAGTTTATATATAAGTGTGTCTATCCATTTTCCATATATTTTATACTGTAGGAGGAATTTTCAAGCTTTAGAACCTTGCCAGATGGAATTAGAGCAATTGTTCTTCTGCCGAGACTTAGAAAAATTAATGAGGTCCACACACAAAGCTATGAGAACTAGAAATGTTAAAAAAAAAAAAAAAAAAAAACATTTAAGAGCTCAGTTTCCAAAAATACAGCAGCCACAATCCCAGAGAGGGTTATCAGCTTAGTGGCTAAACTTGAGGCCCATTAGTGGCCCCAGCATATTTTTTGGGTTATTGCGATTCTGAGTGGAGCGTTAATCAGGTTCGCTGAGCCTGGGCACCAGGGCCTTGCAGGCAAAGGGTATTTTCTTGCAGATCTTCTGGAAATTGTCTCTTCTCTAAATGAGTGGATCAATCTTTCTCCAGCTCATTCTCAAAGAGCAAAGCTTACTTTTCCATTTTGGAAAGAAAACACTCATAGGGAAAATCTCTATTATATGAACCCTCAGAAGAGAAGAATCAAGCATTTTCTTTCTACCAAGACTTCAATATTATCTGGGAATTTGGACCCAAAATTGGAAATCTCCATTGTCAGCCCCAAAAATGTGTTTCTGTTTTAATGTTCTATCATCAAAACTCTTCCTGAATTCTCTGTTCCCGTCAGACCACCCTGAAAAGGGATTCTGTGCCACTTTTGTCACTCTCTAGGCCCCACGGGACAAACCTTTGGCCAATATGGCGACCTCCCATTCTGAAGGCTTCCCTCACAGAATGCAGTAGGCTCCCGCCTTGGTAAGATGAGCCAACTGGTCCCAAACAAAACCACTGCTGGCTTGCTTCCTCCATCTGCTCCAATCTTTGCCTCCAGTTTGGTACAAGAAGGGCTTTTGTATCAACAATCACCTCCCAGAGGGTGTTTTCCTATTGCTTAACAGAGCTCAGGACCAGAAATGTGTCGATTCTCCTAGTTTCTTGACTCTCAGCATTACTGAATTCTGTTTGGGGATGCCTCATAGGGAATCCAGAGAATTTTCAACATGTTACAGTTTGTCTGATCAGCAGAAAATGGTGTTGAGATAGACTGTTAAGGAGTTCTTCTTGCTAGAAATGTAGGGCAGGGTCTACAGGACACAGCGAAGGATTTCATTTATATCTATGTATGTACATGGGTGTATTGTGGGATCTTTCTTAAACTTCCCTAATTGAGCATATGGTATATGGTAGTTGTTGTTGTTGTTATGTGCCATGGAGTCAGTTCTGACTCATAGTGACCTTATCTAGGGTTTCTGATGCTATAAATCTTTACGGGAGCAGAAAGCCTCATCTTTCTTCCACGAAACAGCTGGTAGTTTCAAACTACTGACCGTGAGATTAACAACGCGATTTGTAACCACTATGCTACCAGAGCTCCTTATAGTATATGGTAGAGACTATGATTTGATGGCAATTTATAATAGCATATCTGAACATCATTTAAAATATGGGATTTTCCAGTACAACTCTAAGCAAAGATTTTGTCTACTGTATCTTCACTGGCTGAGCCTTCCTTGTAGGAAGGGAAAGGAAACTGATGCTTCAGTTTGGGTAAACTGTGAGTTTACTCTATACCAGACAGCATATTAGATATGTTACAGGTATTAATACAGCTCATCCTCATCTCACGTACATAGATGAGTGTCAGAGACATTTCAAATATTACCTGATGTTATATAGCTATGAAGTAGAGTGTTGAAGTCCAAACCTAAGTCCAACTGGCCCTCAAGTCTGTGGTCAGTGTCTCTCAAGTCTTAGACATCTCCTTAAACATTTTTACTCCCTTACCCCAAACAAAAGAAGATTGCTTTCATGCTTTTGTGCCTCTATGTCACTTCAATTTACAAAGGAACCTTGCTCACTCAACTGAGCCAATTAGTAATAAATTGATATAATTACATGCAAATATTCACCCATCTCCTATCAACCAAAAATGCAACTGGGGAAAGCTGCCTCCTCAAAGTAGGCTTGACTGTGTTAATATGTGAATAGAGTATAGCTTTTGTTGTTGTGATTAGGTGGTGTCAAGTGGGCTCCAACTCATAATGACCGTATGTACAACAGAACAGAACACTGTCCGATCCTGTGCCATCCTCACAGAAGGGCCATGCGTGGGACATCTCTGCTATCTCCTTCTCACTTGAAATGAAATGTTGCAAATCTGACTTGTCCTCAGACCTCTAGCTGAGTCCATGGAATGGAGAAGGTTGTGAGTGATGTCAGTCAGTGCAATAAATGTGCATGCCTCACCCAAAGCTCCTAATCCACTACCCCTGCTGACTTCCCATTTTTTTATCAAGAGGATGCTATTCTATAATCAGCTGAGATTTCTAGGTTCTAGGTTCGAGCTATATAAGTTCTTTCCTGACCTAGGTCTCGGCCTCAGGAGATTTCCAATGACCTTAAGGTCTTCAATGGGGGCACCTAGGAGATACTATTTAGAGGTACAGCAATTTCAGGAGGGAAAAAGGAAATTCAACGGTGTGGCACTGTAGGAGAACCACTGGACTAGACTGTTATCCATAAGGTCAGAAGTCCAAACCCACCAGTCACTCCTTGGAAACCCTATACAGAGTATTTTATGAGTAGGAACGGACTCCACGGCACTTAACAACAACACCATACCAAAACACAAATGGCCATTCAGCAATTGAAAGATGTTAGGCATTTAGCCTTTTGAAATTAAACAAGCCACTAATAAGCCAAGGAGACAAAGAAGACAGAAAAAAATCGCTTCTAAGTGTGGCTGGGTGTTTCATCATTCAGCACCACATTTCCAGCTGTAGGGTTTTCATTGGCTTCCCCACTATTTTTATTGTCTCATCTCAACTTGTTTCCATATGATGAGGAGTGGGGAGTCAAGGTGTCAAGAGTTCCAGAGCCATGTGTCTGTTCTTCTACTGCTAACTAAAGACATCACAATGTACAAAAAACTGGCATTTTTAGAAATTGCTTTTTTCTTTCTTTCAGAACAGCAGGCTCCTGCTCTCTTTGGCTCTATCCGGTTCTGTCTGGCTCCGTGTTGTTCTCTGAAATAACTTCCCTGCTTCAGTTCTCGTTCTCCTTTTCTGGAGCCAGCCCCTTCCTGCTTCTCCTCTGGTTGTTCTAGTGGAGTCGCATGATGTCTGCTCCAGCTGTTTATAATTACCTCCCACGGGCTTCTGGGGATGAGTGACTCAGCACCCTGCCTTGTTTTGTTTTGTTTTTAAGAAGCCAGATATTTGTTGAACATAGCCAGACCATCAGAGATCTCGGCCATTGGATTCGTTTTTCTGCTTCCCATATATAGACAAAGCCTACAGTTCTCAAGTCAATTTCTGTCATGAGGTTAGGCTTTGGAATGAGAAATAACAGACCTTGAATTCTACCTCTCACTACAGATGCCTCAGCTTTCTCATCTGTAAATAAGGACCATGGCAAAACAGAATTATGATGAACATAGAGTGAGTAAATGAATGTACAATGTCGAATCCAGTCCTTAACTGCTGGATTTGGTTATTGCAATGTGTTGTTTCCCTATTGTTTCAGATAGCCAATCAAAAATTAAACAAACAAGACCCACCAAACTATATTCCACCAAGTGGATTCCCAAACATGGAAACCCCATGTAGTACAGCACTATAGGGTTTGGTGAAGTAAGTTGCTAAACCTTAACTTTGAGGTGCCTCTGGGTCAGTTCAAACAGTCAGCCTTGTTTTTAGTACAAGAACATTTGACTATCTGAACCTCCTAAGGAGCTCTGGTATAATCCTGGTGTGGTGCTGTGGGCTAATGTGTTAGACTGCAAAGTCATTTGAACTGCAAGGTCAGTGGTTCAAACTCACCAGCTGCTTCTTGGAAACCCTACACAGGGTCGCTATGGGTCAGAATCAACTTGATGGCACTTAACAACAACAACAACAACAACAAGGAGCTCTGGTAACATAGTGGTTGCGAGTCAGGCTGCTAACCTCAAGATCAGCTGTTCGAAACTGCCAGCTGTTCCATCAAGAAAGATGAGGTTTTCTGATCCTTTGAAGATTTACAACCTATGAGTCAGAACCGAGCACAGCACATAATCACAACCACCGCCAAAGGGGGCTTCCAAAAGCGGGAAAGGGGGCAAAAGAATTCTGCAGGGAAGGAAAAGTTTTCCAATTTTGAATGGGGTAATCAGAAAAGTCTCTGTGAGTAAGACAATTTTAAAGAAGTAAGTGGATAAAGTCATGCAGGTACCTGAGAGGAGAGGGAATGGCAGGTGAAAAGGTGTTGAGGTGGGAGTGTGCACAGCAACAAAGAAGCCAGCGGCACAAGCCTCCATAAAGACATGGTAAGTAAGCCTTGGTAAAAGCCCTGCTGATCAGCTTCTGAAAAATCAGCCATTGGAAACCCCCTGGAGCAGCTTCACTTTGACAGACCTGGGTCTCCATGAATTGAAATCAGTTTGATAGCAACAGTCTGTTTTGTTGCTTTGATTGTGTAGAAGATGCGGTGCTATTTCTGCCCAGGTTTTCCACTAAGCTGGTGCTGTTTCCTGTGCCAGAATCCCATTTCTGAGAACTGTTCTACTCCATAATGGCCAGTCCCTCCCAGGTCCCTTTTCCCTAGAGTAACAACCACGGGTCTGCTCCAGACAAGCTTGGCACCTCTGCAAAATGATGGCCTGTCCACCACTGCTTCCACAATGTCCCATTAAAATGATCACAATTCCTCACATCCATTTGGATCACTAGATTCCCTCACCAATAACTAGTTTTTCAGTCTGGCCAATTCCCCTCAACTTTAGTTTCAGACTTTCTACCATTTCCAGATGCCTCATGCTTCTGAGGTACCAGAATTCCTTTCAGCTAGTCCTGGTCAAGTTATGATACATCCCCACCTCACTGAGAAAGAAAAAGGCAGTATAGCTCTTGAAGACTTAATATTCTATAGGGCTTCAGTCTTCTTGAAGAGCCTACAGAGCAAAATGACAAAGGAACTTGAGTGATGAAGAGTTATGCTCTAGACTTCCAGAAAAAGATGGTGGATCGGGTGGAAGTACAGTGATGAGCTCTGCTGAGAACAACACAGAATACAGGACCAAGAAGGCTCAGGGAATGGTCCCAGTACTCTGAACCACATATAAAGGAATATTTAGAAGGTTGGAAGACTTACAGCTGGAGAGTTTGTGACAGAAGCAATAAATCAATTTCTTCCTGGTTTGGGAAGCTCAGCTGCTCCAGGAGCTGCCATTTTGTGAAGGGCCAAGCAGGGAAAGGATCAGAGCAGTCACGGACGCCTGACAGAGCCGCAGAGATAGAGGTGTGGACATTCTTCTGTTTCTTTTCTTTTTTTTTTTTTTGTATCTTTTCATTGGTCCCTTGCTGTCTGTGTACCTCCATTCTGGTAACTAAAGGGGTGTCTGAGCTAGTGGATACTCCAGCCTCACCCTCGGAGGGTTCTACTACGCATGTGCATAGATCTCCTCAAAATTAAAGAGACAGTATCCACTTAAAACCAAACGGCCGACAAATACTTAGCTCAAGAGCAGGCCTTGAACTTTTCTTGTTTGCTTTTTGTTCTGTTTTTTTAACACAGGAAAGAGAAGGAGAGGGCTGTAGGGAGGGAAAGAGACCTCATA
>NW_006408541.1:25926221-25927401 GCF_000296735.1 Chrysochloris asiatica | reverse complement strand
CATCAAGAGAAGATGGAAGGAATACACAGAGTCACTGTACCAAAAGGAAATGGTTAATGTTCAACCATTTCAAGAGGTAGCATATCAAGAGCCAATGATAGTCAGGGAGGAAGTCCAAGGTGCACTGAAGTAATTGTCAAAGAACAAGGCACCAAGAATTGATGAATAAAAATTAAACTCTTTCAAGAAAGTAAGGCGGCACAGGCCACTCACTCATCTCTGCCAAGAAATGTGGAAGACAACTATCTGGCCAACTGATTGGAAAAGACTCATATTTGTGTCCATACCAAAGAAAGGTGACCCAAAGGAATGTGGAAATCATTGGACAATATCTTTGATATCCCATACAAGTTAAGTTTTACTAACGGTAATACAGAAACAGCTGCAAGCCATTGACAGAAAACTTCCAGAGGTTCAAGCCAGATTCAGAAGAGGTTGTGGAATGAGGGATATCATTGCTGATGTGCAATGGATCTTGGCTGAAAGCAGAGAATATCAGAAAGATGTTTACCTGTTCTTTACTGACTATGCAAAGGCTTTCGATTGTGTGGATCATGACAAGCTATGGACAACATTGCGAAGTATGAGTATTCCTGAACACTAACTTGTGCTCATGAGGAATCTGTACATGGACCAAGAGGCAGTTTTTGGAACAGAACATGGGAACACTGAATGGTTTAAAATTAAGAAAGGTGTGCAACAAGGTTGTATTCTTCCACTATACTTATTAAACCTGTATGCTGAGCAAATAACTGACTTATATGAAGAAAAACATGGCATCAGAATTAGAAGACTCATTAACAACCTGTGATATTCAGATAATACAACCTTGCTTGCTGAAAGTGAAGAGGCCTTAAAACATTTACTGATGAAGATCAAAGAGCATAGCCTTTGGTATGGATTGCATCTCAATGTAAAGAAAACAAAAATCCTCACCACTGGATCAATAAACAACATTATTATCAATGGAGAAAAGATTGAAGTTGTCAAGGACTTCATTCTTGGATCAACTATGAACACTCATGGAAGCAGCAATCAAGAAATCAAATGATGTATTGCATTAAAGTGTTGACGAGCAAAGATGTGAGCTTGAGGACTAAGGTGCACCTGACCCAAGCCATGGTATTTTCAATAACCTCATATGCATGTGAAAGTTGGACAGTGAATAAGGAAGACTGTA
>NW_006408541.1:25909131-25923352 GCF_000296735.1 Chrysochloris asiatica | reverse complement strand
ACACTTCTGAAAGCCGCCAGGGAAAACAGAAGTGTCACATACAAAAGCAAGTGAGTCAGATTAAGCTCAGATCTCTCAGCAGAAACCATGCAAGCAAGAAGGCAATGGGGAAACATTTATAAAACCCTGAAAGAGTTATGCTCTATTCTCTTTTGCCACTTACTATCTGTGTGTGTCTAGGAAAGGTGACTTCACTTCAGGGCTTCGAACCAATTCTTCCTGGTTCACTCAGGGCCAAGGAAGTGAAGCTAGAACAAACTTGGATTTTTTTAAAAATTAGGATGAACTGGAACAATAACCAGAATAGGAAAAATGACCAGTCAAAACCTACTAGAAATTTAATCCCCCTCTTAGAACACAAGGACAGCGTTGCACAGGATGTTGCATAGCAACAAATCTCTTGCCCACCAGATTTTGAGTAGAGTTGGAAGTAGTGATGCCCCACTCAAAGATGGCAGCAGCTAACCATGATGCCTTGCAAAGTGTGCAAGAGTGGTGACGATGATCCAGTCTGATGTAGCCATCTCCTAAAAGGAGCTCCATCTCTTTCAAGTCACCCATTCCAGGGCTTTAATCAGTAACTTTTCCTGTTCATCATTCCAGACCACCCAAAATTTAAACTTATGGATCTGTTGTAGATTTTACTTCACCAGCCTTGATTGAACCAGTTTGAATCCTTGCTTCACTGACTCTTGGTTTTGTTTTCGTTTTTTGTTCTTTTTTGGTTGAATGGGATCTCTTTTTTGTTTCACACCTTTTGAATGACAATAAAATAAATTAATCGTAGTGTCTGACACTATGTAATAAGTATTCTAATGAGCGTTGGTCAAATCTCAAAGTTCAAGCTCCTTCTCTTTGGTTGATGCCAGGGGTCAGAAAACTACAGCCAAATCTGGCCCAATATTTATTTTTTGTAAATACACCTGCTCCTTTCTGATAGACATGCTTATGCTCCAAAGACCAGGTCATTATGTATAAACCAGCAAGCAATATGTGAAAACGGAGGATGTCCACATCATAACACAACTCCAAGTCACATCATTACGGAACTGCCAAGTCACTGAGCATCATGACCCAGCCAAGTTGTCACATAATCTTACCCATCGCAGCTAGTGTTTTTCTTTCCTCACACCTCAGCATTTGTTACTGCCAAAAATATATAATAGAAGCACAAAATAGTCCCATAGTAGATTTTCCCCTATTGTTGCAAACGTGAGTTGTTGATAAGTAAGGAGTAGATGTGAAGCTTTACTGGAATACAGCCAGACTCATTTGTTTACCTGATGTCAATGGCTGTTTTGTGTTGCGACATCAGAGTTGAATCATCACCACAGAGACTGTATGTACCTCAAAGCCTAAAAGATTTACTATCTGAACTTTTCTAGGACAAGTTTGCCAAATTCTGGTTTGTCCCATCATAAAACATTACTGCATTGTGGTTGATCAAAGACTCTAGAGTAGAGTTGCTATTGTTTCTAGTTGGCATCGTGTCAGCTATGATTCATGACCAGCTTATGTATAACAGCACAAAACATTACCTGGTCCTGTGCTGTCTTTCTGATCATTGGATATAAATGGTAGTTTATCCCTTACTAGGAGTCCTGGTGTAGCGCTGTGGGCTAATGTGTCAGGCTGCAAAGTCATTTGAATTGAAAGGTCGGTGGTTCAAGCTCACCAGTGGCTCTTTGGAAACTCTATACAGGGTCTCTATGGGTCAGAATTGTCTCAACGGCACTTAACAACAACATCCCTTACTACTTTTAAAACTCCTAACAAGTTCTTTAACTTCTCTGTATCTCGGTTTCTACATGTGTTAAATGGAAATAATAATTCATGACAATTGGTGGATGGAAAGATGAAACTAGCCAATCTAGTAAAGAACATGGCATACTGCCAGACAAATGGTTAGTGTTGGTCAAATATGCTGCTTATCATTATGAAAGTTAATGCACCAGACTGCAAAGCTGTTTGAACTGCAAGGTCGGTGGTTCAAACTCACCAGCTGCTCCTCAGAAACCCTATACAGGGTCGCTATGGATTGGGATCAACTCAATGGCACTTAACAACAACAACAACATATAATAACACATGTTGTCCAAATGGGTGCTCCAATAATTGGAACTAAAACTGAGTTTAGAAGCAACCTGAAATCCAAAGATCCTGGCTAAAATGCTGTTTGGAGCCTAGTTAACATCCTT
The DNA here is from genome assembly GCF_000296735.1 of Chrysochloris asiatica. Classification (NCBI taxonomy): domain Eukaryota; kingdom Metazoa; phylum Chordata; class Mammalia; order Afrosoricida; family Chrysochloridae; genus Chrysochloris; species Chrysochloris asiatica. The sequence continues at coordinate 25,921,154 of NW_006408541.1, read as the reverse complement.
AAGGCAACTCGTATTTGGCCCCAGGTCACAGGATCTGTCCCCAGCCACGTCTCCCGGTGGCTACTTCCATCCTTTTACTTCCTCCATAGAACCTGGTTGGTATTCTGGCTGGAAAGCCTCAGGCCTATTGAGTTTTTCTTTGCCATGCCCTTGGCAGGTTCAGGCATGATTCACCACTGAGCCCAGGGCCTTCTACTAGTGGGGAGTCACCTCCCTTCAGTCTGGCTTAGCAAGAGCTTCTGAAACAATGCAGTGGCAGGCACTGCACACCCACATTCTGCCTTGAAGCTCACTGGAAAAGCCACTAGTGGCAACTGAGAACTTGTTGAACAGAATTTACAGCTGAAGGTAATAGCTCAAATGTGGAGAAGAAGTGGGACAGGGCAGGGACAAGTGCCCGATGTTTTGTGTGAGCTCATCTCCTGCAAACTGGAAGCCCTGGTAGTGGGAACAAAACTACAAAAAACATAATGTCCCTGTAAAGCAACCAGGGTTAAGCAGATGGGAGTTGGTAGCTGCAGAAGAATCCAGCGTCATAGATATGCATATAGACCCACAATCACTTACCTGGAAATGCCTAGGGTCTATCGAGTAGACAAGAAGAGAGAAGAATTGTGTGTGTGTGTGTGTGTGTGTGTGTGTGTTTGTCTAACATGCATGTTCTGTTGCCATTAAAAGATGGGGAGAAACAATTCAGAAAAGATGGATGAGAATGGTTGCACAACTTGAAGAATGTAAGCAACGTCACTGAATTGTGCATGTAGAAATGATTGAAATTGTCCTGGTGTTTATTTTTTCAACAATGCAAGCAAATCAAAGAAAGGATTTTAAAAAAAGAAAACGTTACTGCTCAAAAAGTCCTTGAGTTTAGTTTTCTCTTTACCTCCAAGTGAAGATTATCCCGGACTGGTAGATTTTATTGGATGTATCTACTGAAGGCTAATTGTGCTAATAACACACTCTCTGATCAACATTCCATTTGTGGCATCTGCCTGAAATAATAATGATAATAATAATAATTGTGCTGTAGCAATAGATGAAACAACTCTGAAAAAGATGTGATGGAGAAAGGAAGCACAATGCAAGATTTCTAAAAGTTCTATAATGTTCATTCCAGTTTTCCTCCCTTAGGAGGTTAATGACACTATTTCCTCAATCAACCTAATCTAACACAATAACACATACTTGTATTTTGGAATGTTGTTGCTGCTGTTGTCTACTGTCTACTGATAAGTCAGCCGCAAACCATGGTGACGCCCCATGAGCAAAGGAAGGACATATTGCTTAGTTCTGTACCATAGCCTCGGAAATCCTATGGAGTAATTTTACTCTGTCCAATTCTCACCAACTGGACCATTGAAATTCAAAGGATTGTCAATTTCTTATATTTTTTCCTAGTTCATCTTTGTATGGAAACTTGATAGATGCCTGTTCGGTGCCATAGCACCACACAAGCCTCCATTGACAGATGAATAGTGAGTCTACTTGACAGGCACTGACCTAGAATTGAACCCAGGTCTTCTGCGTGGAAGGTGAGAATTCTACCACTGAACCACGGGGGCCCTCTGTTTTGAAATAACAATTGTACAAACAATCTTAACAAAGTGATCATAAACTCAATCACATGGACACACATGCTCTTTTGATTGACAAGAACACAGCCCCATGATTTCAGGAGAGACCCAGATTTTCTGAGACGTGTGTCACCATATCATTAGGGCATGTGCATCTGAACAACTATCAGAAATCCCTGCAGAAGACTTCCCACGTGAACCAAAGGGAGTTTGATTGAAAGCCAAGCCACCTGTGGGGTGTGTAGCAGAAGCCGCCACCACCTCACCCTGAATGGATACAGATATCCATGCTTTTAATTGGAGCCCCAGCACACACCTCATGTGTGGCAATATTAGGAACAGTTGGTCTGTCAATGAACGCAGGTGACTGCTGTGCTGGTTTGTTTGAGCCAAAAATAAAATTGTCTTTAGCAAATAAAGATGCCTCCTTGAAAAACAAGAACCTCAGCCCACATGCCACTCTCTTGCTTTCTCAGTATGATAACTTCCTATCTGACATAGCCCTAGTGAATGCTTCAAGCAGGTAACTATGGCATTGTTTGAATAAAGAAAGAATAAAGCCATGTCTCCCGCTGACTTGTTCTATCCTCTGGCTTTATTATCACTCAAGGTGCAGGACTGAACAGGAGGGCCCAGATGAAGGGCCTTCCTAGTGCCAAAATGGCTTATACCAAAAAAAAAAAAAAAAAAAATCAAAACCACTGCCACTGAGTAAAGTCCAACTTATAATGACCCTATGGATCAGAGTCCTAGTGTGGCACTGTGGGATAAAGCACTGGACTGCAAGGTCAGTTTGAACCACAAGGTCGGCGGTTCAAATTCACGAGCTGCTCCTTGAAAGCCCTATATAGGATCACTATGAGTTGGAACTGACTCAATAACACTTAATCACGATTAGACAGAGTAGAACTATACCATAGGATTTCCAAGGCTATAAATCTTCACTGGAGCAGAAAGCCTCATCCTTCTCCCATGGAGCAGCTAGTGAATTTGAACTGCCAACCTTGTGGATAGCAACCCAATGCTTAATCTACTATGCCACTAAGAATCCTTGAGTGGCATATAGGCCATCAACAAATGTGGATTGATTTTCTGATTAACTCTGTTCTACTTTGGGACCAACAAAACAAAACAAAACAAAACAAAGATGTTTATACATTTCCTTATGCACTCCTGTGGAGTGTGGTTTCAAGCTTGTGTCTAAAATATGCTCTTTGTTAAATGAATTAAATACATGAAAATGTAATATTCTGACAGATGTATTTTCTTATGGTGTTATTTAAACAGATTATATATCTTAACTTAGATCTCAATTATACCCAGCATGGTGCTGGAAGATTAACACTGGACTGAGAACCACAAGGTCGGCAGTTCAAACCCACCAGATGCTCCTCAGAAACTCTATACAGTGTCCCTATGAGTTGGAATCGACTTGACAGCAATTAACAACAACACAGGTCTCTGGGTGGCACAAATGATACGTACTCATCTGTGTCGCTATGGGGTAATGCGCCAGACTGCAAAGCCATTTGAACTGCAAGGTCAGTGGTTCAAGCTCACCAGTTGCTCCTTGGAAACCCTATACAGGGTCGTTATGGGTCAGAATCTACTCGACAGCACTTGACAACAACAACAACTCACCAAAGATGAGTGTTTTGAACTCATTCTGCCAAGAAAACAACGTGGAGCTCAGTTCTACCTTGGAACACACACATGTAGTCTCTGTAAGTTGGACTTAACTTGATAACAACAGGTTTGATTTGGGGTTTACACCTGTGGTTTCATTTCAGACTCTCTTACCAGTCTGACTACTTGATAGTCTGGTAGCATATTTGATTCCTAACAACCAAATTGAACATAGTCATGTCCAGTTGTAGGGTTTAATAGGGTTTAATGCACAGGATCATCAGTTCAGGGCTTTGGGGAAGCACAAAGGTAAAAAGGAGTATTATGGTCAAATCAGCAAACCTTTTCCAAAGGGCATCAGCTTCCCCACACATGTGTGATGCATCCAAGTTAAAAAAAAAAACAAAAAAAAAAACAGACACATCTATATAGGGTTTCTTTGCTATTAGCTCTAGATGTAGAAAAGGGACATAAATCTGCTCTAGAAGGCTGTCCAGAGAAGGACAACAGAATCAGGCTGGTCCTCAGTTCCCTGTATCCCATCAGGCTCCACATACACAGAGGCTGCAGAGGAGAGAAGAGAGACCATGCCACACTGAAGGCATGCTCTTTTCTCTCTCCCTGTTGAGAGCATTTAAGCTGACCTGAAGCTAGAGATAGGGCTGGACTTCTGATTAGGGTGATGGGATGATCCAACAGTAGAAACTTCTGCTCAGAGTCAGTCTTGAATGGGAAGGTCTACGGGCACATAACCCGCAGTGATCACCTTCCTACAAACATGGTCCCTGCTCTTCTTCCTCTTCTAGTGGATGAGACAAGTCTATCCCTCCATTGATTGTTACGTGTGGTGACTATTGATGACTGACAATGCTGCCCTGAGGACTCCCCAGGATGAGTCGCTGGGATGAGCTCATGGCCCCACAGGGTGTCTGCCCCAGGTACAAAAGTGTCCCAAGCACCTTTTGTGAGCTCAGAGCAGTAATAGATGAGTTCATGGAGAATCACCTGTCATTTCAAGTTCTTTATCTCCTTCAATCTTCACAACAGCTCTTCACATATGACTTGTTGTCGTTAAGTGTTGTGAAGTCAGTTCTAACTCACAGAGAGAGACCCTGTACAGAGTTTCTAAGGAGCAGCTCGTGGGTTTGAACCACTGACCTTGTGGTTAGCTTGTAGTTGTTGCTGTGTGTCATTGAGTCAGTAACAGCTCATAGTGACCCTATGCACAACAGAATGAAACACTGCCCGGTCCTGTGCCAATCTCATATCCATTGTTACACCTGACTCAATTGCTGTTGCCACTGTGCCAATCCATCTCATTGGGTCTTCCTTTTATTTCTCCAGAACCCCACTTTACCAAGCATGATATCCTTCTTCAGAGACTGGTCCTTTCTGACAATATGTCCAAAGTATGAGAAAAAAAGTCTGGCCATCCTGGCTTCCAAGAAGAACTCTGACTGCACTTCTTCCAACACAGATTTTTTTGTTCTTTTGGCAACCCATGGTACTTTAGATATTCTTCTCCAACATCATAACTCAAATGCATCAATTCTTCTAAAATCTTCCTTATTCACTGTCCAACTTTCACATGAATATGAGGTTATTGAGAATTCCATGGCTTGGGTCAGGTGCACCTTAGTCCTCAAACTGGCATCTTTGCTCTTCAACACTTTAAAGATGTCTTGTGCAGCAGATTTGCCTGATGCAATGCATCCTTTGATTTCTGGACCAGAGTATTGATGGCTGATCCAAGCAAAATGAAGTTGTCAACTTCAATCCTTTCTCTGTTTACATGGAAGTTGCTTATTGGTCTAGTGGTGCAGGTTTTTGTTACTTGAGCTGTAACCCATACTGAAGGTTGTGGTCTTTGATCTTCATCAAGTCCTTTTCACTTTAAGCAAGCAAAGTTGTATCATCTGCATATTGCAGATTGTTAATGAGTCTTCCTCCAATTCTGATGCCATGTTTTTCTTCATATAATCCAGCCTCTTTGATTGTTTGTTCAGCATGACTGTGTATGGTGAAAGCATACAACTCTGGCACACACTTTTCCTTTTTCCTTTGTTATGTTCGAACAACTGCCTCTTGGTCTATGTAGAGGTTCCTCACGAAAACAATTAAGTGTTCCAGAACACTCATGCTTTCCAATGTTGTCCAAAGCTTGGCATGATCCACACAATTGAAAGCCTTTGCATCGCCAATAAAGCATGGGTAAACATCTTTCTGGTATTCTCTGCCTTCAGCCAAGACCCATCTGACAGCAACAATGATATCCCTTATTCTATGTCCTCTTCTGAATCCAGTTTGAACATCTAGAAGTTCTCTATAAATGTATGGTTGCTGATGTTTGTGTATTAGCTTTAGTAAAATTTTACTTGCATGGAATATCAATGATATTGTCTGATGTTTTCCACATTCCGCTGGGTCACCTCACTTTGGAGTGGGCACAAATATGGATTTCTTCCAGTCAGTTGGCCAGGTAGTTATAGTTCAGATTTCTTGGCAGAGATAAGTGAGTACCTCCAGTGCCGCATCAGTTTGTTGAAAGATTTCAATTTGTATTCCATAAATTCCAGGATAAACTTGAGGCTAGCAGGCCAGTATTTATCCTATACTGCCACATCCAGAGTTCTCACCCATGGCAGGGTCATTCTTTATTGGGTCCTGAGCAAATTGTCAGAGGTATGGTGGTGTATACCAAGATGGATGGCTTCCAATCCAGGCAGTGATGAGCAGCAAACAAAGAATTACACCAACAGATGTGCTACTCCAAAATGCTTGGAGGGATAAGACCTGAGTCTAAGGCTAGTTCTGGGGGTATAGAAGAGTGGTGCAAATAGAAGACATTAGAACCAATCTGTTCAGGTCCAACGTCAGCTCTGCACACTTTTTTTTGAGACTGTGTCCAGATTACTGGATCTTTATGTGTCTGATAAGGTTAATAAAGCTGGGGGTAATAATAGTATCTACATCATCTCTTGATAGGATTAAGTGGGATGATAACTGTGAAATACCTAGAAAAGTACAGTACAAACATGTCACTGAGGAACATGATGCTAAGAAACCCTGTGAGAAGCCAGTGATTATTCCAAAGAAGCTAAAAGGAGACTGAGGTCCAGGGAGGTAACCTGACGAGCTCAAGGTCACTAACTGTGCCCAGGTACAGTTACATCTGCTTCCCCCAAACCTGGCAATCTCCTCCCTTCCCTATACCACCTCCTTACTTGGCAAAGGACATGTCAGGGAGCCCCAGCCTCAGGCAGGGCTTGGTGATTCCCGCCACAGAAGCAGCATCGCTATCACAACACATGTCTGTTGAAGAAATAGAAAGCACTCTTTGGCAGCTTCTCAAGTAAATGTCTGTGCCAAGAAAGAGCTCCTTCCCCTCAACCCACTTCCCTGCCTTGACTGCAAGATCTAGCCTTACAGGGAATCACATAGAAGCTCACCCAACAGGTTTCCCCAACAGCCATGCCAGAGCGGGCAGGCTCCAAGGAGCCCTGGCCTGGGAGGACCCACTCTGCAGGTTGGCAGTGCCCCCTCTGGCCCGTGCAGGAGGTCTTTCTCTCCTCCCCTGAACCTGTTGTCTGGAAAGGGTTGGTGTTCCTAATCCTGCCCACATAGCTGCAGGCTATCTCAGGCTCCCGGCAGAAATGGCCCGCATTGCTCAGCACAGCCCTGCCACCATCCCCTGGCATCTCTCCAGCCATGGACGAAAGCCCAGCTTGGTAAAGGAATGGCCTGGCCCATGCTGAGTGTCCCTGCTGGGCATCTTGGCCCAAACATGATGAGGAGCATCTGCACTTGTCTAGCGTGGCAGCGAGAGCCAATCCAAGGTCCAAAGCTGAGCTTTCAGAGGACCTAAGAGTCTCTGGAAACTCAATGCCAAGACCAGAACAGGCCACAAATCTCTAAAGAGTTATTTAAAAAGAAATCACACCCAGTTCCCAACCTGTGAGCATAAATGGCTACATGGAAAACCATTAGCTCTGTCCACCTTTCCATGTCCAATTAACAGCTGCCTTATACCTCTGGACTATATTGGGGACAGATCATATTCACATTAAGCCAAGATGGGCTGCAGGGACATACCCAGAAGTTCCCAAGGGCTTCTGAGGACAGCAAAAGGAGTGAGAAAACAGGTGCTTGGCACAGAGGTGACAGAACAAGTAAGGCACACAGAGGGCAATCCGATTTAGCACAAGAAAAAAAATAATTAAAATTAGAGCAATGACAGTCATTGGCATTTGTTAGGTTCTCACATTGTCTTAGAAACTCTGCTAAGCATTGTATTCTCCATGGCACCACAAGTGTCAATTAAACCCCTACAGAATATTTACCATATCCTATGGTGTGGCACTGTGGGTTAATGCGCCAGACTGCAAAGCCATTTTAACTGCAAGGTTAGTAGTTCAAGCTCACCAGCTGCTCTTTGGAAACCCTACACAGGGTTGCTATGGGTCGGGATCGACTCGATGGCACTTAACAACAACAACAATATATCAGTGACCTAAAAATGCATGCAAAGATATGGAAAGTCTTAGGTTTTGTTCCTCAGTGTGTGTGGCCCTGTCAAAATCTAAGGACACCTAGCCCTCCAAAACGTTCTGATTTTGTCTTGAAAGGACATTGATCTATAAATACAGCCACTATTTTCCTCAAATCAGAAACAGGAACTTGAAAGCATTGGTCAAATGTGAAGGACAAGGAGTGGATGAGTTGCTACTGCATCTGCCTTAAACATAGTTCTTGTCTGAGGTTCTGAGATGACTTTGATGCAAAGATGATTAAGACACTATATAGACCCAGTGTCTTATCAAAAAGTCAGAACTCCAATTTTGAGATGCTTACAGTCAAAGAGAGAAGTAAGGTTAAAGTGCGAAGGCAGTCGTTCATTTTCAGTCACGGCCCAGGGGGCTGAGTTAATAGACTAATAAGGTTCCCTTGTAAACTAACATATACTCAGTTGACTGTATTTGTGTCCCTAATTAACCAGACAGTTGTACAACTTCCTTGTTGGTTCCCTGCTGTCTTGACACAGTCATCTCAAAACAGACCTGGAACTTGGGGAGAGGAATGCTACGCATAGGAAGGTGAGAAACAAACATTTTGGAAGCATCTATTTTGTTTCTGGAACTACTTCAGGTGTTTCACATAGAAGGTCTCAAAACACCTTCTTCTTGTTGCTAAGCTCCGTCGAATCGGTTCCGACCCAAAGCGACCCTGTATAGGGTTTCCAAGGAGTTACTGGTGAGCTTGAACTGCCAACCTTGCAGTTCAAACTGCCTTTGCAGTACAGCACATTAACCCACACCTTTGAATCAATTCATTCTGGTTCAACCCCCTGCTAAGAATTTGCCTTTCATCCATATATACCGAATCAAAACCTACAGTTTAACAAGATCCCCAGGTGATTCTTAGGCACACAGGAATGCACTGGTTCCAAGCCCTGGTTATATTGCTATCATTGTTCTTGTTAAGTGCTGTAGAATTGGTTTCGACTCATAGTGACCCTGTAGAGGGTTTCTGAGAAGGAGTTGGCAAGTTGAACAGCCAACCTCGTAGTTAGCAGTCCTGTGTTTATCTTACAGTGCCACGCCATTATTATCCCCATGACTCAGAAAGCTTAAGTGAGGGTCCCACCAGATGCAGTTGCAAAATCAGGAAGATAACTTAGGTTTGTCAAACCCCAAAGCCCATCTTCACCCAACGCTTGTGCAAGAGTACATGCACATAAAAACAGACACATGCATACATCTAAACTTACACACACACACACATACATCTCTTTTGTTTACTTTAGCTACTTACCCAACCAGGCCAAGCTATAATGTATAACATTTTATTCCCAATGTTGTATACTCTCTTGAAAACCTAAAATACACAATGGACAGACTAGGAATGTCACATTGTCATACATCATGTTGCATATGAGACTCTTAAAAATAAGTTGAATATTTTATTTGGAGGCCTTTCCGTGTTTATGTCCTAATCTCCTCGTACTGATAGTTCGACCCTGTTGAACACTCAGTGTAGGAGACTGAGCCAGGTACTGACAGAGGATATATTCCCAGTCTCTGCTCCTCCCCAAAAGCTGACACCCTGGTAGCCAACTCTGGCAAAATAACAGTAGTAGCTGTTCTTGATTTGTTTCTTCTGAGATATTATTAGAGCTTAGAAGTTCTTGAGAGGGTATCAGCTAAAACTACTCAAATTACAGACGAAGAAATTATAAACAGAGAAAGGAAACCCGTTCTTAATATCACACAACAAATCGGCAGAAAGTTTTGAAATAACTTGATCTCCAGGGCTCACTGGCTCCAGGTAGCTAAATGTGTTGATAAACAAACAAGCCAACTATTTTTTGAACAGCTTTATTAAAGCATTATTTACATACCATAGAATTTACTTGTTTTGCATGTACGATTCAAACTAACTCTTAGTCAATTTATAAAGTTGTTAAATTATCACCATAATTTAATCTTAGCACATTTTTATCATCCCCAAAAAGAAACCCTGACCCCATCTACACTCATTCTCCATTTCTAGCCTCAGGCAATCACTAATATACTTTCTGTCTCTATAGATTTGCCTGTTCCGGACATAGAATCATGTAATATGTGGTCTTAAGTGTCTGATTTCTTTCACAGCAAGTTTTGAAGTTCATCCATGTTGTCATGTGCATCTGTACTTTGTTTCTTTCTTCTTGCTGAATAATATATCATTATAGGGTTTTATCACATTTTCATTCATTTACCACTTGATTGACATTTGAGTTCTTTCCAAACTTTGGTCCATTGTATTTTAACACAGATCTCAACCTCAAATGTCTGGTACCAGCTTCTATGTATATAAAGGACTTTGAAGCTATATCTAGACTCATTGAAAAGAATGTCCTTAACAATAAGTGATGCCTGTCATGATGAAGTGGTAGAGAATTGTGATACTTGTACAAAACAGTATTATGTCACTTTCAAGCAGTGTCTTTTGTCCTCCATGGAGTAGCCTCATTTCTCCTGAGAATACAGTTAAAAGAAGGCAAGATGTTGCAACTAGGGAGCATCGTGTTCATTTTTGGTGAGGAGCATACCTTTTACGGTACAGTTGATTATTAAACAATCAGTGGTTGGGGCTTCTTTAGCATATTTGTCTGGAAAGGCAACGGAGCCACACTGTCATATTTCCTTCAGGCCAGATCTTTACCAGGCTCAGGACTGGCACCATTTATGTGGCTAAGGATTGGCACACCCAACCACAGTTATGGTCCCAAGTGGCTGATGAGTTAGCATTCCTGGTTATCGCATCCACAGCCAAGATTTTTTTTTTTTTTCTTTTTTTAAAGGAAAAGTAGGATGGGTTCAGCTCCTCTTTCCTCTTGGGGATAGAAGAGGGGGCTTAACTTTTTCAGTACTCACTTGGTTATGGGTTGTCTTCATCTTGTTGGCTTTGAGAATTGAAATGGGAATTGGAGTGGACCTGAAGGAAGAGAAGGAAATTGTGGTTTGGGTAAATATATCCCAAGCAAAGAATCTGGTGTTATTTCAGGACAACTCAAAGAAAACACTATTAATGTTGGGCGGAGATGGGGAGATACTAGAAAAAGTAAAGGGAATATCTTCAAAGAGGAAGAAGATAGAAATTGATAAATGAAGGATCAAGTAAACCAGACATTGTCAAACTGGTAGTTTGTTAGCCAAACCCAATTCATAGTCATATTTTGATTGCTCCATATAGATAAATAAATAATAATAATAATTAAAAAAAGCGGATTAGATACCGGCACTTATACATAAGTTGACGAGGTCCCTATTTATTTAAAGAAAGAAAAAGGAAATCTGGCCAACATCTGCTAGCACAGACTCATAGCTGCTTCCTGTGGGTAGGACAGCCATGCTCAGTTTACCTACCACACCCTATTGTCTTCCACCCAGCTTCTTCACTGGGTTTTATCACCTTTTGTTTCCACTACACTTGAAGTAACTATGTCCACATTGCTTTAATCATTCCAGCCATTCTGCTGACTACTTGCGTTAGCCTCTCATTTTCTTGAGAGTGAAAATGAATTCAGAGAGGTTAAATTACTTTCCCAAGATCATCTTTGTTGTGGTGCACCATCAAGTCTATTCTGATTCATAGTGATCCTATAGAACAGGGTCGAACTGTCCAATGGCATTTCCAATGCTGTACTCTTAATAGAGGAGTCCTGGTGTGGTGCTGTGGGGTAAGCACTGTATCAAAAAGTTGGTAGGTCAGTTGCAAGGTCAGAACTTCAAATTCACCAACCACTCCTCAGAATGAGGCTTTCTGCTCCTGTAGAAATTTACAGCTAAGAAACCCTATACAGAGTCACTATGAGTCAGAATCCACTTACGGCACTTAACAACAACTCTTAAGGTAAGTGAACTGTCACATGTTTCTCCCACAGAGCTTCTGGGAGGTTCAAACCACTGACTTTTTGGTTTGCCACCAAAGAACCTTAAAATAATCCTTTAATGAATATCAAAGCTATTTCTTATCTCAATATATCTGCTGGTATTTTGTTTTTATTTTCCTTGATAAGCAGCGAAAATACTTGATTAACACAAAACAAAGATTAAAGGGAAAAGATAGAAGGAAACTGCAATGGAGGGAAAGAGAAGAGTGTTTTTTTTTGTTTTTTGTTTTTTTTTTTTTAAATAACAGATTTGCAATTGATTGCAAATATAGGAAAAACATAAACCCTTCCAACTAGGGGCCAAACACAAGCCTAGTGGGACTTGCATATCCTTTGTCTATTCTCCCAGATGAAAATGTTGTTGTTGTTGTTAAGTGACTTAGACACGG
>NW_006408541.1:25899903-25901760 GCF_000296735.1 Chrysochloris asiatica | reverse complement strand
TCTATTTTGTCTATTTTTGTTTGTGTGGTTTCCAAAATATTTTGTAGTCCATGTATTTTAATCCATTCTTGCAGTTAAGATTACAACTATTGTGCAGATCCAGATAATTACATTACAACATTCAAAAGTTGTGAAATGTAGTTAAAGCAGGGCTTACAGTTAAATATATATAGCTTTATGTTTGAAATATATGTAAACAGTGTTATATTTGAAAAGAAATACAGACTAAAATGAATGATCTAATCTCCAGTTTAAGATGCTAACAATGTAAAGAAAGAAAAACCTAAGTAAGAAGAAGTAAAAAAGTAATAAAAATAAAAGAGGGAATTAATAAGACTAAGAGAGGCAGTCTTAGTTCTATCAATCAGATAAACAATAGAACAATAACGAACAATAAATAAAAGTAATAAACTCCTAAAGAGACTGATCAAATTAGAAAGACACCTTTCATTGAGAGAGGAGGCATCACTACATATCCTACAGACATAAAAATGAGAAGATAATGTAATAAGTAAATTTATGCCAGTAAATCTGACAAGCTACGTATGAAGGGCAAATTCTTTGAAAAAAGTACTAACACTTATAGAAAACATGAATAACTTCATCACATTTTATTTAATTTTTCATTAAACATATTTGCTCAAATGTAAATGTAGATGTTTTGTAACAAAAGGAGGGGAGTGATTGATTTTGCAGTCCAGGAACGGAGGACCCTGGGACCATCAAGGGAGAAGAACAGAGTGCGAGACCCTATCCAGAGAAATAATGATGCCAGAGATGGAGGTAGAGATGATGATGTGGAGAGATGAAGTGGTTGGGGACTCTGAACTCAGGGAGGGAGAGGGACTGTGTGCTGGCGGTGGGGGGTGGGGAGGGCAAGCTTCCTGGGTGTACCTTTTGGTTGTTTCATGATGCATGGAAGGGATTGTGATCATTGCAATGAAATGAAATAAGATAGGATGAATGTGAAGCTGATGTTCTCCCATGTAAACTATCACTCAATTCATGATAAAAACTTTAACAACAACAAAAAAGTATTTGCTCAAAGAAAATTCCAGACCAAGAAGATCTGATATTTATGAAATATCAATATTTATCAAATATTTATGAAAATATTTATCAAAAGTATCAAATATTTATGAAACAAATAATAGCCATTCTATATGAACTCTCTAGAAAAGAGAGTGTGAAGGAACATTTCCCATCTCACTTCATGAAGTCAATGTTACACTTATCCAAAAATCAAACACAATCACTGTAGGAAAAGAGTGCATCAGGCCAAAATTCCTCATGAACACAGGCACACAAATCTTTATTCCTTTGCAAATTAAAATCCAGTTATATATAAAAAGGAGAGAACATCAAAGCAAAATAGGATTTATAAAAGAAATTGAAGGTTGGCTTACCAATTGAAAATAACTCGCTGTAATTTACTACACAACCAATATAAAAAGAAACATGATATCTGAACAGGCAGAAAAACAATGTGAGAACATTTGACATCTTTTTATGGTGAAAGTTCCCAGAAAACTACGAGTAGAAGGCAACATTAAAAGAGTTATCTGTGGAAAATCTACAACAAATATCACACTTAATAATGAAAGAATTTGTAACCCCTTAGTTCTGGAACAACTCTTCTGGTCTTTGGTCCTTAGTGTTTAATGTATCAAATCTGTTAAATTCAGGTGGGATATACTCAAGGTCATATTTTGGCTCCTGTGGACTTGTTTTCATTTTTTTCAGCTACAGTAGAGTTGTGGTAAGACATCAAGAACATCATACATGAAGAAAGCAAAAAGTCATTAAGAAGACAAGAAAGAAGGAAAAGGTCAAAATGGATGTCAGAAGAGACACTGA
>NW_006408541.1:25841069-25898243 GCF_000296735.1 Chrysochloris asiatica | reverse complement strand
GCATCGATGGACTCAAGCGTGGCAATGGTAGTGACATTGGCCCAGGATCGGGCAGTGTTTCGTTCTGCTGTGCATAAGGTTGCTATGAGTCGGTGACGACTTGATGGCACCTAATAACAACAACAAGTTCTGGAACAATGTATGCCACTTCTAGACAATATTTTCGTTGAGCTCAAATAAAGACACAGTTTTGTTGTTGTTGTTATTTTGACTCATGGTAAACCCACATATATCAGAGTAAACCTGTGTTCACAGGGTTTTCAAGGCTGGGACCTTTTTGTTAACATATTGCTACATCTTTTCTCCAAGATCCTCTGGGTGTGTTGAATCCACCAACTTTTCAGATACTAGTCAAATACCTAACTGTTTGCACGATCCGAAGATTCTAAATGAAGATAAATAGACTGAAAATAATTTAAACTGCTTTATTTGCAAACAATATGAACATTTACTTGGACTATCCTAAGGAATCTACCAAAATGTTATTAGAACCAATAAGTTCAAGGTCATGGGAAACAAGGTCAACATACAAGTCAATTTTAAGTCTTTAGATCAGAACAAACAATTTGAAAATGAAATTAAACTTAAACATGTAATGCCATTTATAATAGCATTCCAAGACACGAGACACTTTTGGAAGTTAAATAAAATGTGTGCAAGACTTCTAAACCAAAAACCATAGCACGATGGTGGAACTTTCTCTTTAATGCTAAGAGAAATTGAAGAAGACCAAAATCAATTGATAGCTATACTACATACCTAGTTCATGAACCGAGTCAATGTTTTTTACAATGATTCACTCAAACTTGACCTACAGATTAAATACCATCCCAATCAAAATTCTGGCAGATTATAGAAATAGACAAGCTGTGCAGTTACAACAGAAATTTTGTAAGTTGTACACCCATTACTGTTGACATATACATATATATACACAACAGGAAAAATAAATAAATCCGTCAGGATAATAGAATGACTTCTGAAAAAGATAAAATAAACTTTAAAGTGAAAATGATTAATTTCCTGGTGTTAGTACAACCTAAGATAATTATTTGTTGTTGTTGTTGTTATGTGCCGTGGAGTCGGTTCCGACTCATAGCAACCCTGTACAGGGTTTCTGAGGCTGTAATTCTTTACAGGAGCAGAAAGCCTCATCTTTCTCCTGCAGAACAGCGGGTAGTTTCAAACTACTGACTCTGAGGTTCACAGCCTGATTCGTAACCACTATACTACCAGAGCTCCTTAAGCTAATTATAGTAATAGCAAAATTAATAGAGTTATATTTGTGTACATCTGAGCATTTTGCTGGTGCAAATTTGTGTCTGGACCCTTGTCAAGTAGGAAGATATCCTCATCACACTTCAGGCATGAAGATCATTATGTTCTTAGAAGGAATGGTTCTCAGAAGATCATTTGTGTTCCCAGATGACACAACATTGCTAGCTGAACGTGAAGAGGACTAGATGAATGAAGACCGATACTATAGTCTTTAATATGGATTACACTTCAGCATAAAGAAGACAAAAATCCTCATGATGGGATCAGTAAGCCATATCATGATAAAAGGAGAAAAGACTGACGTTGTCAAGAATTTTATTTTATTTTATTTTCTTGGATCTACAATCAACAGAATTCAAGATATCCAAATGACATACCACATTAGGCAAACCTGCTGCAAAAGACCTCTTTAAAATGTTAAAAAGCAAATATGTCACACTGAGAACTAAGATGAGCCTGACCCAAGTCATGGTACTTTCAAGACCCTAAATGTATGCAAAATCTGTACAACAAGGAAGGAAAACAGAAAATGACTTTATGTGTTTTAATTATGGTGTTGGCAAAGAATATTGAATATATTATGAAGTATGTCAGAAGAATGAACAAACCTTTCAGAATGCTCCTTAGAAATGAGGAAGGTGAGACTTTCGCTCATGTACTTTGAACATGTTTCCAGGGAGGCTCAACACCTAGAAAAGGACATCATGCTTGCTGACTTAGTTATTTGATGTCACTATCACAGAGAGAGAACAGGTGAATGGCTTTAACAAACAGAAATTGATTCTCTCACAGTTTAGAGACTTTTGGAGGCTAAATGTCCAAATTCAGAACACCAGCTCTGAAGAAAGGTCCTTCTCTCCTTTCAGCATCTGTAGGCCTAATATTCCTTGGAGTTCTCCATGTGGCTTGATATCAATCTTCCTCTAAACCTGGAAGCTTCACAGAGCAGGTTTAAACCCCAGATCCACAGGACACTCTCGACTCTTCTTTCTTGGTGTCAGTGGGTCTCTCTTTCTCTCTCTCTGTTCATTTCTCTCTCCTTTTGTTTCTCAGAAGAGATAGACTCAAGATACAACATAATCCTGTAGATTGCATCAGCCTCATTAAGATCATAAAAGTGAGGACTGACACACAGGGTAATTATGTCGGATCAGGGCTGACCACATCAGATCACATCATGAGGGATCATCACATAACTGTCAAACCACAACGAATCCTGGTCCAGTCAAGCCAACACATATTTTGGGGAGACACCATTCAATCCACAACACTAGGCAACATAAGAGGATCAAGCAAAAAAGGAAGACCCTCAGTGACATGGGTTGTCACAGTGGCTGCAACACATATTCAAACAAAAGACTTGTGAGAATGGTGCAGGAGTGAACACCAAACAGCACAATATACAGATCTGTAATGTAGCCCCAGGTTGAAATTCTGTTGTAAAATCATAGGGCTTAAAAATACCCTAAGACAGCATTTGAATTTCTGAATTCTACCAATTTCTGGAGGCTTACAGCATAAGGGTTTCTTCTCTTGCTTCTGAGTAAACTATGGGAAGGCTCATCAAATGGCTTCCCTGATCTTGGTTGGATGTGCTCATAGGCCTGAGGTCTGACTGGCCATGGGGTTATCTCTGTTGATCTCAGCTGGAGTAACTGGAGTGACTCATCTCCGATCTAAGCATATTTTACTCTTCAGCAGACTGATCCAGGTTTCCTCTCTTGCCAGTGACAAAGCTGTAAGAGAGCAACTGAAAGCACACAAGATCTCTTGGTCTTAAACTCAGTATTAACACATCATTACTCTACCTCATGTTGTTGGCCAAAGTAAATGCTGTGGCCAAACCCAGGGCCATAGTTGGAAATGTCTGTGTGTGCATGTGGTGTTGTTGTGTGTGGGATGGGGAAACATCAAAATCAAAATACAAAGAATGTGGATATAGACAGAGATGAAGAATTGGGCCATTCATACAATCTACCATAGGCTTATTGTCTGCCAAGCACTTATTGTGTGCCATGACAGTTCTTTGTAATTATGATCTAAGTATGGCAATTCACTCATGATGTCCCTGACCAGTGGTTAACGTGGACATAGCTGTTGTTATGTATTGAGTCAGCAACCTTTTTATATGGTTTCCAAGGAGCAGCTGGTGAGTTTGAACTACCAACCATGTAGTTCAAACTGACCTTGTTGTCCAATGCTTTACCCCACAGTGTCACTCACATATTCTAAGTACTAAAATAGAGTTGGGATATAGAATTAGGTGAATCCTTTTTCAAGTGATAAGGCAGAGGTTGAGGTATGGGGTTGCTGTTGTTAGGTGTCATTGAGTTGGTACCAACTCATAGCAACCCTATGCACAACAGAACAAAACACTACCCGATCCTGAGCCAATCTCACGATTGTTGCCCCACTTGAGTCCATTGATGCTGCCACTTTGCCAACCCATCTCACTGAGGGTCTTCCTCTTTTTCTCTGACCCTCCACCTTACCAAACGTGATATCCTTCTCCAGCGACTGGCCCCTCCTTATAATATGTCTGAAGTATGAGAGACCAAGTTTGGCCATCCTAGCCTCCAAGGAGCACTCTGGCTGCACTTCTTCCAAAATATATCTATTGGTTCTTTTGGCAGCCCATGACACTTTCAATATTCTCCTCTACCACCATAACTCAAAAGCATCAATTCTTCCATGGTCTTCCTTATTCACTGTCCAGCTTTTGTATGCATATGAGGTTATTGAAAATACCATGGCTTGGGTCAGGTGCACCTTAGTCCTCAAGTTGACATCTTTGCTCTTCAACACTTTAAAAAGGTCTTGTGCAGCAGATCTGCCTAATGCAATACATCGTTTGATTTCTTGACTGTTGCTTCCATGAGTATTGATAGTTGATCCAAGAAGAATGAAGTCCTTGACAACTTCAATCTTTTCTCCATTGATAAGAATGTTGTTTATTGGTCCAGTGGTGAGGATTTTTCAATCCATACTGAAGGCTGTGGTCCTTGATCTTCATTAGTAAGTATTTCAAGTCCTCTTCCCTTTCAGCAAGGAAGGTTGTATCATTTGCATATTGCAGGTTGTTAATGAGTCTTCCTCCAATCCTGATGCCACTTTTTTTTCATATAACCCAGCTTCTCATATTATTTGTTCAGCATACAGGTTAAATAAGTATGGTGAAAGAATACAACCCTGTTGCACAACTTTCATAATTTTATACCATTCAGTTCCAACAACTGCCTCTTGGCCCATGTACAGATTTCTCAAGAGCACAATTAAATGTTCAGGAATACTCATATTTTGCAATGTTGTCCATAGCTTGTCATGATACACACCATCGAAAGCCTTTGTGTAGTCAATAAAGCACAGGTAAACATCTTTCTGATATTCTTTGCTTTCAACCAAGATTCATTGGACATCAGCAACGATATCCCAATTAGAGTTGGGACGTAGAATTAGGTGATTCCTCTTTCTATTGATAAGGTAGAGGTTGAGCTATGTGGAGGCTTCTTTTATTTTTATTTATTTAGTTAGTTTTATTGTAAATTGTGTGATAGTTTACTTGGGAGAACATTGCCTATATACCATCGTTTCATTGCAATGATTACAATCTCCTCCATGCATCATCATTCAACAGTGTTTGCTTCCATTGCCTGTTTTGTTTTTTTCCTGAGTTGATCACAGTTAGATATGTGGCTCTGTATGATAAGCACTGGACTGATAACTGCAAGGTTGGTAGTTCAAACCCACCAGTCACTCCTCAGAAACCTTATATGGGTTACTATGAGTTGGAACTGACTTGACAACCCTTCACTTAACAGCAACAGCAATGAGGAAAGGCTGTTTCTAACAACTGGAAGGGATCAGGATGGGACAATTGAAAGCCTGGTCAGATCTGTTGGTCCTCAGTATTATGGAACTCATGAATGAAAGTTAAGACAGAAGAGGGTATTTTAGGGAGGCTCTTAGAGGCTTTGGACATGTGATATGATTCTTGGATATCCATCTACAGGTGAGGGGAGGCCTTTGGTGGTTTTGAGTGGGGAGATGCTGCTTCTGGCAGACTGAAGAGTAGACCTAGACAGAGGAAGATCAGTTAGGCAACTATTATCAGTTAGGCAACTATTAAAGAGATAATGAAGGCCAGAATCAGAGCATTTGCACTGGGCACGGGCAGGAAAGAGGGTAATGTCAGAGACTATAGAAGTCAGTATCATTAGGGTTGTAAAGGTAAAGGATGTCTTGTACCTCTGAAAGCATGCTTTATTCTCTTGTGTACATTGTAGATAAGTATAATAAATGTAATTAGAACATTTTAGAAGTATTTCACACACCTCTTTAACTTTTCCTTTCAATTTTTCTATAGACTTGCTAAGTTTAAGCTTTGAGGAACCTACAGGACATCTTGAGAGAGGCTGAAAATAGATGATGAAGTAACCACAAGCTTGGGAAGATGGAGTCTTCACTGGAAAGATGTAGGAGTGAGTGGAAAAGCAAGCAAAATTTAATCCCTGGGCCCTGCCATAGAAACAAGGACTGACAAGGAAATCCACATAGATGGGATCACTTAAAGGCCCCCTTTTCACATCAAGGGCAATTCAAATTCATCCAGCAGAAGAAGGGTCAGATGATTTGCTTCCATATAAGATCACAGCCAAGAAAATCCCTTGGAACAGTTTTCTGTAGCACATGGAATGGCCAGGAACCAGAATCTACTCAACAGCAATGGATTTGGGTTTTTGTTTTGTTTCCTAAGAATATTTTGTCAGCCTGGACTCTTTGATGGTGGCATCTGTCAAAATTGAAGGGATGGATATGGTCATGTTTTAATTCTTGGAGAAAAAATCATTAAATTGACTGCCACCACAGCAGTCACTGAGCTGAAGTTTTCAAAGTGAGTTCAAGTGTGTGAGCCTCTTAGAATTGTGAGGCAGGGTGAAAGCACTCAACATGTTAGCTAATGGTATTTTGACTTAGATTAAAACAGAAGTATTACAATTCAGTTCTAAGCATTCCATTTCTCTAACCCCCTCCAGCCTAGTGCTGTATTCACCAGTAGAAAGCAGGCTAGCCTAGAATGACTCTTGTTTGAAACCTGGGATGCCCTGCTCCCAGAGTGGGCCTATGGCCACTCCAACTAGTGCCATGCTTGCATACTCTGGGTGGCTGGGTAGTTGACTCAGGCCTGGTTTGCACTCAGGCATCTTGTTTAGAACTGCGGCCCCATCCTGACCTCCAATCCACTTGGCTTGGGTCCTGACACCTGTCCAGCCTTAATAGCCTCTCCCCACATACCAATGCCATTCCCCAAACCAGGCAACCTGCCCAGCGCTTGACCTGCCCTGACTGCCACTCTTGGGAGACTCCCTATGTCCTCTCTGAACTCTAGATCAGACCCCCTTAGAGTTTCTTTTTAGACTAACTCAAGTCCTGGTCAACAGATCCATTTCTCATTCTCTGATAGCTGTCCTGGCCAATCCTGCCTGCCTTCTTTTTCCAACAAGCCCCAGCTTTTGAATCCCCAGCCTGACCTCTTTCAGGGCATGAGGGGGTCAGGGTAGGGGATCTTCAAATTCCAAACTCCTGACATTATGATGAGAACCTGTGGCTCTGAGAAAAGTAAAATCCTCCATGTCAGACCATGCCTTGTGACAGATGCAGGATAAAAGCCCAGCCTCTGAGAAATATTTGCCTTGGAATATGGTTACAACTCCAGAGAGCTATGGCTTATGTTCCCTTACTTTGTCCTTATGCAACTTATGACAGAACGTCTTTCTGGAATCATACTCAGCAGGTAATTCCTTCTCATAAAAGCAGGCAAGGACCTCGGAGTTAAATATCCCTTCTCTCACTCCTGCATTAAGGACCTGTTAGACTATTATGGTCTGTTACTAGTAGCCTGTGGAGGCTGATGCAGAGAAAAAGAACAATCATTGAAATCCTTGAAATAGAAAAAACATTCAAATACTTTCCTCACTTTTCTGTGTGCTTGGCAAAAGGAGGTTTTGTTGTTGTTAAGCACCATTGAGTCCTTTCCAACTCATAACGACCGTGTATAGGATTTCTGAGGAGCTGCTGGTGAGCTTGAACCACCAACTTGCGGTTCAAACTGACTTTGTAGTCCAGTGTATTAACCCACAGAGCCACAAAAGGAGGTTTAAGACTAAAATATTCACATGATTGTTTGACTTCTCCATCTTAGCTTTTTGAGATTGCCTGTGAGTTGACAAAGAAGGCATTGGTATCTCAGTGATAAAATTCTCACCTTCTGTGTGGGAGACCTGGGTTCTGATTCTAGCCATGGTGTTGAACAGAGGTTATCAGAGCTTTTAGACTAAGGCAGACTAGGAAGAAAGGCTTTTCAGTCTACTTCAGAAAATCACCCAGTGAAAACTCTAGACCACAACAGTCTGAACTGCAACTATCTTAGGAATGGCTTGGGATGGCGTCTCACCCCCTCTCATTGTGTGTGAGGTTGTCATAAACCAGGCTGACTGGACAGCAACTAACAACATACACCCAGAGACATTTGATGTCTTCATAAGAGACCTCAGTGTGGAGACCCACCAGGCAAACATGTGGAAAACCCTGGTTCAGCAGGTGCTCAGCTGGTATCAAAAAGGCCATCAATTTGAACTCACCAGCTGCTTTGCAGGGAAAGTTGTTGTTAAGTGCTATCAAGTTGCTTCCAAATCATAGCAACCCTGGGTTTCTGAGAAGCAGCTGGTGGATTTGAACTGCTTACCTTGTGATTCTCAGTCCAGTGCTGATCCTACAATGCCATACCGGAAGTTTAAACAATCCATAAAGATTATAGCCTTGAGGTCCCTACAGAGACCTTCTACCATGCCCTAGATGGTCTCTATGAGTCAGAATCTACTCGACAGTAATAAGTTTGGTTTTTTGGGTTTGGCCCAGTGGGACTTGGAATCGTTCCATGTTTCGATCTGTGTTGCTGGACTCTGTGAAATTCCTGGGCATTTCCAGACCTGACCAGAGTCTGAATCAGACCAAAATGAAGTACCAGAGGACTAGGGCCTGGATTTAAACCAGTTTGTGCCCTACCTCTTGTAACTACTGTCATGTGATTCTCAAATCACATAATCCTACAAAGAATTCAACCATCTAGTTAAGCTAATCATTTGAGGTGCTTTGCAAATTATAAAATACTGTAACAAAAATGTTTTGCTTCCTTATTAATAAGGAGTATAGATCCTCCAAGCATAATGGTGATGGTGGTGGTTGTGTGTCACCAAGCTGGTTCTGACTCATAGCGGCCCTATATAGGATTTCCAAGGCTGTAAATCTTTACAGGAGGAGGAAGTTTCATCTTTCTCCCATGGAACAACTGGTAGATTTGAACTACCTACCTTGTGGTTAGCAGCCCAGATTGTAATCCACTACCAGGTCTCCTTCCAAGCATAATGGAAAACCAAAAACCAAGAAATCAAACCTCTTGCCATTGAGTAAATTCCAACTCGTTGCTGTCAAGTCAAGTCCAATTCATAGTGACCCTGTATAAGTTTTCCAAGGAGCAGTTGGTGGGTTTGAACTGCTGACCTTGTGGGTAAAAGTCCAGTGCTTATCCTATAACACCACACCAAGACTCCATAGAAACCCTATATAGGGTTTTCAAGCCTGTACATCTTTGCAGGAGCAGACAGCTTCATCTTTCTCCTGCAGAATGGCTAGTAAGTTTGAACAAAAGACATTGCAATTAGCAATCCAATGCCTAACCCATAGTGCCAGAAAACAGAGGATGTCATATGAGTGGGCTACTTGGGATGTATAATCTCAACTTCTCAACTTTCTCATCTGCAAAATGGAATCAATAGCAGTGTCCACCTCATACGATGGCTTTGAGGTCCAGAAGATGATGGTGGGCATGTTGCAACTGTTTTAAAACTTGAATTGTGCCTTTGAGATGCCAACTCTTGATCATTCCTGGCTGTTTCCCTGACCAAGGGAGGTGTCACTGCGTCTTCATGGCAGTCTGCTAAAATGACGGCAGAGTGTTGCTAAGACCAGTCTGCAAGGTCTCAAAGATTACATCTTGAACCCCGCATCACACCAAAGACATGTAGTCTTCTCTCAGCCTGAAAATGGGAGGTCCCTTGCCATAATTTCTGAGATGGAATTTTCTGGCAAGAGAAGGCTTCAGTCCCAGAAAACTGATGACAGGTATGTCTCCCTCCTCCTAGGCCTGTCAGAGTAACCACCCAGATTACCAAACACACCCTAAGGGACAGTTCTCACCTCTATGCAGCCCAGAGTACAGACACATACAGTGGAGGCAGGAGGGAAAGAAAGCCAAGTCCCCAGGGAAGGGCTACAGATGCAAGAGATGAGGAGATTTTTTGAGCAAGAAACAAGAGTAGCAGAAAATATCTCTGCCGAGAGAAGTCCTGCATTTCAGAAAGAAATACAGATGAGTAGGACAAATACTAGAACCCAGAAGAGAGCGCTGAGTCTTCACTCATCCACTGAGAGAAGACCATTGGTCACTGAGAGAAGACCATTGGTCACTAAGAGAAGACTGAGGAGACAATGGCACTGTGAAAGAATTGTTCCAGAATATGTGAGCCATCCTTCTGTCTGATTCCCTCCCTCTCCCTCTCCTTATTAGCGCACATGCATACATGTCTGTATATGTATGTCGGTCGTACAGCTGAGACAAGATAAAGGGTGGGGAGTGCTCCCACCACAGTTCTTTATCAGCAGCCCGGCATAACATTCATAATAATGACCCTGTCACTCATCAAAGCTGCTCTGCAGGCCAGGCCTCTGCAGCCTCTGATCCCCCAGCCAGCGCAGCTGTAATTGTGAACACCCTGCCCCCGGGATGTATCAGGCAATGTGAAGACACTTGGGCTTTGCTGCTGTCTGTAAAATGCAAGTTCAAGGGGACTTTTTAACATCAGAAGCAAAAACCTGAGAGTCAAAGAGACAAGTCCCCTGTGCCCTATAAAGGATCACAGTGGAGATAAGAGGTGGGAGGCAATTGCTCTGAAGGTGGGGAAAATCATTTGAAGGCCGAAGAACAGACACAAAGTAATTACTGCTCAGACACTGCACAGCAAAGAGGCGCTTGCTTTTAGGAAAACAAGAAGAGAGCAGACTCTGCTGGAAGAAGAGGCCTGCCTTCTCTGAGTAGGGTTCAAAGTTAGTGTCTGCTTCCTGCTAATAGGAAGACAGAGGGAGGTGGAAAGTGACACCAACCCTTTCTCATTTCAGTGTTTTGTAAGCCAAGTTGTTGTTGGTGTTGTTGCCAGCTGTTTTCCAGTTGTCCCTGGACATCGCGATTCCATGCACAATGGAACCAAACATTTAAATAATCCCTTAACAGCCAGACTACAAGTTGACAATTTTGCAACATGAAGAAAATCAGGTATTGCAGCCCAGGAAACATGCACAGAGTGAGAAACTAGAAGTACCAGGAACTCAGTTTGGGTGTAATCTAATTTCAGCAGAATAGCTAAAATCCTCAGAGTGCCTCACAAAAGAAGAGAAAGATAGCAGCAAGCTTCCTGAAGCAGCTCTGGTGCAGTGGAAAGGCCAGTTTTACCTCATCATTTATGTGTTTTCATTCCAATCCAGTAGTTTATTGTCGTTGTTGTTAAGTACCATGGAGTCGATTCTGACTCATAGTGACCCTGCGCAGGTTTTCCAAGGCTGTAAATCTTTACAGGAGCAGAAAGCCCCCATCTTTCTCCCATGGAACCACTGGTAGTTTCGAACTGCTGACCTTGAATTTGGCAGCCTGACTCATAACCACTACGCTACCAGAGCTCCTTTAGTAAATTAAAATAAAAATGAGTTACTAGGAAAAGATGGTAACGTGCTTGCATATCAAATTTTCACTGAAGTTTCTAAATGTTTATTCTCAACTTCTGCACTTACTCATAGAGCAGAGGTATGAAACGTTCATAGACAAGCATCACTCACAGACAGACCCCACTTGGAGTTAGTTAGACAACAGTGATTCTGAATCTACTGAAGACCCTGGCACGCACTAACCTCAGTAGCTAGCAAACCAGAACGCACCTCGAGGAAGCCTGGTGGTGTTTGTTTGTTCTGCGTATCTTAGTGTTTCAGTCATGTTTCTTGAAAAACAAGGGCACCATTTCTCTCTCATCCAGGCGATCATGTTTCTCTCTCATCTTGCTCTCTTTCAGTTTATATTCTTCCTGGTCATAAAAGAAATTAGTCTAAAATGCAAAGATGATGTGCCATTTTCTTACCTGAGACCAGGTAGTTTTCCGGTTATTTTAGGATGACCTGGGCACTGTTAAGCATCTCATTCAGCACAGCCTGGCTCCTGACTACCTTAGCACTGGCTGAGTACCCCAAGAAAGACTCCAATGTGCTGCTCAGAGTAAGCAGCAAGGCTGGGGTTTGACCCAAGTAGTCACACCCAGACCTAACACCTAACTCTACCAGCATATACCATCGGATGTGGGTAGGTAAGTCTGATTTAAAAGCACAGAGTCAAGGGCAACCACTTACCGAATTCCAGTGGTACTTACGTTTGGGGGATCTGAGAGAGTTTGAGCAAGGAAATCTTTTTAAAAACTTTAGGCATTTCTGGTGAAGGAACCAGTACAAATAAAGCCATGGATTAGCATGGGATATTAAGGGAATATGAAGAAACCCCGAATATTTTCCAATTTTTTTTAGTAAAGGGAATGGCAGTAATGACCCCAGAAAGACTCGCTTCTTCCTTTCTCTGAGCATCTAGAATAAAGACAAACAAATCTTGCTTCAGATTACAATGGTCAGAAGACACTATTTCTAAGAACTTGCTAGGGACTAGGGGGACTCGACTAAGGAAAAAGAAGATGAATTTGCCGGGCTCTTTCACCGAGTCTTTACATCAGTCCAATATGGTGGCCTGTTCCTGTTTTACACATGAGAAAACTAAGGCTCCGAGGCAAATGATCTCAGACACTCATATAGCTAGTAAGCAGCATAACTGAGTTTCTGTGGTGGTGGTGGTGTGCTACGGAGTCAGTTCCCACTCACAGCAACCCTGCAGAGGGTTTCCAAGGCTGTGGTGTGGCACTGTGGGTTAATGCACCAGACTGCAAAGCCGTTTGAACTGCAAGGTTGGCGGTTCAAGCTCACCAGCTGCTCCTTGGAAACCCTATCCAGAGTCGCTATGGGTCGGAAATGATTCAATGGCATTTAACAACAACAACAACAAATCTTTACAGGAGCAGAAAGCCTCCTCTTTCTCCTGCGAAACAGCTGGTAGTTTAAAACTGCTGACCTTGAGGTTAGCAGCACAACTTGTAACCACTATGCTACCAGAGATAGTACAAATCATTGATATGTTCAGCTGCTAATCAAAAGGAGGGAGGTTTGAGTTCAACCAGAGGTGCCTTGGAAGAAAGACCTGGTGATCTAAATCTGAAAAACAAATCAGACCTTGGCAACTCTATGGAGGCAAGTTCTACACTGACCCACATGGAGTCACAGTGAGTTGGGGTCATTTCTACGGCAACTGGTAATCGGTCAAGTTTCAAATTAAGTGCACCTGACCCTGAAAGCTGTGTATTTTTCACAAGTCAAGGCTGTTTATGCTCCTAAATGTGTGGAGCAGGTGGTTGTTGAAAGAAAGGCAGAGTGATACATTTCATCCTAAATTTGCAAATATGTATTAACATGAAAGTACTTAGTAAGAACTGACCTTTATCAAGCATCAGACACCATTAAGTACGATGTGTCCATCATCAGTAGGAGTCCTGGTGTGGTGCTGTGGGTTAATGCACTGGACTGCAAAGTCGGTTTGAACCACCAGGTCCATGGTTCAAGCTCACCAGTTGCTCCTTGGAAACCCTATACAGGGTCGCTATGGGTCAGAACTGACTCAACGACACTAAACAACAGCACTCCATCATCCATTGGATTTTTGCTATACTCTGAAAGTGGCATGGGACAGATTGTATTATTATTCTCAATGATTCACTGTTTCCTGGAAGATACCCATGTGCTGCTTGGGCTTGTGGCACCCACTGCAGGCAGAAAGCAGTTTGCTGCCCTGGTATCACGCTGAGCCAAGGGACTTGCTTGGCCTAATGGAATGTGAAGAATAAACTGCCCTGCTGAGCTGAAGCTCTGAGAGGCCTGCAGTTGCTATGTGTCAACTCACAGCACCTAACAACAACAACAACATTTGACTATGTGGGAAAAGGGCACAATAAAAAGAATCCCTCATGCCACCCGACATGCTCACTCAGCCTGGATCCTGGAATAAAAAGGCACAAGGAATTGTGTCATAACCACAGCTGGGTGCCAAAAGAAAATTGGTTGTTGCCAGTCAGCGGGCTCCTGGGGCTGTTGGCTACTCCAGCAGAGCTGACTAATACAGTTGCCAAGGTACAAATGAAGAAACAGAAGCTAGAGAGACACCTTCCCTCCACTCAGACAACTTGTAAAAGATGAAACTGAGTTGATCATATTCTTGGCTACCAAGTGAAAACTTGGAGGTTTTAATTCTCCCAGAGTCATCTTGGAAGATAGAGCCAGCGACCTTCATATGAAAAGTCAGTCACTGAAAACCTTAGGAGCATAGTTCTACATGGGGTAGACATGAGTCAGCGTTGACTTGACAACTAGTGTATGTACACACACATACACCTTCCTCTAAAACCCAGAAACCCTGCACTAACCCGAGTCCCACTCTTTGCAAAGTTCCTGAGACTTTGCCTTCCTTCCAAGTCCAATCTGAAACTCAGACCTCTTGGGGAAAATCTACCTGGATTTCTCTCAGGCCAGTGTGTCTTTCTCCCTTTTAGCTCAGCCCCTTTTAACATTTACATTCTACATCTCTCATTTAAAAGCTTAATAATAGATGTTTGGAGTCCGGGTGTGGTGCTGTGGATTAATGCACTGGACTGCAAACTCATTTGAACCACAACATCGGTGGTCCAAGCTCACATTGGAAACCCTCTACAGGGTCCTATGGGTCGGAACTGACTCAATGGCACCTAACAACAATAATAGATGTTTATACTTAGAAAACAAATATAATCCAGTATGACATCATGCACAGAGCAAATACTCAGTGAACAACCGCTAAGCTTGGGTGTGATGGAAGATGAGTATCTAAACTTGCCAAGGGAAGATTTCAGCTTGCAGCATCCATTTTGTTAACCTCATGATTTACAAAGTGGAAATAGCATCTCTTTCCTTGGCTTCTGAAACAACCTACTCACAGGTCTCTCTATTCCTACTGTTCCCCCTATAGATTCCTCTCCACGCAAAAGTTAGGGTGTTGTTGTTAAGTGTCGTTGAGTTGTTTCCAACTCAGAGTGACTTTGTATAGGGTTTCTGAGGAGCAGCTGATGGGTTTGAACAGCCAACCTTGTGGTTAGCAGTCCAGCGCTGATCCTCCATTGCCTTAGAGGTGAGCTTCTAAAAATGATCCTGACATTCCCTGGATCAAAACCTCCCAGGGGCTTCTTTCCCATCTCAGACTAAAATCCGAAATGTCCCAGCTCCTGCTTCCCTCTCTGCTCATCTGTGTCAGTCACAATGGCATCCAGTTAGTTATCAAATAGGCCAAACCTGCGGAGCCTTTTTGTGCACGATTCTTTGCATTTTGAAAACTCTTCCGTCACTCCATACTGCCCCGCAGAACTACCTGGCTGATTTGAGAACAGGAAATTAAATTCTATTGTGTTATAATCTTGAAAGGGTGATTTTGTTACCACAGCACAATTAAGCCTATCTTAACTAGCCTCCTATCTTAACTAACCTTGACCATAGCATCTACTTACATCTCTGTCACCGTACTGTCTTTGTTTCATTTATAACATGATGTAGTTGCTGCTGCTGCTGTTGTTCTTAGAGGCTGTCAAGCCAGCTCTGACTCATAGCGGTCCTATAAATAACAGAACAAAACACTACTTGGTTCTGTGCCTTCCTCACAATTGTTGCTGTGTTTGAGCCTATTGCTGCAACCACTGTGTCAATCCATCTCACTGAGGGTCTTCCTCCTGTTCACCTACACGTTTCTTTACCAAACAGGAAGCTCTTATCCAGGGACTGGTCCTTCCTGAGAACATGTCCAAAGTTCCTGAGATAGTCTTGTCATCCTCACTTTTAAGGAGCATTCTAGTTGCACTTCTCCAAGACAGATTTGTTCTTTCTTCTGGAAGTACATGCATGTGCACTCAATATTCATTGTCAGCACCATAATCCAAAGTTATCATTTCTCCTTAGTCTTCCTTATTCATTGTCCATTTTATGCATACACATGAGACAACTGAAAATATCATGGTTTGATAATGTCCATCTTAGTCCTGAAAATGACGATGTTGCCTTTTATCCCTTTCACACTTCTGCTGCAGACCTTCAATAGCTCATTTGCAAGTTCAAGTTGAAGCTGAAGAAAATTAAAATGAGTACAACCTTGAGTACATCTCATCTAAATTTAGAAACCATCTCAAGAATGGATTTGGCACACTGAACACCAATGACCAAAGACCAGATGAGCTGTGGTTGACACATCCGCATGTGTCATGAAGAAAGCAAGAAGTCGTTTAAAAGACAAGGAAAGAAAGAAAAGACCAAAATGGATGTCAGAAGAGACTTCAAAACTTGCTCTTGGACATAGAAAGCTAAAGTGAAGGGAAGATAATATTATGGGAGTGGTTGTGTGCCGTCCAGTATGTTCTAACTCATAGTGTCCCTTTAGAAGTTTTCTGAGACTGAATCTTAGAGGAGTAGAAAGTCTCTCATTTCTCCCTCGGAGCAGCTGGTGGAATATGTAACCTATGATACCACCAGGGTTTCTTTTATAGCTATCTGAAATTTCTTCTCAATTTATAATTACCAGATCATTATATGCCTTCCATGATAGACTCCAAGTTCTAAGAAGGAAGCATGTTATTCATCTTGCTGTACTACGGTGCCCAGTCTGCACATCATAGTTGTTGTTCAAGTGATATTTTTGAAATTTACAAATACATGAGGAAATAAATAAGCAGATCTCGTGTGAGAATAAATGAATTAACTGGGGTAAAGCAGTTAGCACTAAGCCTGATAGAGTATAAGCACTCAACATACAAAACGAGGGGCTTGAAGAAAGGAGGCCAATGGTCTTTTATTTCAGAACTATGGAGAAGAAAGGACCAGAGATGAGATCAGAGCCAGGGGCCAAAGGTATGGAAAGAGGCGGTCACAGCCTTAGACATTAAAATCATACAGGTAGGAAGAACCTAGGTGACCTGTGAGAGCAGTCAGGTCCTTCTCTGTAACATGTGGGTTTGCCACCCAGTTGCAATCTACTCTATGGTGACAGGGTTTGCGTGAGAGCAGTCAGCAGGGAGAATGAAGTAATCCGAGAGTCAGCATGGACTCAGCCCACGAGTCCAACCTTTCCTTAATAAATGAACCAGGGTGCTAGAATTGTTAGTAAGAGTCTATTTTTTGTTGTCAAGTGTCGTCAAGTCGGTTCAGACTTGTAGTGATCGTGTATCGGGTTTCCCAAGGTTTTTTTAAATCTCTGCATGAGCAGAAAGCTTCATTTTTCTCCTGAAGATTGGCTGGTGGGCTTAAACCATAGACCTTATTGTTTGCAGTCTAGAACTTATTGTATTTGCGGTTGTTGTTGTTGTTGTTAAGTGCCCTAAAGTTGGTTCCGACCCAAAGAAACCCTGTATAGGGTTTCTGAGGAGCAACTGGTGAGCTTTAACCACTGACCTGGCAGTTCAAACTGACTTTGCAGTCCAGTCCATTAGTCCACAGCACCACACCAGGACTCCACTTATCACATGTTGTTATTGTTATTGAGTGCCTTTGAGTTGGTTCTGACCCATAGCGACCCCGTATTGGGTTTCCAACAAGCGGCTGGTGAACTTGAACTGCTCACTTTATGGTTCAACCTGACTTTGCAGACAAGTCCATTAACCCACAGGTGTTGTTGTTGTTAAGTGCCATCAAGTTGGTTCCGACTCATAGCGACCCAGTATAGGGTTTCCAAGAAGTAACTGGTGAGCTTGAACTGCTGACCTTTCAGTTCAAACCGACCTTGCCGTCCAGGGCATTACCTCATGGGCCAAATAAGCCCGGGTGGCACAATAGGTAAAGGCTTGGCTAGAACAAAGATGTTGGTGGTCCATATAAAACAGCTCTATGAACAAATCAGTAAGAAGATAATCTAAAGCACAGTGAAGAAGGAAATCCACAAAAGTCACAGCCTCAGCTATCCCGAGACCAGAAGAATTAAATGGTGGCCAGTTACCACCACTGGTCATTCCCATTGGGCCACAATATCTGGTCCTCAATAGAATGGAGAGAGATTATGGAAGAGAAATCAAATACTAATAAAAAGGGGGGAAAGTCAGATAAACTAGAACAGTAGAGAACAGAGAAGTCCCCTGAGAAATCCTTCAGCCCTTGAGCTACATCTATCCCTTGAGACCATCTTCTAGCGAAGTAGCAGAGTAACACACAAAATAGAAGATGTTACCAGGAAAATCAGTGTACTACTTAAAAACCATCAGCAGGAGACCTAAACATCAGTAATTTCTCAAAAGTAAAGATGAAATGATAAGGGGACAGGGAAGTGATAGTGCTGGAAAGGGAACAAACAAAGCCCAATTAAAGAGAATGTTGATACATTGTGATCAATGTAACTAATGTCATGAACTATTCAAACCCCCCACCCCCCCACCCCAGCAGCTGTGTAGGAGGAAAGTCCTAGCAATCTGCTTCCATTAAGATTACAGCCAAGAAAACCCTGTGCAGTTCTATCCTGTCACATGGGGTGGCTATGCATCAACTCACAGCAACTAACAGCAACAAAACTAAATATTTGAATGAAACGTGGGAAAGGGACACAATAAAAAGAATTACACATAAATGAGAAAATGATCTAGTGTTGAAAAACAGATTAACTGCTTTTTTGGGTTTTTTCCCAATTTTTTTTTTTAAAATTTGTTTTTGGTTGCTTCTCTCAAGCTGCAAATAGAAAACTGTGTGAACTCCAATCTTTCTGCTTCTTTCTAAAACAAATTGCTCAAGCAATGTTATACTAGAAAAAACAGAAAAGGCAAAATTGGAAAAGAATGAGCCAGAATATGACTGCCCTGAAAACCATGTGTTCATATTCCCTTTTTCCTTCAAGGCTCCACTTTGGCCCATTCCTGATCACAGGGCTGAACAAATGGAAACAGGATTTGACTGCACCTTACCTATGTCAGAATACTGCAGGGGTTCCTGAGGCTATGTGTGGGATTTCTGTCCCTGGAGAGCTGAAACTAGAGATTGATTATGTATAAACATACCTGGAAGAGGCCCAAGCGTTGTCCTATCTTGCAGTTGTAGATTTCTAGACTGTGAAGAGGCAATGCAAAACTGTGCTTCCCAGATTTTTAAATCAGGATCCAGAGACATCTGATCTTCCTGGTCCTACAGGACTGCTAATCACAAGGTCGGCGGTTTGAACCAATCTGCAGGAGAAAGATGAGGCTTTCTGCTCCTTTAAAGATTTACAGCCTTGGAAAACTTATACTGGGCTGCTATGAGTTGAAACCTTCTCAAGGGCTGTAAAAGTGAGTCCCACAGAGCAGAGCCTTGGTAGCGCAGTGATTAAGCACTAGGTTGCTAATCTCAAGGTCAGTGGTTGGAATCCATTGATCAGCAGTCTGCTTCCATAAAGATGACAGTCTTGAAAGTCCTGTGGGGCCGTTTTATTCTGTACTTACAGGATCACTATGAGTCAGAGTCAACTTGCAACCAAGTGGGTCAGTGCAAGACAGGGGCCCTGGTGAGGCAGTGGTTATGCATGTGGTTCAGAGCAACTTGCCATTCCACTGGAGAAAGATGAGACAGACTACTTCCATAAATATAGTTGTTGTAATTGTTATTGTTGTTAGGTGCCATCGAGTCGGCACCGACTTATAGCGACCTTGTCATTGTTATTAAGTGCCATCAAATCGGTTCCAACTCATAGAGATCCTGTGTAGTGTTTCCAAAGAGAAGCTGGTGGGTTTGAGTCACTGACCTTGTGTTTAGCAGTCCAGTGCTTCTTATCCTACAACCTTGGAAATTCAATTGAGCAGTGCTAGTCTATGAAGTGGTTACGAATCAGGCTGCAAACCACAAGGTCAGCAGTTCAAAACTCTCAGCTGTTCCACAGGAGAAAGATGAGGCTTTCTGCTCCCGTAAAGATTTACAGCCTCGGAAACCCTGTACAGGGTCACTATGAGTCAGAACCGACTCCACGGCACATAACAACCACCACCACTCTGTGCTGCAAGTTTACTATGAATTGAAATTAACTCAATGTCATTCGATTTAGTCCCCCAGGTGCCTAGGTGACACAATGATTTGGACTGGACTGGTAACTCCAAGATTGGTGGTACGAACCAATGCAACAGTTCTGCAGAGGACAGACTTGACAATCTGCTATTGGACAGATTGCAGCCCAGTAAATCCTATGGAAAGCAGTTCTACTGTGAGCACATGAGGTCTCCATGAGTCAGAATTGACTCAAGGACAACAAACAACCACAGTCTCATGGAGGAAGGGGGAAGTCCACAGAGGATTTTCCTGAATCCAGCAATCCCTTGAAATTGTATGCCAAACATGTCATGGAAGCATATGTGTGTGTTTTCCAGGGAGAGGGTCTGCTGCCCAACAGAAAGTTAGTGGATGAGTCACGTCTAACTCTGTTTGCTCATGTTTTGTGTATCCTCCAGCTCACATTGGATCAACATGTTTCACACTTACTGCACTGAGATCTGGGAGTGGAATAAGACTCCTAGTTCTTGGCAAAGGAATGTCATCTTTCTGAAGTAGTCCGTGAGCAAGTACTACTGTCTCCCAAAAGCACATCTCAAATTTTTCATGTGTCTCTGTTTCCATCACCCAGCCTCTAGCCAGTTCATCATCTTCTCTGTCTCTCAGCAGGCCAACCTTGGTTCCTCTGCCTGTATGATTCTCCCTTCTATCTGTGATACACAGACTTCCCAAAGAAACTACTGCTTTGGAATCTTGGAAGAACGTTAAAGAAAAATTAGCCTAGTGTCAGGTTATTCATAAATTCTCACTATTAAATAGCTAATATCCCTATAGGAGAAGCCTACATCTCATCTCAGTGGGAGAGACCTCACCCCATGCCACCCAAATACCTGCAAAAGATACAAATTGCTCATTAGAGTAAATCATCAGCCTGGGCCTGCCAGCACATCCAAGTCCTGCATGGATCACCAGTCATGTTTCCTTACCTCCTTACCTCAGAGCTTATTAAGGGAGACCACCAAGGTGTGCCTCTTGGCATAGCCCTCCAACTTCTGGGGCAGCAGACTGCAGGGTCTGTGAATAAACCTGCTTCTCCAGGTGAGGTGAGAAGTCTGCCTTTCCCTCGCTGGCTGGTCAGAACAGGTCTGGCCAGTTGTTGCTCCACTGATCCAGTTACCAATCAAAGGAGAAGCCAAGACATTTAGTCCAGCATTTAGATAAAGCACCTCAGCTGGGCACAAGCAACTCCTGTGAATCTAGGTGTTTATATTTGTCCCTCACCTAAGTTGCAACCTCTGAAGCCACTTGATTTAGTTGGAGTGCCATAAAGAGGGTTGAGGGAAAGAGTGTCACCCAGGACCCTTCAATTTTCCAGGCAAGATGCCAAGCGCTCTGCAAACTCTGAGCCCAGCACAGCCATCCTTGGGCATAGACCCTTCATTCATTAGACAAGCCCTAAGGCTGAACACATCCAGACAAAGATGCTGTAGAATCACACAAATTCCTTGCAAACTTCAATCTCAGCTCTCCTGGACTCTTTTCAGTGTTGGTAAAAATAGTTCTGAGACCCTTTAAGCCATCTGGTGGGTTCCTGGTCACAATTCACATGTTCAACTAGTAGTGCATGGGCGTTTCCACAGACTTCACACAAAGACTTCCTAAAGAAAATCCTGCCCAGCTCCTGTAGTGTGAGGCATTGCACTTCAACTCTAATTGTGAAAGCACTCCTGGTATCAAATGCATCGGACATTTCCAGATTCCCTTCACTCTCTCTTCCCTACTTCCAGCTGCTTTGTGCCTGTTCCTTTGTCTACCTGAATGTGGCGCTGTGGATTAATGCCCTGGACTGCAAGATCTGTTTGAACCACAAGGTCAGTGGCTCAAACTCACCAGCCGCTCCTTGGAAACCCTATACAGGGTTGCTATGAGTCACAATCGACTCAATGGCACTTAACAACAACATTCTGAATAATTAACCCCCCAAGTTAAATTGGATCCTATTTGGTTGCCATACATTTAGTACCTACTGCATGTCTGGCACTATGAATGTATTATGTAGTCATTAAAAAGGGTGGGCTTCAGTCAGAATGTTGTTTCTGTGTGGAATCAAGTCAATTCACATGATAGAGTAGAACTGCCCTATAGGGCCATAGTGGTTATAAATTGGGCTGTGAACCTTAAGGTCAGCAGTTCTAAACTACCAGCTGTTCCATGGGAGAAAGATGAGGCTTTCTGCTCCCGTAAAGATTTATAGCCTCGGAAACCCTGTACAGGGTCGCTGTGAGTCAGAACCAACTCATGGCACATAACAACAACAACAGAGGGTTTCCCAGGCTGTATGTAATCTTTACAGAAACAGATTGTCAGATCTTTACTCCCACTGAGTGGCTGATGGTTTCAAACTTCCAACCTTTCAATTAGCAACCGAGCATTTAAGCACTGTGCCACCAGGACTCCTTTTGGAGTCCCATTCCAAACCCCAACCCGTTGCCATAGAGTCAATTCCTGCTCATAGCAACCCTAGAGGACAGAGTAGAATTACCCCATAGGTTTTCTAAGGTTGTAATCTTTATAGAATCCAACTGCTATGTCATTCCCCAGTGGAGCTGCTAGTGGGTTCGAACTACTGACCTTTCAGTTAGTAGTCAAACACTTAAACATTGTGTCACCTTCAGAGTCATATTTTGTTGTTGTTAAGTGCTATGGAGTCCCAATTCATAACAACCCTAAATAGGGTTTCCAAGGAGTGACTGCTGGGTTTGAACTGCTAGTGTTGTGATTAGCAGTACAGTGCTTATCCAACAGTGCTATTTCAGGGCTCCAAGAGTCATACTACTCTGTTTCAAATCCCTGTGCAGCCTCTTTGCTAGCTGTGAACTTCTCTGATGCAGTTTTAAGACATGGTCTCAAATTCTTTGACCCTCCTCCCTTTGATAGGTGGGGACTATGTGACTCCTTTCAAATTCGAGTGGTCTTACGACAGCATGGACCTCCGGAGTTCAGTAGAGTTCCATTAACTAAGTGTCTTCTGGGACTAGAGAACAAAAAGTCAATGCAACTTCCACTTGGTTCTCTGGAACACTCACTGGGAGTCCTGAGCCCCTGGGTAAGAAGGATGACAGCCCTGAGACAACCATGTTGGCATGGCCATGAGTATTGGCTCTAGATCCCAATCCCACCCAGGCAGAGACATGGAACTGACGAAGTCATATACACTGTCTCTTCCAGCCCCAAATCATTCAAATACTAGCCATTCAAGTTACTGTCAGTCAGTCATAAAATCTCACTCAGGGCTCCAGACATCATGCAGCAGGGAAGAATCACCTTGTTGTGCTCTTTCCAGATTCATGGTCCACAGAATCTGTGAGCTTGAAAAAAAGGGATGGTGTTTTAAACTGCTAAAATACGTGGTCATTTGTCATGCAAGAGCTGCAATTTGTTATGCAAGACGTACAGAACATTCTGTAGATCTCAGTTTTCTTATCTGTGAAATGGAGCTATTAATGGTAGCTGCCTTGTAGGATTTTAATGAGGATTAAATGATCACCATGCACTTGACACACTGTAAGCATTCAAATGCTAGTGATTATTACTGTCCTGACATTCACTGTTTTCTTTAATTAAAGAATGGGTTAAATATATTTGATGATAATCTCCCAATTCATTGTTGTGCAAACTGTCTCTTCTAATTGCATGAATAAAAGATATTCATGAAAGAGATCATCCCAACTTTTAGCTAAAAATAATTTGTTTACAAGGTTACAGTATTATATCAGTTCTTCAAAAGGTACTAATGCTGGTTTCTACCAGTTGCCTGCTAGTTTGTCCACTGTGATAGCTTGCATGTTGCTGAAAGCTATGTCTCCAGTATTTCAAATACCAGTAGGATCACTGTGGT
This sequence comes from Chrysochloris asiatica, assembly GCF_000296735.1. NCBI lineage: Eukaryota > Metazoa > Chordata > Mammalia > Afrosoricida > Chrysochloridae > Chrysochloris > Chrysochloris asiatica. The sequence goes on along the minus strand of NW_006408541.1, from coordinate 25,874,818 downwards.
CAAATAGCTTTCAGACTGTGACAGACTTGGAAGAAAGGGCTGGAGATCTAGGTCAGCAAATGAACCAATGCAAACCCTGTGAATCACAACAGAACATTGACCAGTTGGAAACCAACAATGGACTCAGCATTTTGTTCTGTTGTACACGGGGTCGCCATGAGTCAAAACTCAGGTTCAGTTAAGCAAACTTGTTAATTGCATTTTCGATAACTGTGTGTATCTGTGGAACCCTGGTGGTGCACTGGTTAAGCTCTCAGCTGCTAACAGTGAGGTCGGCAGTTTGAACCCACCAGTTACTCTGTGAGAGAAAGATGTGGCAGTCTGCTCCCTCCAGGGTCACTATGAATTGGAATTGACTCAACAGCTCTGGGTTTGGGTTTTGTTGGTTTTTTATGTGTCTGTCTATGACTTCGTGTTTGGTTCACATTCTCTCCCATGCATAACCCTACAAGCTGATTGATATCGAGACTAAAGGAGCAGAGGACTGTGTGTATTTCCACACACACACACTCCCTGCTTGCAGTACGTCATGATGTTTCTGCCAGGTGGGGAGTGGTAACCGACACTTCCATTAGTCCACTCCGCATTCCCTTTCAAGCCTAAATGCTTTTATTTTCTCATCCACAGATCAATACAGCTGGCAGGTGAGTGTCTGTCTGCCACGACAGAACAGGGAGACTCTACAGGTCATAGTCTCAGCCCATTGTAGGCATCCTCAGCAACCACTCTGAGCAGGTGTCTGACAAGTGGGCTAGCCACACATTCCCATCCAGCCGTCAGTGCTCCAAATCAGATCTGATGGGGCCTGCGGAAGATAAATGAGTCGGAGTCCCCCCAGCCCCAGATTTGGCCATCTCTTTATGAGCTCTGAAGGGCCTATTAGCAGCTCTGATGAGTGCTGGGGGAGATGAAGTCTGCCTCGAACAACGTTAGCCAGCGGAATCAAATCACTCCCAATCCCCCTAGGGACAAGGAGCCAGGCTGGCTTTCAGACGAAGCAACCTCTCGTTTCCATTGCCCATAAGGTTTATATGAACACTCACTTGAAAGAAAAAAAAAATGGTAAGCTTTTTTTTTTTTTCTTCAGCCGAATCGACTAAGAATTTCCTCATATTATCTAATAGTTTCTCCTGGGGCAATTTGATGTCCCTGCTTAGAAAGGTATGCTCTCATTTTCCTCTCTCAGAGTCTCTAGTCAGGAGGGGGAGGAGGCCAGCTCCTTGGATCCTCTCTCATGCTGCGTTCCACCCTGGAAGGATGAACTTGGGCCAGCTCTCAGAGCATTGAAGCGGGCTTGTACAGTGCAATAGTGTAGGGTGGTGGAAGTCACAGTGAAGAGATCTGAAGTTCAACTCCTGGTAGCTGAGGAACTATGGGCAATGACCCCTCTGGAGCCACAGGGAACTCCTCTGTCGGAAAGCTGACTCCTGCTGACATGGTTCTTGTGAGGACTGGATACCATCACAGTCATGATATTGGTGACATATTGGTCCAGGACAGCAGGCCTTCCTGGGCCCATGAAAGGACATCTTGAGAAGACCAACGGCTGTCCCAAGGGTTTCACCAGTTTATGAAAACGATAGAGGAAGATAGTTAAATCTAGGGCAAGATTTTCATAAAGAAAAGTCTCACATACTTTGCCATGTCTCAGATTACATGATGCTGACCTTAGGTGTGAATTCTGACACACTGTGTGCCCTTGAGCTAATTATACATCCTCTCTGGTTCTGTTTCTACATCCATACAATGGGAGTAATACTATTTATATCTAGAGGTTGCTGTGAGGAAATTATGCAAAAGTACCTGAAAGAGTAGCTGACTCCTAGACTACACTCCATAAATGCCAGTCACCTATGCCCTTCTTTCTTTGTTTCTGTCTGTTCTGTGGGGAGTTGTTAACCTACTGGTCTTGTCCACTCCCCCATCCCTGACATGCCTTTGTCTATCCCTTTGAACTTGTGTTTTATTCTTCCCCCAATGTGGGGCTGGCTCCCTTGGCCCTGATAATCTTCTTGCTCTGTAAGTCCATTGGCCCTCCCCTATTATTTAGACATATTTTTTTAGATGTCATAATATTATTCACATTATACATTGTGATTGTTTGTCTGTCTGTCTCCCTAATTAACTGGAATTCCCAAGGAATGCCTGGGGCTACTGATTAGGATGGAGTAAATACAGCCAAGACCTTGATTTGAACTATACCCCCCAGAACTGTGAGATGCCCACCTGTATCATTTGTATTATAGCAGCATGAGGTAACTAAGACACCCTCTGAAGATGGACACCAACAAGCTGAAGGAAGCTGCTTCAGGTGTACAAACTTTCTAAGGAGGTTCCATTCAAGGAGGATGCAACATAAGACACAGGGATGTGAGCTAGTTATATTCTGATACAAAGAATGAGGAGAAACCATCTCTGCTAAAATCAAGAGAAGATAACTTCTTAAGCCAAGGGAATGTTGTTAACTGCCATTGAATTCGTTCTGACCCATAGCAATCCTGTATAGGGTTTCTGAGGAGCAGCTGGTGAACTTGAACTGCCGACCCTGTGGTTCAAACTGGCATTAACCCACAGCACCACCCCAGGACTCCAGAAGAGGGAATGATGTTGTTGTTGTGATTGCCGTTGAGTCAATTCCAACCCATAGCAATCCTGTATAGGGTTGCCAAGGAATAGCTGGTGAGCTTGAACTGCCAACCTTGCAATTCAAATGGCTTTGCACTATGGGAAATTAACCTACAGCGCCGTATCAGGAAGATAGAATAGGATATGCAAAGATCCTGAGCCATGAGGAGAGCTTGGTGGTCCTCATGGAAATAGAGTGGAAAGGGAGCTGTTGTGGCTGGAGTATGTCAGGTAAGTATGAGGAAGGAGGTCCTCAGAGCAAAGTAAGGTGGTTAGGTTAGGGATCAGTAAACTCTGACTAGCGGAGCAAGGCTGTCCTGCGGCCGGCCTTCACAAACACAGTTTTACTGGACACAGCCAGGCCCATTCATATACTTATCACCTAGGACTGCTTTCAAGCTACAACTAAAGAGTTGGGTAGCTATGACAGAGACCTCACAGTCCTTCCAAGAAACCAAAACATCTTGCTATCTGACCCATCACAGAACAACTTTGCTAACCCCAGTTTAGATGATGAAATATGAAGAAGCCATTTGAAAGGGCTTTCAATTGGGGAAGGACGCTCAGAACAGTGCCTGACACAGAACAGATTCTCCAATGGGTGTGTTAAATGAATGAATGGATACTTTGATGAATACCACTTCATTATCCACAACCATATAATAGTATCCCCTCAGTTAGTAGAAATAATCAGGAGTTTACTGGACTGCGTGGGAGCACTTCTTCATGCCAGCAGACTGCGTTTTTCACAGCACTAACAGCTGACGGATACTTAGAAAATTGAATGTTTTATGCAGCTTCAGATTGGAAATAGCAATGTGGTTTTCACCACAGGGAACCCTCTTAATGTAAATCCAACCCAATTACACACACACAGGCAGGCTTTGAATTTGCAGCAAGACTGAATCTTGCCCAGCAGCAAACGAAGCACAAGTCAAGAGAGACGAGAAAAGAAACCTGTAGGAGAGGGTAGGATTTGCAAGAGGCACCTCATCCCTGGGGCCCACTGTGTATGACTCATCCATGGTGACTGCTGGGTGGCTTAGAGAATCTGAAAGAAAAAGGATGAAGTGGCTCATGAAAATGCACTAAGACTGCACTAGGCAACTGCAAAATCATGAATAAGGAAAATTGCTAGAAAACCATCACTAACTTTGGCTGCCTAGGGTCATTCCTCTGGCCAGTTACAGATGACCAAAACCTTAGAGAAAGTTAGAGGTTCATACTTTAAAAAAAAAAAAATCATATGTTCAAGATGGGACATTTGGAATGATGGTTGCTCCATTGCTGAGACAGAAAGATTAGAGACAAGAACCACAGATGATGTCTGGGGTCAGTTAAACATCTGCTTTGTGGCCAGGCACTCCTATCAAATTGCCAGGATGATACCCTATAGGGGTAGTGCCTTGCTGAGAGTTGGAGGGTCCTCCATTCAACCAAAATGGAAAATACCAAACTGGTTGACATCAAGTTGTTTCCGAATCCTGGAGACCTCATGTGGTACAGAGCAGACTTAACCCCAGAGGGTTTTTGGTGTCGGAAAAAGTGAAGGCAGAATGCGCCTTAGAAATGAGGATGGAGAGACATGGACTTTGGACATATTATCAGGAGAGACCAGTCCCTGGAAAAGGACATCACGTGAGATGAATTGATCAAGGAACATCGTGTGAGAGGAAGACGCTCAGTGAGGGGGCTGCAGGAACAGGCTCAGACATTCCGTGTTTTGTTCAGTTGTACCTAGGGTCACTGTGGGTCAGAACCACCTTGACAGCATCTAAAAATAACACACTAACAATCTTTACAGAAGCAGATTGCCAATGTATCCCTGGGTGGGCTTAAACTACTAACCTTTAGGTTAGTAACTAAGAGCAAGCTGTTATGAACCACTCAGGGAGCTTCCTCCTTTCCACACTCCCCAATATAAATCACCACCTGCTAGGTAGTTGGGTGTCCCCTGTGTTCTTAGGAGTTGTAGGTTGAGGTTCTATGGCTTATAACTTGTCAGTGACACAGGGAGAGCCCATAAAAAGATCCAACAATGTCTCTATTGATGGAAAAGCAGCCACATTCCCCTGTGTGGAGACCTTGGTGATTGTCTACTCATAATGAAGACCAGAGAGTAGAAGCCAGAACCCTGCTGGCTACTCACATCACACCCCTTTAAGGAATCCTTTCTTAAACACTCTTCCAGCTCCATCCCAGACCTCAGCCTCTGGGTTGCTGCATTTGAATTCAACCCTCTAACTTCCTTTCCTTCTTGATCTATCTAAACCATAGATCAATTATCTTCTTTTCCTTTTGTAGCTTTTGGTGGCCTATGGAAGATTCTAGATGATTTTCAAAACATGTTCTCCATATTCATCAAAGGTAGGGACGGCACCATCATTAAAAATAATAATAATAAAATCACTGAAAGAATAAAAGATGTTAGTAAGAACTGATCCACATTCCTGGAGTGAAGATACTTCTCTGCCATCCTTGGGAAGGCATCCTTCTGTCCACAAAAGGTCTGACTACAGCTACTAATGCAGCAAAGAAGTAAATCGATGGAGAATTCTCTGCAATGTAGGTTGGAAGTCCCTCTGACCCTGTAAACCTTGGCCAACCATCATGCTCAGCACATAACTGCCGTGATGTTGTGCAGGCAGATAGCCCCCTGATAGGCCTGTAACCTAATTTTAAAAGGAAATTTCCACTTGAAGCTGAGAGCTTCTTGAACAGAATAGGGGAAAGCCATTTGGATCATCATGTCTCAAATTAATGTGCACATCAATCACCTGAGGCGGTCTTGTTAAAATACAGATGCTGGTGCAGTCAGTCTGGAAGTGCCTGAGAATTTGCATTTCTAACAAGGTCTCAGATAATGCTCCTGCTGTCTCTTCAACCATACATACAGGAAATTGTCCCAGACACATGAACGAACTCCTGGCTCCCATGGGATTCAATAAAGTCACTTTATCTTGACTAACAACGAAGAATTTGTTAAGTAATGTATGTTTTCCTACATTGGCACTCATGCCAACCAAGTTGCTGCTACTAGATGTATTTTTAGAAGATACTATGTTTCTAGGAGGAATAAACAATTCTATAATAAAGCTGATTATGGCAGGAAGTAGAAGAAAGGCTTTATATTGAGGGTTGTATGTATTGGGTGGTGCTTATGTGCCGTGGAGTCAGTTCCAACTCACAACGACCCTGTACAGGGTTTCCTAGGCTGTATATCTTTACGGGAGCAGAAAGCCTCATCTTTGTTCCGTGGAACAGCTGGTGATTTCTAACTGCTGACCTTGCAGTTTGCAGCCCAATTTGTAACCACTACGCTACCAGAGTGCCTTTGGAGTGCATTTAATTATCACTATGACCCAGCAGAAAAACAAACAAATCTGTCTTGGAATAAGAACAACCAGAATGTTCTTTAGCATCAAGGATGGTGAGACTTCGTCTCATGTACTTTGGACATGTTATCCAGAGATGTCCCTGGAGAAGGACATCAATTTGGCAGACAAATTAGGGGCAGAAAGAGGAAGACCCTCAGTGAGATGAATTAAAACAATGGGCTCAAACCTAACAGTTGTGAGGATGGCATAAGATCTAACAGTGTTTCATTCTGTTATACATAGGAACATGGTGAGCTGGAACCAACTCAATGGCACCTAACAACAACAACAATCTAGACGGCTGGGGCTCAAGAAGACTAACTCCAAAATTGGCTCGGAGCTCCAAAATTATTCTAGAACTCATTGGCCCTGTTGATTAATTCCTCACTGATTTTCCTTCCAAACTTTGTCTCTTATACTTCAGACATATTGTCAGGAGGGACCAGTCACTGGAGAAGGATTATCATGTTTGGTAAGGTGGAGGGTCAGAGAGAAAGAGGAAGACCCCCATCAAGATGGATTGGCAAAGTAGCAGCATCAGTGATCTCAAGTGTGGCAACAATTGTGGGGTTGGCCTAGGATCAGGCAGTGTTTCGTTCTGCTGTGGATAAGGTTGCAATGAGTTGGTATTGACTCGATAGCATCTAACAACGAACAACAAGAGACATGGTGTGAAATCAGACAGAAGCAAGGTCTCATCCCCTCTTTAGGGAAATTGCCCTGCTTAGTCCTTAACACAGAGAAGATGCTCAATGTTCATTCCTTTCTTCTTCTACCCCACTGTGGAGCAGAAAGCAGGCAAGGGCAGGAGAATGCAATCACTGGTCCTAGGATCCCCAGAGATCCACTGCCCAGTCATTTCCTGCATGTGCCAACTTCCTCTCCACTGTGCCCAGTTACAAAGCTCCTCACATATGACAGCAGAGTGGGGAGTAGCCAGGGCTGAAATGCAATAGTGACTAACTTCTGAATAAACCATGGTCATGCCAGGATTAGGACCTCCACCCATAACTCCCTGACCTCTAATGGGCGGAAGTAGAGGGGAAATGACCATTGAGAGAGTTCCTTTACTGTATCTGGGGTATCCAAAAGTGCAAACTCCTTCTAAACCTGCTCATGGCATGGTTTATTGGTTGAGATCTCAATCCCAAATATGTGGAATCCTGGACTTAACTCTTTCCAGATACAGGACCTGGGACAAGGGCCTTAGCCTGTGTGTGTGCCTTAGTGGGCTCATAGGTAAACTTCATGAAGTTAATGTGAGGGGCATTGTCCTGCTCATATTAAGTACTCAGTAAGGAATATGGGTTGCTATTTATTACTATAGCTATCCTTACCAGTTCCTCCTGACACTACAGTGCATATCTTTTCCCCATAACTCCTATCTTCTCACAAGCAAACTCTGTCCAACATTGCAGTTTTCTTTTTTCTCTAGTAAATATAGTCTGAGAGCTCAGATTTTGGAATGAAATCGCTACTGGAAATAAATGACTTTGTAAGCTCAAGAGTTAGTACTGGATAAAATAGTAAGCAGATCTGAATTTAAATGCTAAATCTGATTATTGTTTGTTGTTTTTAGGGGTTTCCAAGGAGCAGCTGGTGAGCTTGAACCACCAACTTTGTGGTTCAAATTGACATTGCAGTCCAGCGCATTAGCCCACAGCACCACCCCAGGAGTACTGAGAAAGACTCTAAAGTCTTACTTGGCAAATATAAAGAATAAATGTGATCAACTGGTGATACCCAACACAGCTACAAAAATGGGAATTTGGCGAGAAATCTACTTTCCTGGCTCTTTCAACAAAGAGGACAGAGTCACCAGTCTTGGAATAAAAAAAATGGAATTCAAATTCTGACTTTGCTCCTTAATGGGTGATCTGACCTTAGGCAAGATACTTTTAGGATCTGGATCTCCCCCTTTTCGTGAACAGGAACCACTCTGGATGTTGTTGTTGTTGTTGTTAGATTCCATTGAGTTGGTACCAACTCATAGTGACCTTATCCACAGCAGAATGAAACACTGCCTCATCCTGAGCCAACCTCACTACTGTTGCCATGCTTAAGTCCATTGATGCTGCCACTTGGCCAATCCATCTCTGACCCTCTACCTTACCAAACATGGTATCCTTCTCCAGTGACTGGTCCCTTCTGACAATATGTCCGAAGTATCAGAGATGAAGTTTGGCCATCTTGGCCTCCAAGGAGCCCTCTGGCTGCACTTCTTTCAACACAGGTCTATTGGTTCTTTTGGCAGTCCATGGCACTTTCAGTATTCTCCTCCAACACCACTCTGGATACTCTATAAGAATATAGCACACAACTTAGTTTTCAACATAGACTAGGGACTAATGATCTCAGTCCTTCTTTTTTTTCTACCATTTCTCTTCCTCTTTATTCTTTCTCAGGTTTTGCTTCACACTGGCTCTTCTTCTGTTTTTTTTTCTTCCCTTGCTCTCCCTGATAGCCCATCCTTACATAATGTCCCCTTGTACCTGGGGACATAGTACACCTTCACCTTAAGCATACCTGTTGAGCCCTCATTCTGAGCCTACAAGATCAGAGAATCTCTCTCATTGCTGGTAGCAGTCTCTGGGAAGATTGGTAAAGCTTAACCCTCAAAGCTTCTGCTATCTCTTCTAGGAAACAAGGATAATTCTCACCACCGAGCACTTTGATTAAACTCTTCCTTCATGTCAGTTTTCTTTGGATGAGTTGGGATACAGAAATGAAAGAGATCATCTTGGGCAAGAGATACTCAGTGCAGCTAATCTCTTTAGGAGGTGACAGCTGAGCTGAGCCTTGAAATTTATTTCAATAGAGCAAGAAAAATACATATGCAAGGCACCGGCACTCCTAGACATGCAAGCATGGAACCCTGGAGGTGTGTGCATGCTAACACCACCACTTCCCAGGAATGCCTTCCCTCCACTCCTAAGTGCATCATTCCCTTCACCCTCACCTTCATCCCAACTTCCTAGAATACTCTCACTCCATTCTATGTTCCAGGTTTACTCCTCTCATCCATGGTCATCTCACCCAAGATGAGTTATGTGGCCTAGGTTTTATGCTCTCTTTCCTAACTTCCATAGACTCCACCAACCCAGCCCAAAGACTTTCAAAAAGGAATACAAAGGGAGTACCCACATTAGAATCACAAAGACTTCATTTTGCTTAGATCAACTATCAACATTCACAGAAGCAGCAGTCAAGCAATCAAACAATGTATTGCTTTAGGTGAATCTGTTGTATAAGACCTTCTTAAAGTGCTGAATAGCAAAGATGTCACTTTGAGGACGAAGGTGCACCTGACTCAAGCCATGATATTTTCAGTAACCTCACATGCATGTGAAAGTTGCACAGTGAATAAGGAAGACTCTAGAAGAATTGATGCTTTTGAGTTATGGTGTTGGAGGAGAATATTAAAACTACCATGGACTGCCAAAAGAACAAAAAACATCTGTGTTGGAAGAAGCACAGCCAGAGTTCTCCTTGGAAGCCAAAGAGATGGATTGGCTAAGTGGCTGCAATGATGGGCCCAGGTATAGCAACAATTATGAGGTTGGCCCAGGACCACACAGTGTTTCCTTCTGTTGTGCATGGAGTTGCTATGAGTCATTACTGACCTGATGGCACCTAACAACAACAACAACAACAACAGGGGGCATCTTAAAAATGTCCAGACCCCCACCCATGACTGGCTGAATCAAAGGTCCCCCATTTACCCTACGACATAACCAAGTACAAGAACAGTGGACCTTCTCCTGAGACTGATTAGCAGCCAATGTTTCCGGAGAGCTGATTGGTCATTTCTATAGACCAGGTATGCGTTGAGATATTTTTGCATGCAGTGTCTCTTTTGAAGTGATTTTATCGTTAGCTGGGACGCTGATCTAAGCCTTATCACATGCAATTTTCTCAACAACTACATTGAACAATGGCACGGAATTAGCATGATCTCTGTAAGGCATGGCTATCTCCCAAATAGTTTGAGGCAAAAACAAAAACAAAACCCACATAGATAGCTCTGGTGTATGTATACAAGGGACTTACAAACATTTTCTGTAAAATAAAATCCATTATTTCATTTCATTTTCCACAAATGTTTTGAAGTGCCTCATTTATCTGATCTATTCAGTGTGGGTAAGGAAGGAGAAGAGAAGAAGGCACACACAAGGATGTGAACTGGACAGGCACAAAATGACTCAGACGCTGTCCTCTGAACTTGTAGTTGACAAATGAAATCATCAGACAACGGTAGATTTGGTCCATATGTGTAGGATGCGAGATCTTGAGGGAGTCAGGTAAGGTAAGAATGATACAGGCGCTTTCTCTGAGGGGAATTTAGGGTTTCAACATAAGCCATCACAAGGATGATGCTGGGGCCTATGGTCCCTCTCTTGACATTCTTATTGAACCATACTTCTACCTGAGTTCAGAGAATCCTAGAGAATTGGAGGTGTTATAAGGATTCAAAGACAGTCCGTGCAACATCTCCAGCACATTCTATGGTTTCAACACGGATTATCACAAAAATGATGGAAGGGTGCACAGCCTATCACTGGAGTGTTCTCACTCAGTCACAGAGAATCCCCCTCCCCCAAACAGACACCACTTGTTCCTTTACAGCAACAGATTATCTGATTTCTTTTTGTTTTCTCCCTTCTTGCTCCCTAAGAAGGTAAACTGCCAGACAAGAGGCCTTCATCATGTGGGGATCAGCAAGCATTGAGAGAAACCCCAGAGGACCAACCGACACAGCATTAAGTGGACTTCAAGAGCTGGACGTGGCCTGAGGTGTGATGGGGAACCACCTCTCACTAACTGGTTGCCTTCAGCCTAGCTTTGCAGAAATTGTGGCGCTGAGACTCACAGATGCTGACAAGAGGGCTGGTTCCGTGTGAGTGGGCTGGGGAGAGTTTCAGCTGTTTCCACAGGGAATAGGAAAGACTGGCTGGGCTGCAAGTAGGGCCTGAGAGTTCTGCCAGGAAGGGAGAAAGAGCTCCTGGCAGTTTCCAGCAAAGGACATTTCCCTGTTCCCAAGTCCCACATATGCACCCCAGGCCACAGGGAAGCCCTTATTCAGAGTGGCAGACAGCCTATCCACCTCACTCAGTGGTTTAATCAGCTCAAAGAAGGCTTGTTGATTGAATGAACCAGGTATACCCTTCAGCCGTGGTTTCAGATGCGGATGATCTAGTCCCAGCTCAGCAAGGAAATATGCTTGTGTGTCAGATCTCCACTTAAGAAATATATAGTAGTGCGTGTCCCCACCTTCATTTACTCAAAGAAGGCTGGCCTTCAGAGAGGTTGACTTTCCCAAGATCACACAGCAAAAAAATTGAGAGAGTTGGGTTATGATCCCAAAACACTCTGATTCCAAAACCAGGATTTTTCCCAACCCCACCACCTCAAGTCACTAGAGCCCCCTCTGAATTTCTTATCAGTCAGGGGGATTCATTGTTTCCTTCTTATCTATTTATAAATTCAAGGGCAGTAAAAGGAATTTTATATGTTCTGTTTTGTTTTACTGGATTATTTTCATGAAGTCAAACCCTAGATCAGCTCTATCCAAAAGAAATACAGTGCCGTCCAGATATGCAACTTCAAATTTTCTTGTGGTCACATTAAAAGAAGAAGTCAAGAAACACAGGTAAAACAATTTTTGATAACACATTTTACGTAAACCTGTATATCCAAAACATTGTCTTTTCAATATGTAACCAATAAAAAATTAAGACATTCTGCACATGTAAAATGCACACAGAATTTCAAACAAATAATTATAATTATTTTGTACTAATTCTTAGAAATTCAGTGTGTTTATTACACTTATGTCCCACTTGGACAAATCAGCTGTCAAGGGATTAATAGTTGCAGGTGCCTGATGTGGCATTGTAGGATCAGCACTGGACTGCGAACCCCATGGGTCAGCAGTTCAAACACACAGTTTTCCTTAGAAACCCTGTACAGGGTTGCTATGAGTCAGAACGGACTCGACAGCACTTAACAAAAACAAGTGGCCAGACACAGATGGGTAAGACTGAGGAGAGAAAGGGGAGGAGCAAGAAGTCTGCACTGCTCTAAGGAGAGTCAAGACCACATGACCCCTGCTGAGGGGTTCTCCTGTGGAGAGAAGCTACCCTCAGCTGCAGGCTGCTTGCTGTTCATATTCCTGATAGTCCCCCAAGATTCCAAGATGGGGGTTACCTATTTCCCTTGACGTGGCCAACTATAGGCACCTGTAACCCTGACCAAGCTCCTTCCTGGGAGGCATTGTTTGTCTGTTGGTGTCTTCCTTGATGTTTTCAGGTCTGAAAGCCCAGAAGACTCACAGGAACACAGGTATCAAACAGTTCCAAACAGCAGGAGAACTTTGACAAGACTCCTGAGGTAAGAATTCTCTCTGTCCCCTAGAGTTAGGATCCTGGCTGCTGAAGCTGCCTCAAGCAAAAGCATCATGTGGCTCTGTAGGATAAACACTGAATTGCTAACCACAAGGTAGGCGCAAGGTAGACGCATCAAACCCACCAGCTACTCCTTAGAAATCCTATATAGGGTCACTATGAGTCAGAACCCACTGGGGAAGGCACATAACAACAACAACCACATTAGAAACTTCCACTACCCTTACCTCTAGACCCTGTTTGAGTGTTCACAGTTAGATGCGCAAAAGTACCAGGTTAAGTCAAGCCTTTGTTAAGAAAGGGAAAAGCACCTAAGGGCTGTTTGCTCCTGCAAGCAAGTGGTAGCTATAAAAGCAACAGTGACTGGCTCAAGTTTTCTGAGCACTTACTACAGGCCAGGCACAGAGCAAAGCCCTTAAAGTGAATTATCTCATTGAATCCATTCTCCACGCCACAACTGAAACAAGCTTGTCCAAACACAAAGCCCTTGCTTAAAGCACTTAAATTAATTCCCAGTGCACTAGAATAAAAGCTCCCGATTCTCAGCAGGCCTGAGGCCACCCAGGCCCCTGTAGGCCTCCACATCCCCAGCTAACTGATTCTTCCCAGCACCGGCCTCCTTCAAAACCCTGCAGTCTTCAGCAGCTGAAAAACAGGATTTGGCAGGGCTGGGAGTGGGCTGGTGTTCACTCTGAGACAGTGGCAGAAGTTTGTGGGCTGTCTCCAATATTGACTGGCTGTCTCCACCTCCCAGGTTGTCATGCAGGGTGAAATACGCAAAACAGCCAATTATTATTCACTGTGACTTCACACACGCGCACAGACACACATCCGGAACTCTCTTCTTTCAGCTTCTAAGCTCCTTCAACTTTGCTCAGACTGTAACTTGCCATAAATTCCCAGTGGATTCTCTCAATTAGTACAGTTCCCGAGTAGAGGCAGTATCGCCATCCCTGTTGGGGTGCTGACAGAAGCAGCAACTCCTCCACCCCTGCCCTAAATTAAAAGGGCTCTTGCTCCCCAGGATCTAGAGATAACTTACCCTGGAGGAAACTCAATGAGCCTGCCCTCACCTCACAGATGCACCACTTTCCCTAACTCTCATCATCTTCCAGCATCCTGGTGAGCCAGCCAGTCCACTGTCAGTGGTTGTCAGGTGCCATAGGGTCTGTTCCAACTCATAGCAATCCTGTGCACAACAGAACAAAACGCTGCCGGTTCCTGCGCTATCTTCACAAGTGTTGTTATGTCTGAGCCATTGTTGCTGCCACTGTACCAACATATATTGTTTAGGATCGTCTTCTTTTTTGCTGATCCTCCACTTTACCAAGCATGATGCCCTTCTCCAGAAACTGGTCCCTTCTGACAACACACCATCCTCACTTCGAAGGAGCATTCTGGCTTCATTTCTTCCAAGACAGAATTGTTCTGTCTAGTTAGGATGTCCACTTAACAGATGGGGACACTGAAGCTCAGAGATGGGAAGCAACTTGCCTGTGGTCATACGATCCAGAAGCAGCAGATGTGTGTAGAATCTTGGTCACAGAGGTTCTACATGGATCTGTAAGCTTGTACACTACCTTGTTGGAGAGGGATCATATGGCCATATGGCTGTGGATAACTTGCTTCTCTTACCATTTTTTTTTTTTTCAAACTCACAATTATGGGGTTTATTAGGGAAGTGTACAGGGTATGATTCAGGATCAAAACCAATTGAGGATGCATCAGTTCTCCAGTCAGGAACGCCTCTTGTCTGCCAGACTGCAAGCATGTCTCGCTCTTGTTTTCAGCCTCTCAGCCATGGGGCCCCTTGATCTCTGCCTCAATCTGTGCAAAAGTACCAGGTTAAGTCAAGCCTTTGTTAAGAAAGGGAAAAGCACCTAAGGTCTGTTTGACTCTGCAAGCAAGCGATAGCTATAAAAGCAACAGTGACTGGCTCAAGTTTTCTGAGCACTTACTCAATCCATAGGCCTAGAGCTGGAAGCTGTTCTGTCTCTCCAGGCCACTGCCTCTGCCATTGTCTCTGCCATTGCCTCTTGACATCTCATACTCCACTCATGCTCTTTCTTCTTGATGATCCTGGGATCTTACAACTCAACTTCTGAGATGGCTTCTTTTAATCCTAGTTGGAGGGCAAAACTAACCCACCCCTGCCTTCTTGTTGTTGTTGTTAACAGCAGTCGAGTTGGTCCCAACCCATAGTGACGCTGTATAGGGTTTCTGAGGAGCAGCTGGTGAGCTTGAACCACCTACCTTGCGATTCAAAGCGACTTTGCAGTTTAGTGCATTTACCCGCAGCACCATGCCAGGACTCCATAGAGTCCTGTGCACTGTATTTGCATAGACCCATCCAATCACTTGATGGAAATTAAGAAGACTTTGGAAAAAAAGCCACATCAATTAAATTCAAAGCATCACAGAACACCTGCTGACTACCTCTTGGGTACATATTCAGTGGCTGAACTATTGCTTCCAGACCTTTGCTAAATCCAGTAGCAGGCTCCATCATTTCTACTGGCAATGTCTACCTCCTGCCAGAGATTCTCAGCTTTCTTCTATGTCTCAGATTTTGAGTTTAGTTTCCTCACTTTCCTGACAAAGTCTTCCCAGCCTACCCAGGAGCCTGAGGGAGCCACTGAACAGAAAGGCGATGTCCAGAGGAGGCCTGTGCTTGTCAGAAGAAGCTGCTCAGAGGTCCTCACAAGGCCAACTCCAGATGTGCCCTCTTCATTTTCAGAAGGTTTCCAGTCTGAGCCTTCACCCACACCTTCACCCAATGCCCTAATTCAGCTCACATCATCTGTCACCTGGGTAGGGTCTCCTCGGCCTTCTATAAGCTGAGGATTGCAGAGATACTTCGAGGCAGTGCTCAGGCCACTAGTATGTGAGATCACAGCTGAAGCTGCAGCTCAGTGTAGTTAGTGGCTAAGGGTCCAAGCCCAGGAGCACACAGTCTGGATCTGAGGCTCTGGCTTTACTGCCGGTTTCAGAAGGCTCGTTCTTTCTGGGCTTCAGTTTATTTGTCTGTAAATTGAGGGGAACAAAATTTTTGTTTTGTTACTAATCAGGGTGGTCATAAGAACAAAATGAGTTAATAAACACTTAAATAAAGTCATTTGAAAAAAAAATTTTTTTAAGTGAATTCAGTGAAGGTTTACAGAGCAAGTTATCAGTTTCACATTAAACAAAGCATACACTTCACTTCATTACAATGATTAAAATTCCCTCCATGTGCCATCAGTTAACAATATTTACCTCTGCTCACTTTAACTCTTGCTTTCCTCTTAGAGTCTTCCGCTACCTTCATCTTGCCTCTGCCAACCTCCCTCTTATTGTATATTGTCTTCCCAGTTACCCAAGTTAACATGTGTCTACCCTCTCTCTCTCTGCCCAACACTGTAGAAATGACTCCTGACAATTGCTCCTGGTAACTCCCCTCCAATCTTCTCTCTTGTCTTGAGAGCATGTCTTTGAAATGAAATGCTCCGTCCTTCCTGCTCAGCCCCTTAGGAGCCCTAACAGAGGGGTGATGACCTGCCTGGCATTCTCACTCAGGGGATCTCATGTTTGCTGTTTCTCAGAATTATCTCTCCAAGTCCACTAATGCTGGGTATGTGCTCTACTATACCCATAAAGCCAGGATATTGAAATCTCCTGACCCTGTTGCTCTGTGAGTGGAAGATATTGCTCATCATCTATGGCCCTATGTTAGGGATTAAATTATGCCCCACCCCCAAATTGCTGTTGTTGCTGTTAAGTGCCATCAAGTTGGTTCCCACCCATAGCACAAATCTCAATAGGGTTTTCGAGGAGCAGTCGGTGAGCTTGAACTGCCGACCTTGAAGTTCAAACTGACCTTGCAGTCCGGTGCATTAACCCACAGCATCAGGGTTACAAATGCTAACTCTTATACACCTGTAGTTAAGGAGCCCAGTTGGCACTGTGGTGCTGTGGTTAAGCATTCAGTTGTCAACTGAAAGAAAGGTCAGTGGTTCAAACCCACCTACCATTCCATAGGGAGAAGATGTAGCAGTCAGCGTCTATAAAAATTCAAACCTAAACCAAAGCCATAGCTATCAAGTCAATTCCAATGACCCCAGAAGGCCGAGTAGAATTGCCCATAGGGTTTCCCAGACTGTAATCGTTACAGAAGCAGACTATCTTTCTCCTGTGGAGAGGCAGGTGAGTTTGAACCACTAACCTTTCAGTTAATAGCAAAGCGCTTTAATCACTGTGCTGGTGGTGGCAGTGTGCTGTGATGTTTGTTCCGACTCATAGCAACCCTGCGTAGGGTTTCCAAGGCTGTAAATCTTTATAGGAGCAGAAAGCTTTACCTTTATTCCACAGATCGTCTGGTGGATTTAAACTGCTGACCTTGAGGTTAGCAGCCTGACTTGTAACCACTAAGCTACCAGAGCTCCTTTGAATCACTGTACCACCAGGTTTTCTTCCACACAGATAACAGCCTTAGAAATTCTATGGCGCAATTCTACTGTGCCCTATAGCTTGTTGTTTTTAAGTGCCATCGAGTTGGTTCTGACTTTGGTGGGCTTGAACCATAGACCTGTGGTTAGCAGTCCAGTACTGATTCAACAGTAACACAACAGAACTCTGTCCTGTAGGGTTGTTGTTGTTAAATACCACTGAGTAGGTTTCAACTCATAGAGACTCTCTGCCAAGGCTTTCTGAGGAAGAGCTGGGGGCTTTGAGCCACTGGCCTTGTAGTTCAAACTGATCTTGCAGTCCAGTGCATTATCCTGCAGCATGAACAAGATCAATATATGTCAAAGTTATACCTGAGTTCTAGTTATACCTGAGGTTATTTTCCCATTTACAAGTGTGTTTTCTTTGCTATGTTCAGGTGGTAGTATCAGTGGACTCCTGGTGTGGCGCTGTAGGATAAGCACTGGGCTGCTAACTACAAAGGCAATGAATGGTTCAAGCCCATCAGCTGCTCCTCAGAAACACTACACAGGGTTGCTATGAACCAACTCCACCTCCGTGGCACTTAACAACTTTAGCGTGGTAGTGGTGGTGGTGGGTCATGGAGTCAGTTCCAACTCATAGCATTCTGTATAGAGTTTCCGAGGCTGTAAATCTTTACGGGGGAGCAGAAAGTCTCATCTTTATCCCACGGGGACCACTAATAGTTCCAAATTGCTGACCTTGAGATGAGCAGCCCAACTTGTAACTACTATGCTACCAGAGCTCCGTAACATTAGTGAGAGTGTGTTTTAAGCCAATCTCTTTTAAAATGTAAAACAGCAGATTAAACAAGTGGCAATGAGAGGAGACAGATGCCATGCTGTAGGAAGTTCATCAAGGAGTCAAGAAACAGAAGCTAGAGAGAGACAAGCACCTTCCCCATGAGCTGACAAAGAGAGAACATCTTTCTCTAGAGCCAGAGCCCAAATTCATACGTCTATCCTCCTAAATAGTGAAGAAATCGATTTGTGTTATAAAAGCTACTCACTTGTGATATTGCTATTGTAACAGAACACCATGAGATAACGAAAACAGCCTGTTTCTACAGCTCCCTTTTCCTATCTGTGCCTATGGCTCTGAGAGCACGCGACATAAACCCACAGACACACAACCAAAGACCTGGATTTTTCTACTGTGCACATTCAGTCCCTCATTGTCTACAGCACACTTGTGACTCTGAACCCAGCCTTCTAGCTAGGCTGACCCCAGGGTCATCATCCAAAGATGAGATCCATTGACGTAAAGCCAGGAACGAGCCTCCATCTGAAGTCGATGTGCCATCCATTGCTCTCTGTGATAGACAACGAAGGGTTGGCTGGAGAAGCAGGAGTGAGCAGGAGAAATTAATTTGCTGTCAGGCTTCAACTGTTGAGTTACTAATCCAATCAGCAACAACTTGCCCTTTTAGATTTAGGGCTTTCCAAAAACTAGAAATACCCTCTTTTTCCAAAAGCTGTTGGAGAAGAGATAATTACCCCAATACAATCTGTGCTTATTCTCATAGTTTTTCTTTCTTTTTTTTTTTTTAACACAACGTTTCCTACATGTGTTCAGTGAAGCTGAAAATGCTATTTTGATAATGGACCCACAGAACGTTTAACGGGCCTGGATGACAATGCGAGACTTTCTTAAGGAAAGCAGAGGCAATGGGAAGCTATAATGGGAGTCATTAATAGGAACTGTGAGGTCTGCTGGAGACAGCCCTACAATTCTCAGTTTTCCTGTTTTCTTAAGAAAGCTCTTTGGAGACCAGACCTGAAGAACGATCTCACCAGAACTCAGAGTTCTTGGCCCTGTCTTTACTCAACCTGATTCTCCAAGTTCCCAAGATTGAGCTCTCCTTCCTCAAAGCCCCCAATTTGATCAAATTTGCCCACAGGCAGGCCATGGACCAATTTCCTTATTATGTGCTGGGACGAAGATAAAAATACAATTTGCTCCTGCATGTTACAGTTCAGTGAGGAAGGCAGACCAAAAAGGAGAACTGCAATCCAGCATGATATGTCCTGGGATGGGGCACACAGTGTGGTGCAGGAAGCTGCGAGTGAGAAGCAACTCAAGTTCTGGGTCTCCGAAGCTGAATAGGATTTCATCCATGGGAGAAACCAAACTTGTTGCCAAATAGTTAACTCCAACTCATGGTGAACAGTAGAACTGCTTTGTAGGAACAAATTACCAGGCCTTTTTTTTATGGTACTACTGGGTGGGTTCAAACTGCCAACTTTTATGTTAGTTGTTATTGTAGTTGTTGCTAAGTGCCTTTGAGTCAGTTCCAACCCATAGCAGCCCTCTATAGGGTTCCCGAGGACTGGCTGATGAGCGTGAACCTCTGACCTTGTGGTTCAAACCAACTTTGCAGCCCAGTGCATACCAGCACCACAAACCACTTGAGCCACCCAAGAACTTCACTAATCTGCCTTCAGTTCATTGCCAGTCCCTGAAACAATCACTATGACCAGAGCATGGAATACACTCCAGTTGACCAGCTCTGGTTCACATGCCACTTCTTGGAAATGACAAATGATAATGGTGTCAATCTCTCTGAGAAACTCACTCATTACCTATAGGGAGAGGTGGGTCCCCGCAAAATAATGACATCCTACTACCAGAAGCAGGAAGAATACATGTTGAACAGGCTATAATAGTAACTGCCCATTAAGCGAATTTATGTCTCCCAACAGAGGTCATGCCTTCCGCAAAAAAAGCACATTGTAGAGAGTCACAACTCCTTGAAGTGACCCTCAAAACTCCTCAGACTTAAGAAATGCTGTTCTCCCTGGGATCCCTGGGGGAGTGAAACAGCTTGCCCTCAACTGCTAAACAGAAGATTAGTGGTTTGAATCTACTCAGCAGCCCTGTGAAAGAAAGGCCTAGTGATTTGCTTTCATAAAAATTGCAAACAAGAAACCTCTATGGAGTAACACAGATCACCATGACTCGGAATCAACTCAAAAGCAACAGTACTGGTTTATTTGACTTGAGGTTACTATGAATCTAAATCTAAATCAGTTTCCTAAACCTAAGGCCCCCCAGTGCTCTCATAGATCAGAGGACCTCACATCTGTAAAATTCACAGTCTTCTTGCTCTTCCAAGAGGAAGGAAGGTAGGGCCCTAAGAACATCAAGGGAGAAGAGCACAAGCAGAACATGGCACCCTATCCAGAGAAGTAGTGACACCAGAGACAGAGGCAGAGGTGATGGTGTGGAGAGATAGAGCAGCTGAGGACTCTAGACTCATGTATAGAGAAAGGCTTTGTGCTCACAGCCAGGAGGCTGGCTTGCAGAATGTGCCCTGAGGTTATTTAAATGATTATATATTTCAGGGAGTTTTTGTGTACATCAAAAATAAATAAATAAATAAAATAAAAACAGAGGGCTTAGAAACAAATACTCTTAAATGATGATGCACGGATGGGATTATAATCATTACAATGAAACAAAATATGATAGGAAAACAAAACCCACATGTGACCATTTGATGTGTTAAAATTGTATGCACAGTTCAGCCCATGTCTTTTTATCCCTTGATACCTCTTTCTTTTTATCACAATACTCCATTGTATGGATGTACCAAAGTTTATGTATCTACTCACCTATTAAAGGGCATCTTGATTATTTCCAACTGGGGGGAATTATGAATAAATTTTTATGAAAAAATTTGGTACAAAATCAACATATAGTGGAAAACATTAAAGGAAATAATATAGAACAAGAAAAAAAATGCATATATAACATGGAATAATATAATAGGTAAGCATCTCCAGGAAACAGAAAATTCTGAAGATATAGGATTATTAGAAATAAGAAAGGGATATTAGAGATTTTGATAAAGGCCAAGACCCAAAATGAAAAAAAAAAAGAGGAAGAGAGGTGAAATTTGTTTAATTATTCCTTCTGCATTCCTAGAATAATAAAAAAAAATCAAATTGAGACAGAACCGAGTATCTAGAGAACCTATCCAGCTACATAAATCATCACAACGGAGGAGGACAAGTATACACTGGAGAGATGAGCAAAGGTCTACAAGTCCCGAGAAAGGAGTGGTTAATTTTGCTGAGATGAGTAAGGAGTCCAGTTAACCTAGAGAGAAAACATCACAGTAGGAGCTAAGATGTAATCATTGCAGAAATGAATCAGCATAAATAGGTCCAAGTTCAAAGAATTGATGAATACTTGCTTATTCATACAGTGCTTTAAGTATTCAAAGGACTCTCACATCTGTGCCTTCATTTAATTCTCCAAAGAAACCTTAGAAATGAGCAAGGTTATATTAGAATGAAGAGAAAATCTGTAGTCCCAAGAGATAAAGTAAATTTGAAACCAGTTGTTGGAGAGAGGAATGAAAACCATGACAAGAGGTTGAGTTACTGAAAGAATTATTATAAGGTGGAAATAACTGCATTCACAGCACCAAATGAAGTCAGAATTCCTCAGTGGGAGGTGTCTGGATCAGGAAAGTGTAAATAGTTCCACATCTTGTAGCTTTTCCAGAAGTGAGGGCAATGAGCTTCTTTTGTACCAGACATGGGAGGAATAGGTTAACTTTGGGATCAAGGAAAAGAACCAAGAGTAATTGGAGAAGAGACAGGGAGAAGCAGACTATGGAAGGAGGCAAGAAGAGACAGTATCATGGGCCCATTCGACAATACAATCCTACAATAATACAGCCCAACCATCTGAAAAATGGGCATGCTTAGGTCTTTAAATGTGTTTGTGCCCATTTGGTGGAAACCTTTCTTCCTTTCTAACTTTGCTCAAAGTGAGTGGCTGGGTTTTCATCGTGGTTGTTTTGATTGGTTTGTCCATTGGTACTCTGGTAAAAAGAAATGAGGAGTCAATGTCTGCCATCTAATTCACTGTGGTTCAGAACAAAGATTGTGCTTCCAAGAAGAGGAGACCATAAATCAGAGGGAGTATGAGATTTTGGGAAGAGCTTGAAGAAGGCCATGGAAAAGAAGAATTGATACCACTTTATTCCAATCCCACAGGGCTGGGAGGCTCTGGGTGGCATCAGGGTTACATATCTACAAATATGTATATATATATTTTTTATTTTAAAGTGGATTACTGTTAGTTCGTAATCCTTTCCATTGTCCTATAAAATATCTTTTGACTAATATGGATCAATCTTGACTAACCCCACCTCCTGCCACACCCTGACATCAGGTATCTGTCGTTGTTATTAAGTACTGTCGAGTCGGTTCCAACTCATAGCAACCCTATATAGGATTCCGAGGCTTTAAACCTTCAAGGATCAGAATGCCTTATCTTTCTTCCATGGAACAGCTGGTGGGTGTGAATCTTGGACCTTGTAGTTCTCAGGCCAGTGCTTATTATATGGAGTCACCATGCACCCTCAGGTATTGAAGAACCTTTAATTCCCTTCACGTAACCAGGTCCTCCAACTCACTTCCTTCATTCATAGAAACAATTCTTTCTGTTCCATGTCATTTCATGCCATTGCAGTGGATTTCCTTTAACAACATGTGTCATAAGCCCTGTCATAATACCTTGGACCACGTTTACCCGTAATATCTACAGAGCTGGAGAAAAATGAGAAGATGAAGAAGCTCCAGGTGGAGATTAAGGAAGGGAGGGTTTCAAGGAAGCTCAGAAAGGAATGGACACCTTGATCTTACAGGGTTGGGGTCTAACAATCAAGGTTCTAAGTTCCATAAGGGCAGGACTCAGGACTTCCTGAGTCCTTCCTATGACTCCTGCATCTAGAAAAGTGGTTGGTAAAACACATAGGGGCTCAATCAATATTTGCCAAATGAATACATAAATGAATGAATGCATGACCTCAACACAGCTCTATGAATTAAGTATTATGACTCATTATATAGACAAAGAAACCAGACCTCAAAAAGATAAAGTGGATTTCTCCAGGTCATGGAATTCCAGAGCCAAGAGAAGAATTCAAGCCAGTTTTACTGCAAACCTTGGGTTATTGTCCCTCTCACACACTGGTCTTTCTTCCTATTTAAAAAGTCATGCTTCCTCTCGCCCTAGCCCCTAACTTGCAGTTTACAGAAATCTAATGTCTTTGGACTTCTGGTGTGGTGCTATAGGATCAGCACTGAACAGAGAATCCCAAGGTCGGCAATTCAAACTCATCAGCTGCTCCTATACAGGGTCTCTATGAGTCAGAAAGGACTTGACCATTGTACCACTTAAAATAGTGGGCCTATGCATTTAAAATACATTAGAATCACACATAGAGGGGAGGAACAAGCATGCACATTTTAGACCTTCACCCTACAAGCAGTAATTCTCTAGGCCTGGTGAGACCTGGGATCTGAAGGTCAATTACCTGACTAATTCTTTTATGAAGGGACTGCTGGTGGTCTACCCAAATCTCTGCAGATCCCTTTTCATTGTTTTGTGGGTCGCTTGGCACCTGTGATTTAATTCTCAGGGAATGGTTTTAGAGCTGTTAGGGTCCATTGTGCCCAAGTTGGAAAGTCCTAGAGAATTACATTCTCCTGGGTATCTTAAACTAAAGACTATTGGGGGATGTTATGATAACACTCCTCCCTTACTTCTGATCAGGACACCTCTTAGGTATAACTTCACTCCAGTGTTTCCTTGTGGGATCAGGGTGAAGTCAATCTTTGTAAAACTTAGCCTGAGTTGTACCTTGCTTGGAATTCTCCTTTCCATGTAGTGATTTCCCTTCTTTCTTACCAACTTTTCCCAGGAACAACCTCTTTATAAATTACCTACAAACGTATCCTCATTTCAGGGTCTGCTTCTGGGAAGAATTGACTATCGGTTAAAAAAAAAAAAATGGTGAAATTGTCACTCTTTGCAGATACATCTGACCTGGTTTCATGGCATTCTGCGTTGCATCTGTCTTTCTCAGAGCTTGGTCTTATAGAAAGCTAATATAAACAGTGCAACCAAAAGGCAACACAAATTGAATTGTAAAGTTAAGTTCTCCATACTTGCTGGAGGTGATAGAGATTTTGAGTTGATAGTCTTCCGTATAGTTGGAGGCATTCTGGGGGTGCAAAGAAATATGCATCTTCCAGGAAGCTAGACCTCCTTTCTTCACCTACAGGGTCAAAGAGTTTGATCTGAGCATCACTGAGGGCCAATGCAACTCTTCTCGTGACAGCTCAGCTTCCATCTTCAGAACCTACAGCTGGACCTTTATGTTCGACCTCTACTAGGTTCGGCTTCTATTTCTCTTTCTGTACCTTGTAACCGACTCGATGGCACTTAATAACAACAACCTTGTAAGAGAAATGCACATGACCTCCTCACAAAGATGCAGAAATTTGTCTTTCATGATTTTCTGTATTTCCAAAATTAAAACAAAAGAGTGAGTGAGAAAGAGAAGAAAATGAAGTTCTTCAAAGGGAACTGCATGACTGAATGACACATCTCCCTGTTGTGAAATCCAAGCTACTGTGTCATAAATGATCAAGAAAAAAGGGAAGAGAGGGACAAGGTGGCCTGAAGAGGAAGCACTTGCTGTGTATTTGCATTTCTATGGAAACAGCCTCTGGGCAGATCCAGGCCTGAGACCTCTGTGGTCAGAGGGACATGAGGTCAGGTGCCTGGCAGCTGGTCAGAGGCCTGCTGTAGCAGCAGTTTGCAGGGGATGGGGTGGCACAAAAGAACAGATTCCAAAGGCCTTCAAATATCACATCAACAGGGACTAGGCTTTCTCTCTTCACATGTCCAGTGTGTCCCATGACAGTCTTCCACCATGTGCACTTGCTGATGGGCTTCCCTGGTTACTCTCTTCTTCTCTCTTAAAAGGACTGTGCCACACAACAGGGGGTACAGATGTCAAAGAGAGGAGACAGCAGGACCCAGGACCCCTGTCTGGCAGAGGAGAAGGAAAGTGATTCCTGTGTACTAAGTGGGAAGTTGGAGTCCTGGTGTGGTGCTGTGGGTTAATGCGCCAGAGTGCAAAGCCATTTGAACTGTAAGGTTGGTGGTTCAAGCTCACTAGCTGTTCCTCAGAAGGCCTATATAGTGTCGCTATGAGTCAGAACTGATTCTATGGCACTTAACAACAACAACAACAAATGGGCAGGTAGACGCTATTGTAGTAAAGCAATGTTGGTCAAACAATTTATTACATTGCTAGATTAAAGAAGGAAACCCCAATAACAAAATAGAATCACTTAAGAAAATGTAAAAGAAATAGTTGATGAGACTAAATATCCATTCCTGATTAAAAATCCAGCTAACTAATTAAACTAACCTTGTTGTTGTTATTATGATGTGTCATTGAGTCAGTTTCAGTGCATAGCGGCCCTATACAGGGTTTCTGAGGAGCAGTTGGTGAGTTTGAACTGCCGACCATGCAGTTCGAACCGACCTTGTGATAGAGTACTTATCCTACAGCACCACACCAGGACTCCTTATTAAAGTACAAATAGAAAAGAAATTATTTGAATATAATAGTGTCACTAGAGTTTTACAATTAGTCATATCTAAGGAGCTCTGGTAGCATGGTGGTTATGAGTCAGGCTGCAAACAGCAATGTCAGCAGTTCGAAACTACCAGCTGCTCCACGGGAGAAAGATGAGGCTTTCTGCTCCCATAAAGATTTATAGCCTCGGAAACCTGTACAGGGTCGCTATGAGTCGGAACCGACTCCACAGCACTTAATAACCATAACAATGGTTAACTATTAGAATCATTCCTATCATGTAAAAATGAAATTAAGTCTATGACATCATCGTGGTTCAGCATTATTCAAGAAGTCCTAGTCACTACAAAAACATAATAAAAAGTAACAGAAATTTAAGAAAAGCAGAAAGATATGTAGTTTAATATGCATTTATGTTAAATGTTTACTGTGTACACAAGATGCTCCATTTTAATTGTCACAACAAAATAGCAATGTGGATTTGTTGTTGTTGTGGTTATGTGCCGTGGAGTTGGTTCTGACATATGGTTACCCTGTACAGGATTTCCAAGGTTGTAAATCTTTATGGGAGCAGAAAGCCTCATCTTTCTTCCGTGGAACAGCTGGTAGTTTCGAACCGCTGACCCTGAGGTTAGCAGCCCGATTTGTAACCACTACACTACCAGAGCTCCTTAGCAGTGTAGGTATAGACTTCAAATTTTTCAGATGACACAACTCAGGTTCAGAGAGGTTTAGTACTTAAGTCAAGGTCACAGAGCTTCTCCCTGCTGAAATGTAAACCTACTGATGATGAACTCCATAACTTACATTCCTCATACAGCAGTACAACCTGATTTTCATTATTAATATAAATGTTGGCATCCCAGTGTAGAGCTTTGGGTTCATGTGGTGTGCTGCAAGGTCGGTAGTTCAAGCTCACCAGTCACCCCTAGGAAACTCTATACAGGGTCACTGTGAGTTGGAACCAACTCAACGGCACTTAACAACAACAACATATTAAAATTAATAATATCATTTCTAAAAGCCCCTCTTTAGTGAGTAATTATTATATGCCAAACACTGTGCTATGGATGGCCTCTTTTTCCTAAAGACCAACAAAGATGCTACCATTTCTATGAATTATAAAAATTTCTTGAGAAGTTAAATTTTAATACCATCAAATTGTTTACTTACTCTAAATGTTATTTAATCACATACAATCCAGGAACAGAGAAATGGATCATGTGTAACCAAAATTGGTCAACAATGGGAGAATCAAAATGTACATATGCTTCAACTGATCTCTATAAAAAATATTTCAAGGCAAATTTCATTTGCACAGAAAAATGAGGTTGAGAAAGATAGAAAATATGCCTTTCATTTCATAGTTGGAGGTAAGACTGTAACCCAGACCGGTCCGTCAGCAAAACCCATCCAATGTCCTACCCTTCCTATTGTCCTTCCACTTCCTGAACTCCCGATTTCTTCCCATAGGGAACATACTTCTGTAAACATTAGGAGCCATCCCATTCCTAGAGCAAAATTGACAATGAGTCCGGGTAAGATATATCTCTTTCCCCATCCAGATATAATTAATCAATTGTCATGCATGGAGAACTTTTTAATGTGTCAGGCACTACTGTATCTACACAAGCTCATTTTATGTCCATAGTAACCTCATTGGCAGATACTATTACTAGCTCCATTTTATAGTTGAGCAAGCTGAGCTCTGTAGCTCCATAGGCTATGCATTGAACTGAGAACCACAAGGACAGCGGTTTGAGCCCACTAGCTGCTCTGCTGGAGAAAGATGAGGCCTTCTGCTCCCACAAAGATTGAAAAAAGAAATATAAACCAAATCTACTGACAGAATAAATAAGTAAATAATGACAGTGCTATGCAACACACCGAAAAGGAAAACAAAAATGATAAGAGGTGATTAATTAGAAAACAGTGAAAAATATCTTTATACCTCTACCAGATGCTTAGTAATAATGAACATTCCAAACCGTTTCATCATGTGACCATGGCAAGTCAGCACTCTGTTGGAGTGGCTTGACTGCTTTCCATTGTGGGTGTTTAGTAACAGCACTTTGCTGAGTAACCTGCAGTCAAAGCTTTCCCCAACTTCAGCGAGGAATGAGTTAGCCCTTGGGAGCATGTTAAGGCCTTTGGGCCTGGCGTTCAGTGGAAGGAAGGCATTTGCTTTTAGGCCCTGGGTCAGCGAGTGAGAGCTTCAGTCCTGCAGCAGGGAACAGGGTGGTGGTGAGGCTTCAGCTAGGGGGAATTGGAGCACGCTGGGGAAGGAAGCATGTTTACATTTCTGCAGCCTGATCACCGCATGTGGAAGGCCTATACTGGGTCATTATGAGTCGGAAGGACTCAAAAGCTCTTAACACCACCTCCACCAACAAGCTGAGATTTAGAGAGAAGTGACTTGCCCAAGGTCATGTATTTAGTAAATAACAGAGCCAAGAATAACTTCTTGCTGTTGTTACGTGCGTGCCGTGGAGTCAGTTCTGACTCACAGCAACCTTGTACAGGATTTCTGAGGCTGTAAATCTTTACGGGAGCAGAAAGCCTCATCTTTCTCCTGTGGAACAGCTGGTAGTTTCAAACTGTTGACCCTGAAGTTAGCAGCCCGATTTGTAACCACTACGCTACCAGAGCTCTTTCAAAAATAGCTTTGGTTGGTTGGTTTTGTGCCGTGGAGTCGGTTCCGACTCTGTACAGGGTTTCTGAGTCTGTAAATCTTTACAGGTGTAGAAAGCCTCATCTTTCTCCCGTGGAACAGCTGGTAGTTTCGAACTGCTGACCTTGCAGTTTGCAGCCCAATTCGTAACCACTATGCTGCTAGAGCTATTCAAATCCAAAATCAGTTCTTTCAGACATTCTGTTGTAATCTTCAATGCTAGTATAATTTTGCTCAAAACGATCCTTAACCCTCATCTTTCCTTCCTGTGTCAAGCATGTTCCGAAGACCAGCCTCCTGACGGTCTGACTCACAAGGTCTGGACAAGGCCCAGGACACTGGATCTCAACACACCAAGCCTTGAAATTCTGTTCTGTAGACCAGGATTGCAAATACCCACCACCAGACAAGGAAATAGTATTGAGTAGCGTAATGGTTGAGTTGGGCTGCTAACCTCAAGATTAGCAGTTCAAAACTACCAGTTGTTCCGTGGGAGAAAGATGAGGCTTTCTGCTCCCATAAAGATTTACAGCCTTGGAAACCCTATGGAGGGTCACTGTGAGTCAGAACCGACTCCACAGCACACCACCACAAGTCATATGTGGCCAGAACATGTAATTTGGGGATGAAAAGAGAATGAGATATCTACTGTGGAATGAATATCTCTAGGAAGATCATCTCCCTCAGGAACTAGAGACTCATTCTATGCCTTCACATCAGGAAGTGGCAAGATGCTGTTCCTCCTTAGCTGTGATGGCCATTAGATAAACAAACAGACCAACCCAGAGAAGCAGCTAGGATAGGGAGAGGAAGGAAATAGCTTTCCCCAGGACTGGAGTGAACTGCCAGGCTGTATCAGATGCTCCCTATTTATTTGGCACATTCTGCTGATAAACAACCTCGTCTGGTCTCTCCCACTGAAGAATTCCTGATATGAACTGTTGAACATCCACATCCTTCCTGTAATCCACCTCCTGTGTGAAGCAGAGATTTCTTCTGGAAATCAAGCCTGACTTGCCATGTCTGTCTGCCAGACTGGCATTAGAAGAGTGGAATCTTGTAAGCTACAACCCGCCCGGAGAGATGTCACCACATAGTGCCTTTCATTGGGTCTGCTGTTTCCAACAAAACAAGCTGTGTATGTGGTTCTGTGACTTCCCTGGCACGTCCGGGAGCAGGAAGAGAGGGCCCTCCTGCCAGAGTTCTGTGTTTTACTCTCTTCCCTTCTCCAGCCATTTCAATTGACAGGTTATTCTCTGCCTTCCTTTAAGGATGATCAGAAATTTTCTGTGATTGGAAAGAGAAGGTTAAGGAAAATAGGTTGCATGTTGGTACAGAGAACATGTATCCTATTTGAATGCATGACCATTAAAACCTTGTGAGCTCACAGTACGTCATTTGACAAGTCTACACCGGCAAATCTTTCTTATTGAGCTATTTCCAGCTGTTGATGTTTCCAGCTCTGCATATTGATTTGTCTAGAGCTAGAGAGGAAGGTAGGGAACCCAACTCTAAACACTCAGTTAAAAGCCTTTGGGATTTCTGTCCCCTTCCAAAAGAACAATGCATGCCAGATATATATGGATGGCTATTTTTCTGATGAGAAGCTGACTCCCACATCCATACAGGTTATACCATCAAACAGGTATTATACTCAAACAATCAAGGTTGATGATAAATATTGGGGTGGAGTTGAGACTAGAAGACTACCTGGGTGGCTTAAATGATTAAGCACTTGGCTGATTACTGAAAGATTAACAGTTTGAGTCCACCCAGAGGCACCTCAGAAGAAAGAGCCAGTGATCTGCTTGCCAAAGAGATCACCCAGCCATTGTAAACCCTACAGAGTACAGTTTCACTCTGACACACATAGATTGACCATGAGTTCGTATCAACTGGCTATGTTTTGTGACCAGATGGGCTTTTTCTGCATTGAGAAAGTGGTTGATCCACTCACTGAGTCAGACAGCTACTCAGTCAACAAGCTTATTATTTAAATACCCACAGGAGAACAATAGCAACTTCTATTCAGCACAACTGAGGGTTATGAAATGCAGAGTAGCTGTTGGACCACAGAGGTGGGCAATGGAGTCTAGCTTCAGTGAATTAGGGATGACGACCGCCACGGGGATCACACTAAGCTGAGCTCTGAAAGATGAGTAGGAGCACATACAAAGCCTAGAGGCTAGATTTAAGGAGCTGGAAGAAGTACAAGTAGCTAGAGGATAGCAGTTGTTCCATTAGAAACTGCCTTTCCCTGCTAGGGGGTTTTACGTCATGTTGAGTCCAACGATGACTCACTGGTATGTTTTGAAAAGAGAGTGGTATGAGCAAACTGTACATGTAGAAAGGGCCTCCTGGTTGCCGTGTAGAGAACCAATGGGTGGGAGGATTTTGAGAAGTCTTTGCAATGTCCTGAGCCCAAGATAATGGAGGGCACCACCCTCTGGTGACAGCTGGAGCTAAGAGAACAGAGTGGATTGTGATTTATTGGAGAAGTACAATAAAAAAAACTTGGACATGTATAATTATTCCCATTTCAGATGATGTGGGAGGCTGAATAATCACCCCCACAAATATATCCACACCATAATTTCTAAAGCCTGTGAATATGTTGCCTTATATAGCAAATGGGTTTTCCGGATGGAATTAAGGATTTTGAAATGGGAAGATCATCCTGGATTATTTTGTGGTGCTATGGAGCTCTGGTAGCGTAGTTGTTATGAATTGGGCTGCGAACCTTAAGGTCAGTGGTTCGAAACTACCAGCCACTCCATGGGAGAAAGATGAGGCTTTCTACTCCAGTAAAGATTTACACCCTCGGAAACCCTGTACAGGGTCGCTATGGGTCAAAACCGACTTGACAGCACTTAACAACAATGGATTAATACACTGGACTGCAAGGTTGGTTTGAACCACAAGGTCGACGGTTCAAATTCACCAGCCACTCCTCGGAAACCCTATACAGGCTAACTATGGGCTGGAATCGACTTGAAGGCACTTAACAACAACAACAAAATGTAGCTACAAAGTCCTTATAATGGAAAGAGGAGGCTGAGATGAAGATGCTACACTGCTAGGTTTTAAGGTGGAGGAAGGGACCACAAGCCAAGGAAGGCAGCCAGATGCTGGATACTGGAAAAGGCATGACAATGATTTTTCTCCTAGAATTTCCAGGAAGAACACAGCCCTGCCAAAACAGTTTGTACTTCTTACCTCTGGAACTACATAAGACAATACATTTGTATTGTTTTCAGCCACTAAATTAATGATAATTTGTGCAAAATGAAACTAATACAGATGGAGAAATATAAGCCCTGCCCCAATATGTATTTAATAATTATGTTTAATGAGTAAATGAGGCTCATGGAGGTATACTGTATTCTCTAAAGCAGGGGTTGTTGTTGTTAGGTGCCATCAAGTCGGTACTGACCCATAGTGACCTTATGCACACAGAACAAAACACTGCCCAATCCTTGGCCAACCTCACTACCGTTGCCACACTTGAGTCCATCGATGCTGATACTTGGGCAATTCATCTTGTTGGGGGCGGGGGCCTTTTTTTATGTCAAGGACCATTGAATAGTTTATCATCATTCATGGACCAGACAAAATTATCAACTTAAAAGTCAGCCTGCTCTATTTGGTGAAACACTTTATTAACTCATGGTTACGAATCGGGCTGCTAACCTCAAGGTCAGCAGTTCGAAACTACCAGCAGTTCTGCAGGAGAAAGATGAGGCGTTCTGCTTCCATAAAGATTTACAGCCTCAGAAACCCTGTGAAGGGTCACTATGAGTCGGAACTGACTCCACAGTACTTAACAACAATAAATGTGATGGAGTCCTAATTCGATGGCACTTTAACAATAACAACAATATGATGGGAGGAGTCCTGGTGTGGCGCTGTGGGTTAATATGGTGGACTGCAAAATTGGTTTCAACCGCAAGTCAATGGTTCAAGCTCACCAGTTGCTCCTCTGAAACCCTGTACGGGGTCACTATGGGTTGGAACCAACTCGACAGCTCTTAACAACAACAATAATGATGTGATGGCTAAAGAGCTCTGGTAGCATAGTGGTTATGAGTTGGGCTGCTAACCTCAAGGTCAACAGTTTGAAACTACTAGCTGTTCTGCAGGAGAAAGATGAGGCTTTCTGCTCCCATAAAGATTTAAAACCTCAGAAATCTGTGTAGGGTGACTATGAGTCAGAACCGAGCATGGCACATAACCACCACCACCAGTGCGATGGCTGAAACTGCAGTTGCCTTGGCAGGTCTAGACTGAATGATTTTGTCTTATACGACTCTTGGACCAGATATTCCCCACCCCTAATCCAATGCAACTGATAACAGTGGTCTACTCAAGGTTTGGGACTCAGCAGAAGGAAAGGAAATATATTTTTCACTCTACAACTCATTATACTGTCTGTTTTTTTTTTTTTTTTTAAAACCATACTACCCATTCAAACCACCACTCATCAGTCAGTTTATCGCACAGTGGTGTGGTGGCTTGTGAGTTGCTGTGATTCTGAAAGCTATGCCACCAGTATTTTAAATAGCATCAGGGTCACCCATGTTGGACAGGTTTCAGATGAGCTTCCAGCTGAAGATAGACTAGGAAGACAGAGTGACAAACTTCTTTCGAATATTTAGTCACTGAAAACCTTATGAATAGCAGAGAAACACTGTCAGATATAGTGTCATAAAATGAGCCCCTCAGGTAGGAAGGCACCCAAAATGTGACTGAGGAAGAGCTGCCTCCACAAAGTAATGTTGACCGTGATAAAGTGAATGGAGTAAAACCCATGGGAGAAACGCCCACAAGACCTTCATTTGCTGATGGGGCGCAACTCAAAATGAAGAAAAAGAGCTGTAAATATCGACTAAAAATCAGAACATGGAATGTACAAAGTGTGAATCTGGGACAATTGGGGGTTGTCAAAAATGAAATGGAACACATAAACATCAATATCTTAGGCATTAGTGAGCTGAAATAGGCTGGTATTGGCCATTTTGAATCTGAAGATCACATGGTTTAGTACGTCAGAAATGGCAAATTGAAGAGGAATGCTGTTGCATAAATTGTCAAAAAGAACACATCTAGATCAGTCATGAGGTACAGTGCTGTCTGTGATAGGATAATATCCATGAGCTACAGGGAAGCCCAGTTAATACCACTATTAATCAAGTTTACGCATCAACCACTAAGCCAGTGAGGATAAAATAGAAGAATTCTACCACCTTCTTCAATCTGAAATGGATCAAACATGCAATCAAGATGTATTGATGATTTACTAGTGATTGGAATGCAAAGGTTGGGAACAAAGAGGAAGGGTCAGTAGATGAAAAATATGGCCATGGTGATAGAAATGCTGCTGGAGAACACATGATAGAATTCAGCAAAATCAATGAATTGTTCATTTCAAATACCTTCTTTAGACAGCATAAGAGATGACTATACACATGGATCTCACCAGATGGAATACATAGAAATCAAATTGATTACATCTGCAGAAAGAGGCGATGGAAAATCTCCATACCATCAGCCAAAACAAGGCCAGGCAGACTGTAGAACAGACCATCAATCACTCGTACGCAAATTCAAACTGAAACTGAAGAAAATGAAAACAAGTTCACAAGAGCCAAAATATGACCTTGAACATACCCCAACTGAATTTAGAGATTATCTGAAGAAAAGATTTGATACATTACACACTAAAGACGGAAGACCAGAAGAGTTGTGGGATGACATCAAGAACATCATACAGGAAGAAAGCAAAGCGTCACTAAGAA
>NW_006408541.1:25832957-25839219 GCF_000296735.1 Chrysochloris asiatica | reverse complement strand
ATGGAGTCAAGTGTGGCAACAGTAGTGAGGTTGGCCCAGGATAGGGCAGTGTTTCGTTCTGCTGTGCATAAGGTCGCTATGAGTCAGTACTGACTAGATGGCACCTAACAACAACAACAACCCATTCAAAAATGGTTAATGACTTTGTCTTCAAGTCTGCGCCATAAGAGAGTCACAAAGGTGGGAATGGATAATCAATGACCTACCTGTTATATCCTGAAAATGGACAGAGTAACAATAATTTTTGGATATGCTCAATTAACCAAGGTGTCCGGGTGTGGTGCTCTAACCACAAGAACAATGATCCAAACCCACCAGCTGCTCTTTGGAAACCTTTTGCAGGGTCACTAGGAGTCAGAACCGACTAGACAGCACTTAGCAACAACAACAACAATTAACTAAATTTAAAATCTGTTTCCACAAGGTCAGCAGTTCAAACCTACCAACTGTTCCTTGGAAACCCTATGCAGGGTCACTAAGAGTTGGAACCCACTCGATGGCACTTAATAACAACTATCCAACTAAATCACTGTCCATCTTTCCCTCCCCCACCAAACACCCAATTCTACAAAGAGTTTATACCCATATATTTACCTCCCTGGCCCAAATGAAATTTTTCATATACTCTGCCCCAAAACAAAATGTTCAACTGCTCACCTTCCTAAGGGTATGATATTACAGTATAGACAGGGTATGCCTTTTAAAGACAAAGAGCTCTATGCCTCAATCACACCTTCTAAAAAGGAGCAAAAAGAATGTATTCAAGCTCTCTGAGCCTCAGTTTCTCCATCTGTTTAATGGGCCTCATGAGATATCTTGGAGGTATTCTGTTTGTTTTAAAAAGTAATTCAATTAATCAATATATAAAAATTGGTATGGTACGGCACTCAAATATTAGTACAATTTCCTTCTGTGTTTTCCACATTCTGCTCTTTTCCACAAGACCTGAAGCTCATATATTAGAATGTTTCTTTCTCAAACTCTGAAGCATATGGTAATATTCCTCTGTTCCCTTTGACCTCTCATTTCCCAGCCCAGCTTTATTTTTCTTTAATCCTATAATTTGATATTGTGGTTGTGGTGGTTATCTGCCATGGAGTCGGTTCTGACTCATAACAACCCTGTATAGTGTTTCCAAGGCTTTCTCCCACAGAGCAGCTGGTGTATTCGAACTACTGACCTTGTGGTTAGCAGCCCAACATGTTACCCATGACACTAGCAGGGCTCCTTATAATTTGCTATACATGATGTAACATTTACAAGGAGGGTGGAAACAGAGATATATCATCTCAGCCTTGTGAAATGAAGGTGACTTAATCAGATAGCCCTCATGGGGGTCTCTGGGCAAGTTAGAGGTACTATTTAAGTTCATCATTTCAGATATGTAATGGCACTGTAGGTTAAGCACTAGACTGCTAACCACAAAGTTGGCAGTTCACAAAGTTGGCAGTTCACACTCACCAATCATTCCTTGGAAACCCTATGCAGAGTCACTATAAGTTGGCCCAACTCAATGGCACTTAACAACAACAACCACAACAAGTGTCTATCAGGTGACATGTGTGGTTGCTGCACACTGCCTTGCAACAAAGATGCTAGGTAACACACCATTCCCAAACTCAGTGACTTATAACACAACTTTATTTTCACATTTACAGATTCACAGGATTACTGTATTCATTTGATCTAGCAAAGAATTGTTTAGGTAGATTTGCTTGAAGCTGAGGAACAGTTAGACTTGGGGCCAGTCTGGAAGGGACATTTATCTCATTCTGAGGCCCAAACTTAAGAGGCAACATTCACCTGGAATATGTCTTCTTTTTTTCATGGTCCTAGCAAAAAGGCTAGAGGGCAAACCCGGCCACACGCATACAATGTTCAATAACATCCTCTTGGTAAAAAGCAAGCCACAAGACCAATACCAAAGTCAAGAGATGAGGTGGTATATTCAAACTACCATGAGATCACAGCAAGGGTTGTGGCTAAATATCACTCTTGTTGTTGTTAAGTGTTGTCAAGTCAGTTCCAATTCATATTGACCTTGTATAGGATTTATGAGAAGCGACTAGTGGGTTTGAATCACCGACATTGTGGTTTAAACCCACCTTGCGGTCCAGTGCTTATCCTACAGTGCCACATCGACTCCGAATATCACTATAGTGGAGAGCAAAGCATTGGGACCAATAATTTAACTGCTACACAATTAATCTGCCTGGAGTTAATAACTTTTTATTATTCCTCAGCACCCCCTTCCACAAAATTCATACCAAATGATTCACATAAGCAATGAGTGCTGGGATCTATTTTTATAGCTGGTGTTCTAACATAGAAGTTGAGGAACAAGCTTCTGAGAGTTATTAACTCCCTGAAATTCTATGCACGCATCCATAAATGTGTGGGTATACACACTATCTGGCAAGAGGCCAAACGTTTTACTAGATTCTCAATGGATAGTTAAGAATCACTCCTCTAAGCAACCATGTGTTTCCATGCCAGGAGTGGTGTTTCAGCATTGCAGCAATACATAGGCATGGCTGCAAGTTCTGAGCCGAGTTTAAATGACTTGAACCAGTTTGTGCCCCAGTCTTTCCCACCTAGGGATTCAATCAGAGCAAGTCAGGCTAAATATCACTCCCCAGAACGGTCTTCCCTGACCAACCTCATTCAAATAGCTCTGTTGTCTCCCAATTGTTTACCATAACATCTTCCTAGGACATATTGAATTTATTTATTAGTTACTTATTTTCCTTCTTTCACTTCCCAATAGAATGCAAGCCCTAATCTTAGCACAGTGCCTGACACATAATCACTATGTTTGCTTTATGAATGAATGAACAGAAGTACCACTGCAGAAAAACAGATGTTGCCCAAAGTCTATTATGGAATTCATGGAGCTCTGAGAAATGCCCTGCCCAGAATGCTTATAAGAGTCAAGTACAAGCGTGTGTTTAAATCCAGATACATGGGTGGGATGGGTGAGCATTAAGGAAGTTTAACCTTCTGTGTTTTGTTTCTGGCTTGGCTTATGATTTCCAGTGAAAGAGGTATTTCTTCACTTGGTGATGGGCACAGCCACAGGCAGCTTGCAATCATGGTGATAGGCGATTTCCATATCATTCACTTACCATGTGTCTCTGACAATATGGGGGTCCTGTGTGAGGTGAGCACCTGGCCAGAGTTACACTGTTACAACCTACTGGGAGGCAGATGGGCTCAGGCTGCAGAGCCATCTGCAGTGGGATCTTAGAGTCATAGTCACGGTCAGGATACGCTGACCTTGATCTTTTAGGGAAAGATGAGGAACTGGAAGGCCAAGCCACAGAGTCTTCAAAAGCCACTGTTCTCGATTTGGGGTACTAAAGACTTTCATAGAACGTTGCAACTGGAGAATTGTGTTGGGTATTTGAAATGCTCAGGGCTAAGTTCGTAGGCCTACCCTTGCCATCTAGGGCAGATTGCTTGAGCCCTAATTCTCAGTTTTTAAATGTGGATAACAATGCATTCATTTTATAAGACTAATATAGGATAACTCATGCAAAGCAGGACTTTCCATAGAGTTAGCATTCAGTAAATGCTAGCTCCTGCTGTTTCCAACATTACCCCCTTTCCATGTTTTTCTCAAGTTTTGCCTTATTATGATATTAACACATTTCATATGTAGCTTCTCACCAGGAGTTCTAGTGGTGGAGTACTTTACACATTAGGTTGCTAATAGCAAGGTCAGCTGCTGGAATCCACCCACTGCTCTGCAGGAGAGAGATGAGCCTTTCTGCTCCCTGTACAGGGTCACTATGAGTAGGATCTGACTTGACAGTACGCAACCACAACAACAACTCTCAAATCCACCTCCCCAAAACACACGCTAGTATGTGAGCTCATACTGTAAGCCTGTGAGTCTCAGTCAGGGGCCATTTTATCCTTCAGGGGACATTTGAAATATCTAGAGATATTTATGGTTGTCATAATGGGGGAAGGGCAGAGAAAGGGTGTTACTGGCCTCTAATGAGGAAAAACCAGAGATCCTACAATATGCAAGACAGCCCTTTGGCAACAAAAATTATCCAACCAAAATGCCAATAGTGTTGAGGTTGAGAAACCTGTCCTAAGCCCAGACACTTATACGTGCATATATACACATTGACACATAGGCTGACCCCAAAGTCAACTTGATTAGCCAGTGGTCTAAACTCTGCTCACGGCTGTTCAGTTACCAAATCTTATTCTAGAAATCTCTGTCTTCAACAGTTTTGACAAATATTTACTAGCAATTTTTTTAGAGCCAACACTTTCATATCCATTCTCTCATATAAGGAGTATTGCAAAATCCAATTTTACTAATGAGGAAGCTGAGGCTAACAAAAGTTGAATCACTTGCTGACGTTCCATAGTTACAATCTGAAGAATCAAGGTGCGAACACACCCTTGATAAAATTCTGCTCAAATATCCTTCTTCTGAGTACTCCCAGTCCATCTTCTTTGGGGTAGTTTTGTCTTATTTTTATTTTATTTTATTTTTTGCTCTGTCCAGAGATCAAAATGTTCTTGGAAAGCCTGTCCTTAAGATTATTTGTATATGCAGATGACACAATCTTGCTTGCTCAAAATATGAAGTACTTACTGATGAAGATCAAAAGTTACAGTCTTCAGTATGGATTATACCTCAACATAAAACAAAAAATGCTCATGACTGGACCACTAAGAAGCATCATGATAATTGGAGAAAAGATTGACGTTTTCAAAATGTATATTTTTATTTGGATCCACAATAAAACACCCATGAAAGCAGCAGTCAAGAAATCCAGTGATGTATTGCATTCTGCAAATCTGCTACAAAAAACCTCTTTAAAGTGTTAAAAAGCAAAGATGTCATCTTGAGGAATATGGTGCACCTGACTCAAGCCATAGTATTTTCAATCATGTCATATGCATGCAAAAGCTAGACAATGAAAAAGGAAGTCCAAAGAAGAATTGATGCATTTGAATTACAGTATTGGCAAAGAATATTGAAAGTACCATGGATTTCCAGAAGAACAAGCAAACTTGTCTTTGAATAAGCACAGGCAGAATACTCCTTAGAAGGGAGGATGGTGAAACTTCTTCCTTTCATGTACTCTGAGCATGTTATCAAGTGGGATCAGTCCTCAGAGAAGAACATCATGCTTGATAAAGTAAAGGATCAACAAAAAATAAGAAGATCTTCAATGAAATACAATGACTGCAGTAGTGGACTCAAACAGGGAAATGATTGTGATGTTACTACAGGACCAGGCAGTGTTTTGTTCTGTTGTACATAGGGTTGCCAAGAGAACTAAATCAATGACAACAATATATTTTGATGCTTAACAGTCTTTTATTGATCATTTTAATCTTCTACCAAAATATGTGGAGTTAATCAAGATGGCGGATCGGGTAGACGTGCAGTGAGGAGCTCTGTCAATAACAACACGGAATACTGGGCCAAGCAGGCTCATGGGATGGTGCTGGAACTCTGAAATACATACAAAGGAATATTTGGAGGATTGGAGGGCTTACAGCTAGGGAGACTTGTTGGAGAATCAAGAAATCCATTGTTTTCTACTTCAAGATGCTCCCTGAGCCACCATCTTGGGAGTGAGCATTTTGATTGTATCAGGATTGATATTGAAATTTAAAGTGACAGTTTTGACAGAAAACCAAACGGTGACCACTCATCTGTCTGTCATGCTGTGGTGACTTGAGTTGCTGTGATTCTGAGGGCTATGCCACAGGTATTTTAAACAACCAGCAGGGTTACCCATGGTGGACAGGTTTCAGATGAGCTTCCAGACAAAGACAGACTAGGAAGAAAGAGTGACGAACTACGTTCGAATAACTAGTCACTGAAAACCTTATGAATAGCAGAAAACTGTCAGATGCAGGGCCGGAAAATGAGCCCCTCAGGATGGAAGGCACTCAAAATGTGACTGGGGAATAGATGTCTCCTTAAAGTAGAGTTGAACATAATGACGTGAATAGAGTTAAGCTCGTGGGAGAAAAGCCCGCGAGACCTTCATTTGATGATGGGCCATAACTCAAAATGAAGAGAAACAGCTGTAAACATCCACTGAAAATCGCAACATGGAATGTACGAAGTATGAATCTGGTAAAATTGGAAGTTGACAAAAATGAAATGGAACACATAAACATTTATATCTTAGGTATTATTAGTGAGCTGAAATGGACTGGTATTGGCCATTTTGAATCTGACGACCACATGGTTTACTATGCAGGGAACGGCAAATTT
>NW_006408541.1:25820699-25830822 GCF_000296735.1 Chrysochloris asiatica | reverse complement strand
TTGAGGACTAAGGTGAGCCTGACCCAAGCCATGGTATTTTCAATAACCTCATATGGATGCGAAAGCTGGACATGAATAAAGAAGAATTGATGCTTTTGAATTGTGGTGTTGGGGGAGAATACTGGAAGTGCCATGGGCTGCCAAAAGAACCAATAGATCTGTTTTGGAAGAAGTGCAGCCAGAGTGCTCCTTTGAGGCCAAGATGTCTAAACTTCATCTCTCATACTTTGGACATATTTTCAGGAGGGGACAGTCACTGGAGAAGGATATCATGCTTGGTATGATGGAGGGTCAGAGAAAGAAAGGAAGACCCCCAATGAGATGGATTGGCCATGTGGCAGCATTGATGGACTCAAGTGTGGCAGCGGTAGTGAGGTTGTCCCAGGATCGGACATTGTTTCATTCTGCTGGGCACAGGGTCCCTATGAGTCAATTCCAACTCGATGGCACCTGACAACAACAACCAAAATATGTACATACATTGATTGTATGTACATAAATACAACTGCAGTTGTTTTTCCTAGGAGGATATAATCCTAAGTGTTACAAAGAATGTCTTCTACATAAAGATACCAGTATTTTTATTCCTAAGAGAGATACATTACAAATTTTGATGAATATTTATTAAAAACAAATAATACAATTGTATTGGTAATGTATCTCTTTATGAGATGGAACCATGAGGCTTTTTGTGTTTCCAGGGATGACTGTAACGAATCCCCCGAAAGAAAGAGGGTCCAGTATTGATTCTATTCTGTTGTTAGTTTTACTTATATAGATGTTAACTGCTTAGAAAAATTCATTCACAGAAGTCATCAAAATAGAAGCTTATTTTTAATCATTGTTACACAAATCAGTATTTCAACTCAGTTGTGTGACAAAAATCATAAACTGTTTACAACATGTAATGAAATAATTAAGTCACAAAATAATAAATATTATATGATTGTTGTTGTTAAGTGCCATTGAGTCAGTTGCAACTCATAGTGACCCCGTACAGGGTTTCCAAGGAGTGGCTGGTGAGCTTGAACCTCCAACCACTTGTATGAAATCTCTAGAATAGGCAACTATATAAAACCTATGTTTCTTAGTGGTTGTGAGGACCAAGTGGGAGGGAGTCAGGGAAGGGGACTCATTTATTTGAAGACACTGAAGTTCTGGTAAAGATGACTAGGAAATTCACAAACAGATAATGACTGGCATTGGTTGTACAGTGTGATGAACACAATGTCACTGAATTGCACATGTTCTGTTATATATATATAATGACCACAATAAAAACAGAAATGTCTAATGTTTTGGAGTTTCCCTTTGTTTAGTCCCCTGGAGATTTTTCATGTTAGTATATTGGGCTGCTAATCTCATGGTCAGCAGTTCAAAACTACCAGCTGTCCCATAAAGGCTTTCTGCTCCCATAAAGATTTATAGCCTTGCAAACCCTGTACAGGGTCGCTATGAGTCAGAACTGACTCCACAGCACATAACAACAACAACAACATAATACACCATGGAGTCCTGGTGTGGCACTGTGGGCTAATGTGTCAGACTGCAAAGTCATTTGAACTGTAAGGTCAGTAGTTCAAGCTCACCAGCTGCTCCTTGGAAACCCTATACAGTGTTGCTATGGGTTGGAATCAGCTCGATGACACTTAACAAACACATAATACACCATAGTAAGATTTATAATGGATAGAATGCAGGCTCTTTTCTGTTCTTTTGTTTGGGTTTTTGTTTTTTTTAGTGACAAATGGAGATAGCTGAAATAAAAAGGAAGAATTCAAGGGGCATTCGCAGACCTTTTTTTTTTTTAATTTCAAATGGCAGTTAATGATTCAGAAACAATTTTTTTTTAATTATTCAGCCAATATATCTTATAGAAAATCTTCATAAATCTCCAACGGCATGTTGTTGTTGTTAAGTGTTGTCGAATCAGTTCTGACTCATAGCAACCCTGTATAGGGTTTCTGATGAGTGGCTGGTGAAGTTGAACCACCGACCTTGCAGTTCAGACCAACCTTGCAATCTAGTGGCATTAACCCACAGTACCACACCAGGACTCCAAGGGTATATTTGTTGTTGTTGTTGTTGTCAGATTAGCTCCATTTAAAGTCGTTGAGGATCTGATCACACTCCTCCAAAGGAAGATATCTTGAGTTTTACTCACTGTGCTGACCTCCCAACAAGGGGAAAGAGGTCTTCTGGGTGGTGGTTTTTAAATCTCTCCTATTCTCCTTCACAAGGAGCTCTGGTAGCCTAGTGGTTATGAGTCAAGCTGCCAATCTCAAGGTAAGCAGTTCAAAACTACCAGCAGTTCCACAGGAGAAAGATGAGTTGTTCTGCTCCCATAAAGATTTACAGCCTCAGAAACACTGTGTAGGATCACTATGAGTTGGAATCGACTCCACAGTACTTAACAACAAC
Source organism: Chrysochloris asiatica (assembly GCF_000296735.1). Classification (NCBI taxonomy): domain Eukaryota; kingdom Metazoa; phylum Chordata; class Mammalia; order Afrosoricida; family Chrysochloridae; genus Chrysochloris; species Chrysochloris asiatica. The sequence goes on along the minus strand of NW_006408541.1, from coordinate 25,828,401 downwards.
AACATTCTCCTTCATGCTGAGTCTTCCTGGATTCTCCAGAAAAAAGAATTGGGAAATCAGCACCAGGAGTAGACCAGGCAGGGTGGGAGAAGGCAAGATAGCATTACTTGATCTGAGAGGACAAAGAAAGCTTAACTGAAAACCAACACTTGATTTGAAGCCAACAAGGCCAAGAAAGGAAATAGGAGAGAAAGAATATTCTAAACAGATACAATAGCACACGAGGAAGGACTAAAGAAGGAAGGAACGTGAGAGACTTGTAAGCCCATATAAAGAGGTCACATCTTATCCTTATATAATGGGAAGCCATCAAATAGTTTTAAAGGGGGACTCACATGAGTCCTGGTGTGGCACTATAGGATCACCATAAGGTTGGTGGTTAAAACCCACCAGGCATTCTTTGGAAACCCTCTACAAGGTCACTATGAGTCCAAACTGACTCAATGACACTTAACAACAATAGTATGTATTTCACAATTATTGCTATTAATGTATGTATTTACTTAGAGCTATAAATTATTTTGTGCTTATTAGAATTAACTCTCAAAAATTTTATGTTGTAGTGTGGTGCTATAGGATGAGCCATGGACTACAAGTTCAGCAGTTCAAACCCACCAGCTGTTCCTCAGAAACCCTATACAGGCTCATTATGATTTGGAACCAAAGGGATAGCACTTAAAAACAAAAACATAATCAGAAGGCATTCTACTGGCACAGTGGTTAAGCGCTGGGCTACTAACCAAAAAGTCAGTGGTTGGAATCCAACAAGCACCACAGTCTGCTCCCATAATAATCACAGCCTTGGAAATCCTGGGGGGCAGTTCTCCTCTAGCAAATAGGATTGTTACGAGCAGAATTGACCCAGTGACAAAAGAGTCTGATAGCATTTCTGTATGATCTTTCTGCAAACTGTTGTAGGATGATCCACAGATAGAAGCACAAATCTAGAAAGGGACTGGCCTGGACAGTGTGGAGCAGAATGTCACCTCCTGCCCTCTCGATAGTTGTCCTTATTTTATGCAAACTAAGTTCATTACGAATCGGGCTGCTAACAGCAAGGTCAGCAGTTCGAAACTACCAGCTGTTCCGCGGGAGAAAGATGAGGCTTTCTGCTCCTGTAAAGATTTACAGCCTCAGAAACTCTGTACAGGGTCGCTATGAGTCGGAACCAACTCCATGGCACATAACCACCACCACCACCACCAAGATTATTCCTTGACTCTTGAAAGCCTCTTCATACTGAACTCCATCCCTTGATATTTCCTTCCTCCTTGCTATTGTTGAGTTACATTCCCCTGACCCTGCTCTTGAATGCTTGGCTTTGTAGTCTCAAAGTAGGACTTCAGAGTTATCCCTGAAGGGATATCATATCATGAGAAGCCCATTATATGTAATAAGATTACATGACATGATGTTCTATATATGATATATTTTGTAATGTAACATTATTCTTACTGTTAAGTGTCATTAAGTTGGTTCTGACTCGTGGCAACCATGTATAGGGTTTCTGAGGAGCAGCTGGTGAGTTTGAACTGAGGACCTTGCCATTCAAACTAACTTTATGGTCTAATGCTTATCCTACAATATCACACCACAACATAATATTTTTGAAAGTTAATTCTAATAAGCAGAAAATGAATGATTTATAGCTCCAAGTAAACATGTACATTAGTAATAATAATTGTGAAATACATACTGTGTTGCTGTTAAATGCTGTCGAAGGTTGTTAAGTGCTGAAGAGTGGTTGGTGAATTTGAACTGCTGACCTTGTGCTTATCCTATAGCAGTGCAGCAGGATCCCTGAAAACCCTTTTTGGATAGATTATAGATTCAATTCCTCAGTACTTTCTAAAATATGATTACCAAAATATCAGATTTATGGAATGTATCTAAGTAGTAAGTGACAAAATAATCTATTATCTATAATTAAATAATACCCTAGGTTCAGAAAAAAATAATACACATAATTGATTTTCTTTCCTGCAAAACGTCTTCGAATCCTTAATATGTCACGTGAGGGCTTTTATAAATTTTTATGATCTGTTATGCAAAATTTCCCAAATCTCTTTAACCACAGAACATTTCTCTTCAAAGCATCTCCCTGGCTTATGTTCTTCAGAACACTCTTCAGAACACACAGTAGTGTAGAGTGACTCAGCTGGTCTCCACATCCTAGTTTCTGGGATTTTCAGATTCTACAGAACCAACTCAACAGCACTGAACAACAACAACAACTGGTTCTCTTTCTTGGAATGAACACCCTTCATTGACATATCCACTTTCTAGTCAGCTTCTCTGGATGCTTTCAATGGAAAAACACTTTGTCTATGATTTTTTTCGAAGTTACATTCAACTTGATTGCAGTCAGTACAACTTCTTGGTAAATGATTCAGAATAATCCTTCTCTATTTTTTTTTCCCACAAGTTCTTGGCCTATTAGCATGGGGAGATTGAGAGCTAAACTGAGGAAGTAAAAATGTAACTTGAAAATTGGACAAAAAACATGTTAGTTTCTAAATGCATTGGCTTTCCTTGGCTTACAGTAAAAAGAGAGAGGGAAAACATACACACACACAAACACAAACACCCTGAAAACTGCTGGAGATGCACATTTGTTCATGGAAGCTCTCCACCCTAGAATGTCATGCTATACAGTTCCCAGAAAACAGAATTTAGGCAGAAGCATGATAAGGACCTGGACCACTGCCCTGTGCTGTCTCCCAACTCTCCAGCTAGGCTTTGAAGGGTTGTCACCTCTCATGTGCTCAGAAAGGCATTTTATTCTTGAAAAGAAAATGCTTGGGCAGGACCTCTCTGTTCTAACTGCTTGGTGCCTTGTCTTGGGAACAGAGATGAGGATCACTTTCATGTCCCAAGTCCCTGAGTGATGCAACCATTTAATGCTTGGTTGTTTCTGAAAAGGTTGGAGTTTCAAGTCTACCCATGGGAACCTCAAAAAAAAAAAAAAAAAAAGCCTAATAATCTACTTCTGAAAAATCAGCCACTGAAAACCTTATGGGGTGCAATTCTATTCTAACACACATGGGGTCCTCAGGAGTCAGTATCGACTTGAAGGCAATTGGTACTGTACCTTGGAATCTCATGAGATAAGCATCCCCCATAATTGCACTCTTACTGACTTCTCTGAAAGGTTGGGCCTTGACTTTTAATTACACCTCCCCATTTTTTGGTCCTCTTTAGACAAGTCTCTGTGGCCATGCTCACAGGAAGTTGCAAGAGGAAGAAAACAGAAATACTTCCCTCCTCATTGTCTAATGTGCACCCCTGAGACCTTAGGCCTGTTCTTCGGGTCCATTGTAACTTGGATTTTTTGCTCTTCTAGCTCTTTCTGAGCAGCAGAATGAGACAGAATCCAGAACAAAAACTTACAGTCAAAAAGATACTGGCTCTTGACCTATACTTATGGACGTAGTAGTTCAAAATACAAACTGAGAGGGAAGGAATCATCACATCAAGGATCATTCCTATCCCCTCTGTACACAGGGATGGGCAACGTAGACATTGGCTACATAAAATGGTGGGGTGGGGGACAACAAAGGCACAAAGTGACTGGCTTATAAGTTTTCAAGACAGAGTTTAGTTTCAGAGTATGCAGGGGAAGGTAGAATCCCCACTGAATAGTTTTCATCTTATCTACACAGGCCTGGTGAAAAGAGATGTGAATAAGATTCTTATGATTCAATAGTGAGTAATTGTTATCATGACAAATTGTTATTGTCACAACTGTAAAGGTAGACGTTTTGTAGCAAAGGGGTGGGGGTAGCTAATCTTATATTTCAGGAACCGAGGACCCTAGGACCATCAAGGGAGAAGAGCATGAGTGGAATGTGGGACCCTCTCCAGAGAAGCAGTGACACCAGAGATGGAAGCAGAGATGAGGACATGGAGAGAGAGAGCAGCTGAGGACTCTAGACTCATGGAAAAAGAAAGACTGTGTGCTGGCAGCCAGGAGGCAGGCTTGCAGAATGTGCCTTTTGGTTGTTTAAATGATTATATATTCCTGAGTGTTTTGTGTACATCCAAAAAAACAAAACAAAACAAAACAAAATGGAATAGAAGCAAGTACTGTTGAATAATGATGCACAGAGGGAATTGTAATCATTACAATGAAACAAAATATGATAGGATGAATATAAAACTGGTGTTCTCCCATGTAAATTATCACTAAATTCATAATAAAAACTTAAAAAAAAAATACTGGCTCAAATACAGTTTCCACCATATTTGTTGTTGTTGTTAAGTGCCGTCGAGTCGGTTCCGACCCATGGCGACCCTGTACAGGGTTTCTGAGGGTGTAAATCTTTACGGGAGTAGAAAGCCTCATCTTTCTCTGGCGGAGCAGCTGGTAGTTTCAAACCGCTGACCTTAAGGTTCACAGCCCGATTCGTAACCACTACGCTACCAGAGCTCCTTCCACCATATTAGGAGAGTTTAAAACATTTCAGATATAGTGATCATCAATAAAGATGAATAAGACAAAGGCTCATTTTTGAAATAATTCCAGTCTAGTGGAAGATAAACGACATGGAAAACATTTTACAATACACTGTGATGACATTTCTAAGGCAACCTGAATACAGGACAATCCCACCTGTGGTACTCAGGAAGCGCAAGAGATGGGAATGAGCTTTCCTCTCATTGCAGAAGTCTGCACCTCCCCTCTACCTGAAAATTGCCCTCCATGCATACTAATGTCTTATTGTTGTTGTTTTTAAGTGTTGCCAAGTCTGTTTGGACTCATAGAGACCCTGTATAGGGTTTTCGAGGAGTGGCTCATGGGTTTGAACTACTGACCTTGCAGTTTGCAGCTCAGTGCTTACCCTACAGTGTCACACTAGGATCCCAGTGTGCATGTGGTGGTGGTAGTTATGAGCCTTGGAGTCGGTTCCAACTCATAGCAACCCTGTACAGGGTTTCCGAGGCTGTAAATCTTTATGAGAGCAGAAAGCCTTATCTTTCTTCCACGGAACAGCTGGTAGTTTCGAACTGCTGCCCCTGAGGTTAGCAGCCTCATTCATAACCACTACGCTACCAGAGCTCCTTGTATGTAGAGGACATTAAATACCCAGCCCACCAATTCAGGGTGTAGATATTTTACAAATGAGTTTCAGAGAACAGAGATTTTAAGATCAGCGGTGGTATGACAAGAGATGTAGGTCAAGTACCTTCACAGGAGAGTTCTGTAAAAGGAATTATAGGTCATGACATCTAGACCTAATACCCACCCTTATCTTCTCACCCACCCTTGCAAGTTTTGCTGGCAGATCGATTGGCTGATTGGATCTTCTAAGTAGTCAACCAAAGGACATGTTTGTTTGTTTAGTTTAAATGATTATTTATCTTAATTTCTTTGGATGGTGGTGGTGGTGGTTGTGTGCTGTAGAGTCGGTTCTGACTCACAAAAGGCCTATATGGGGTTCTGAGGCAATACATTTCTATGGGAGCAGAAAGTCTGATCTGCTTGATAATATGAGTTCATTACAAAGAATTTTCTTTATTTCTCTAGAAAAATAAATAACTAAATAATCTTACCATTCAAAATAGGAACATAGAGTAAACACATTTTCTGTGACCTTTCTTTGCACATATAAATGAAAAGAAGGAAAAGACAAAAAGAAGGAGGGAAGAAAAAAGGAAGGAAAGAGGGAGAGGTGAAGGGAGGGGAGAAGAAAAGGGTGGAGGGAGAAGAAAAGGAGTAAAGGAAGGCGAAAGGGAGGGAGTGAGGGAAGAGAAGAAGGAAGGACAATAATGTATTACCATGGAACCCTACTGTACAATTTGATGTTTTACTTGTATATTACAAAAAAGGCAGGAATATTTATTAGCAATTCAAAATAAGAAAATACATAGCAAAGGAAACACATCCAACTTATCCTGCATATTAATAGGAATGTTTGCACCTAAAAATGCTTCAACCTGCCACTGAGCCCAGGATGCTGTCCACCACTCTTCAGTCTTTCTTCACTTAATCACTGATCAAATATCTATGGAGAATCTACCATGAGCTTGGCTTGAGCAGGAGACAAAGCAGTGGGCAAAGACTGACCCAGTCTCTGTCTTCATGGACCTTTGGTGCAGAAAAGTGTATCTTTGGGCATGGCTGAATTTCTCAGGGAGTTTGGCTTCCTAATCCTAGTGTGAGGTCAGCAACAGGTTGATTTGGATGCATGCTTCAGTTTGAGAATAACTGTGCTAGCTTTAATGTCACAAAGATGGATAATGCTTTGCCCAGAAAAATTATGACAGGATCATGTCAGGAATCCAGGTCGAGACTGGGCAATCGTCCAGGCTGATGGAGCCAGACTGACTATTTTCGGCAATCCCACAGTGTAATTATTGGTCTTCCTGACTCGTGCAGATCAGAGTTGCCACTGAAATAAGGAGGGTGTTTCCTTCACAGAAAGCACACCTCTGTAGGTACCACACTTTAGTGGATGTTTACAGCCAACTGCATGCTTTGGGTAATCTAATGGATAAATGTTCAAGAATTTTGATGCACAAATGTTAACCCTAACTTCTGTGACACCTGCCAGAAGTGACTTCTTTGTGCCCTGGCAAATGTCACATGGGCTTAGAGTTCTTTAGCCCAATGATTCCCAAAGAAGGAAACAGTGGACTGCTGAGGATTCCAGTCAACTTTATGTTAAAATCTGAGTTCTCTCCTTGAAGCATGTCTTTAAAAGATTTGTCTTTCCTTCTCCATTTGCTTTAGAGGTTGAGATCCAAATGAAGATGCAAGAGAAGTTACTGCTCACTCTGTGTCCTGAGAGCTTTGGGAACAAAGGGCAGTATGGCTCCCAAATTTAAATAGCACTGCTCAGTGTGGTGGCAGGAGAGCAGGCAGGAGTCCCCTCACTGAATTCATGCAGTTATGTGATTTGAGTGAATACACGTTTGAAAGATATATAATATTAACATAACATGCATTTTTTAATCACCTTCTGGCCCTTTAAAATGTCTTGCAAAATACTCATTATAAATGTTAATTCATAAAATGCTGACAACATTATTTTAAAATAAAAAGTTCCCCATAAATTGACTCATAGCGACTCCATGCGTGGCCCAGTAGAATGGCACTACATAGTGCTTCAGAGGTTGCATTTTCAGAAGCTGACCATCAGGCCTACATCTGGGTGGACTATGAAAACCTCCAACTTTTCATTGCTGTTGTTGTTAATGCCTTCGAGTTGGTTTTGACTCATAGTGACCCTGTGTTAGGTTTCCAAGGAGTGGCTGGTGAACTTGAACTGCTGACCTTGCAATCCAAACCGAACTTGCAGTCTAGTATTTAACCCACAACTCCACTTTTCATAGAGATTGTATAATCCTATGCTACATGATATTATTTATTTCTTGAATAAATAAGAAGACAACAATTATTAAAAGCCTAATATCTTTTTTCCATGGTGGTGGTGGTGATGTTCTGGAGTCAGTTTATTTTTCCATTGTTGTTGTTGTTGAATGTCATTGAGTTGATTCCGACCCATAGTGACCCTGTATAGGGTTTCCAAGGAGGAGCTGGTGAACTTGAACCACTCACCTTGAGATTCAAATGACTTTGCAGTCCAGCACATTAACTCACAGTGCCCTGTAAATACATATAGATACATATATATTGAGAAGAGAGGGGCCTGGTGTGGTGCTGTGGGATAAAATATTGGACCAAAAGGTTGGTTTGAAC
>NW_006408541.1:25818807-25820124 GCF_000296735.1 Chrysochloris asiatica | reverse complement strand
GGAAACCCTATACAGGGTCGCTATGAGTCAGAACCTACTCGATGGCACTTAACAACAACAGAAGGATTTCGCATCTCATTTCTTACCTACATCAAGTTAGGCAGAAGAGTTTAATGTTTTTACATTCTGAAAATATATATACTGATTGCCACATGGAGATTTAATTGATAGCCAGATAATGAGGGCAGAAATGTAAAAAGGAATGATAAAAATTAGATTTTAAGTTTTAAAATCACATCATTCTGGTGGCATCCAATATAGAGACAGGCAGCTCTGAATACCCAAAGTAGCTTTGAGTACATCACATACTGTAATAATTAATATTCATTCTAATGACTTCAATCTATCAAGAAAACTTTATGCTCTATCTAGATACACTATTTTAAAAGACCCAGAGTGGTCTAGTAAAATTAACACTTCCTTCGTAACTATATGTTTAAAGTTTTTGGTATTTTATGGGATTGGCTTTCATACTGGGTAAAATTCTCTTAATAGAAAACTTCTTTCCCCAATTACTAAACTTGCAAGATTTAGCAAATGAAGCTGCAGAAGTCCATTTAAAATTAAATTTCAGAAAAATAGCTGATAGTTTTTGTTTTAACCAATGCAATATTTGGGATGTATGTCTTATACTGAACAATACATGAAAACTGTTTTGTTTATATGAAATTGCAACTTAACTGGTTGTCTTGTATTTTATACGGCAACCCTTCCAAAGACGCAAAAATAATCCACCACTGAATCTCAGAGTTAGTACATTTTGAAATTGTTGCATTTGAGAAAGCCCAACTATGCTATGAGTCTGTTCCACACAACTTTATTAATAAATCTATATACTTCAGGAAAAAACAAATTCCTAGCATGGACATATTCTTGAAGTCAAATGCCAAGGCATTTGGAAGTGTTCAGACAGAGGTGATAGACGTTGGCAGAATAGGTTCAAAGAGTAGATTGGCTTCCTTGCAAAATTAACTTTATCAAGTAGAGTTTACAAATAAGTCTTTGATTTTATATACATATAAGTTTTTTATTGTGAATTGAGTGATAGTTTACATGGGAGAACATCAGCTTTACATTCATCCTATCATATTTTGTTTCATTGCAATGATTTCAATCCCCTCCATGCATCATCATTCAACAGCGTTTGCTTCCAATCCCTCTGTTTTGTTGTTTTTATTTTTTCTTAAATGTTTATTTTGTGAATTATGTGATAGTTTACATGGGAGAACATTAGTTTTACATTCATTCTATTGTATATCGTCTCATTTCCATGGTTACAATCCCCTCCATGCAATCCTTCTCCCATACCCCCCAGAT
>NW_006408541.1:25811253-25816022 GCF_000296735.1 Chrysochloris asiatica | reverse complement strand
ACATGCATAGTAGAACCCTCCGAGGGTGGGGCTGGAGTATCTACTAGCTCAGGCACCCCTATAGTTACCAGAATGGAGGTACGCAGACAGCAAGGGACCAACGTAAAGATACCAAAGAAAAAAAAGAATGTCCACACTTCTATCTCAGCAGCTCTGTCAGGTGTCCATGGCTGCTCTGATCCTTTTCGTGCTTGGCCTCACAAAAAATCGCTGCTCCTGGAGCAGCTGAGCATCCCGAACCAGGAAGCAATGGATCTCTTGCTTCTGCCACAAACTCCCCAGCTGTAAGTCTTCCAACCTTCTAAACATTCCTTTATATGTGGTTCAGAGTACTGGGACCATTCTCTGAGCCTTCTCGGTCCTGTATTCTGTATTGTTCACGGCAGAGCTCGTTACTACACTTCTACCCGATCTGCCATCTTTTTCCGGAAGTTCTTTTGTTGTTTTTCTTATGTACACCAAAGCACTCAGGAATATATAATCACTCAAACAACCTTCACACCAGCCCTCCAGCCACCAGCCCCTCTCCCTTCTTGAGTCTAGAGTCCTCAGCTGCTCTGTCCCTCCACATCATTATCTCTGCCTCCATCTCTGGTATTGCTGCTTCTTTGGATAGGGTCCTGCACTCTGCTCTTCTCCCTTGATGGTCCCAGGTCCTCCAGTCCTGGACTGCAAGATCAACCACTCCCTTCCTTTTTGTTACAAAACAGCTATCTTTACATTTGTAATATTCACAATCAGTCCTGATAGCAATTATTCACTATTGAACCACAAGACTCTTATCCCCATTTCCTTTCACCGGTCCCAACTAGATAGGTTGGTCTACACAGATAAGGGAAGTGGGGGAAAAACTGGAATGAAACTGTGAGCTAAGTCCAACCTGGTTCAATAGACTCCTGTCAAACTGGATCACAACCTGGGTGGCCAGCAGTGTAGTGAGACCTAGGGACTCCTGAGTCCATGGACAGGGACATAGTCACAGAAGACTAGAGTGGAGAGTGAAGCATCCCGCTGATGTGAAGTGAGGGGAGATGCACAAGAATGCCCATACTTGCAGGTAGTATCCATTTGACCTAGCTTCAATGACTGGATGATCAGAACTTGACTAGAGTTAGAAAGAAGAGGAAAAAGAGTGCAACCCACTACAATTTAATGAACTTGACCTATACTTATGGTTGTAGTAGCTTGAAAGGGGGAACAAACCTTTACAGCAAGGATCATTCCCACTCCCTCTGTACACAGTGTTGACAGGGGTGGGCAACTTAGACATTAGCTACCCAAAATGGAGGGGGGACATGGCAACAAAGGCATTAAGTGACTGGCTTACAAGTTTTCAAGAGAGAGCTTAGTCTCGGAGGGTGTGGGGGAAGGTAGAATCTCCACTGAGTGATTTCCAACCTGTCTAGATGGGACTGGTGAAAGTCTGTGATTTTTGTGGAAGAAAACCACAGGAAAGAGGACCATGATGCTGTTTTTGTTGTTTAATGCCATCAGTCACTTCTGGTTCATAGGGAACCTGTATCAGGTTTCCAAGGAGTGACTGATGGGTTTGCACTACTGATCTTGTGGTTCATAGTCCAGTGCTGATGCTACTGTGCCACACCAGAACTCCTGAGAGCCATGATACCCAGTACTAAATATGCTGCTGAATGTTGTTGAGGAAGTTGTACTTGGCGTCTTCCCTCAGGCTTCCTCTTTTGGGAAGCTTTGCCAAAATCTTCTAATCTTGGTTAGTTGATCTTTGCTCTGCAAGTCTCCACATTAGCCTTAATCCTATGATTCTTTGTCTGTTTATCTGTATAGTGCTCTCAAAGATTCTTTAAAGGATAAGGATGTATCTATCCTCTAATGTGGTATTCCCATTAGAGCATTCCCTGCCCTACAACAAACACATAGTAGTCCTGGTGTGGTGCTGTGGGTTAATGTGCTGGACTCCAAGGTCCAATTCAATCATTCAATCGCAAGGTCTGTGGTTCAAGCTCACCAGCTACTTCTCGGAAACATTATACAAGGTCATCATGAGTCAGAATTGACTCAAGTCACTAAACAACAACATGTATTTTATAGAACAGTGGATGGGGTAGATGCATTAAAGGAAGGATAGATGGATGGATGAATGAAAAGGTGGGTGGATGAATGGATAGGTGGCTGGGTTATGTAGCTTCAAATATTACTTAACACAAATTTTAATTAATATATAATAATAATTTAATAATAATTAAAATAACTTGCTACTTCATTTCTATTGGCCAAAAACTGTAAAAAGCCCAAATGTCAATTGATAGAAGAATGGATAAACAAACTTTGATATTTTCACACAGTGGAATTCTATGTAGCAATTAAGAGACACTACTGGTAGCGTAGTGGTTAGGAGTCAGGCTGACAACTGCAAATTCAGCAGTTCGAAACTACCAGGAGTTCTGCCGGAGAAATATGAGGCATTCTGGTCTCATAAAGATTTACAGCCTCAGAAACCCTGTGTATGAGTTGGAACTGACTTCATGGTACTTAACAACAACAATAACTGGTGCGCACACATTAGGAACTTCAAAAATATTATGCTGAGTAACAGAAAACATTCACCAAAGAGCATATAACTTGATTCCATATTTATGAAGATCTAAAACAAGGAAAATTAACTTAAGGTGGAAGAAAACATCAAAGCAAAGTTTGTCTGGGAGGAGGAGTAAGTGTGAATGAACTGGGAAGAGATATGAGGGACTCTGGGTAAAGAAAATGCTCTATATTTTGATAGAGGTGTAGGATGCAAAGGAAATTCCTTAGTCCAAACTGAGTAACTATACATCTGAGGTTTATGCATTTCGTTGTAAGTAAATTTTACCTCACAAGAAGAAAAATTGTAAATATATACTGAATTCTAGTTACATGTAGGAATCTTTAGGGGGAAACATAATGTTTCCAATTTGCTTTGAAATGCATAAAATATAAAATAGATTGATAAATGGATAAATAAATACATAGATATACAATGGTATGGTAAAACATCAATGGTAGAATCCAGGTGCTGGTAATGCAGGTATTACTGTAAAATTCTTTCAGTTTTGCTGTATGTGTAATTTTTTTTTTTAATAATAAAATGTTAGGGTACAACAAGCCTTGATTCATGTAACTGTCTGAGGCTTGACACAGGAAAGAAACCTGAGGGTCCTCAGGATTTGTGAACCTCCCTCAGGGTAAATCAATAACCACTGAAAGTGTCTTGGGAATGATACTTATCTTCTTATTAGACACCCAGATACCACTTGGTTAAACTGGTTACAACTGGTGAGAATTATATTTGGATTATTTTTCATCAACCTAGCCTTTCCAGAAATTTCTTTCCTAAAAACTTCCTGTTTATTTAAGCATAGGAACTAGTTGCCTTCAAGTTAGTTCAACTCATGTCATAGTAGAACTGAGTTTCATAGGGTTTTCAAAGTTGTTGTTGTTGTTGTTTTGTTTTGTTTGGGAAGAAGATCACCAGACCATTCTTTCAAAGGATGGCCTCACACCTCCAACTTTTCCATTATCAGCTGAGCCTACTCACCATCTACACTAGGCAGGGACTAGAAATAGGAAGAATGTCTCATTCAGAGGGCTCCTGCTGCTTCCATGACTACTTGCCTTCTCTGTTGTTTAGTGTCTTGGTGAGAGGGGTGGCGTCAGACTCTATTAAAAGTGGGTCTGAGGTGAGCATCTCCTGGGGCTAATGATGGGCCCAGCTGCTCCCTCTTGCAGAAGAGCTGTGCTTGAAGACCACTGTCTTTGACATGCTTCTCCAGCTGCTAAAGGAGAGGATTTACTGGGAGGAAATTTAGGCCTGAGGTGAACTGGAGCATCCTCTCTATAATTAGAAGTGACATGTGACCCAGGATTATAAAGCTGACTGCCAGAGAGAGAATTAAGCAGATGTATTTGAGTGGGTCTAACTCAGGAAAATGACCTATATAATTCCATCTGGGAAAGGCCCAGAAAGTTTTCATTTGGACCTGTTTAAAATACAAAAGAGGTGCATATAAAGAATCCCTTTAGAAGCAAAAACTGATGAAGGTATGAAGGTAAAAAAAGAGGCAGAAGAGCTCAACCATGCTCTGCTGCCAATGCTTGTGACAGTGTGTCAACTGTGGCTACAGCTTGTGGAAGGCAACAAGTCACAATTCACTGCTTAACACTCTAACTGCAGAGTATCCCCCCAGCCAAATGACTTGGAGAATCAAGCAGTTATTAGGCAGAGAACTTGAGCCCTTTAATGAGGACAGCTGGGGACTATGGCCTTCAACACAAGACAGGCTTAAACTCCATCCAAGAAAAAGCTCTATAAAAGAACTAATAGAAGGTGAGTTCATATGTTCTTCATCATTGGGGTATTCAAGCAGACCATGACATGAATATGAGTGATAATCCAAGGAAATTAAAGGCAGAGTGAGGCTTAGAGTACATGGATTTCCAAATTCCACCTTTGGAGGTAAGGTGAATGAAGTAAGCTCTTTGGTTTGCTCAGTGCTATATTCTAAACACCTGTAATATTAATCTTTAATAGGTAGTTGAAGATTGAATTGAAGGATTGGAGGAAGACTCATTAACAACCTGTGATATGCAGATGATATGACCTTGCTTGTTGAAAGTGAAGAGGACTTAAAATACTTACTGATGAAGATCAAAGAGCACAGCCAGCAGTATGGATTGCATCTCAATGTAAAGAAAACAAAAATCCTCACCACTGGACCAATAAACAACATTCTTATCAACAGAGAAAAGATTGAAGTTGT
>NW_006408541.1:25807241-25810733 GCF_000296735.1 Chrysochloris asiatica | reverse complement strand
ACTCGATGGCACTTAACAACAACCACAGTAGGTAGTTGTTGCTCTTACTTACTGCTGAGTTGACTCCAAATCATGGAAACCATTTTTTATGTATAACAGAATGAAACGGTGCCAGTCTTATGCTATCCTTATGTTGGTTGATATGTTGGAGTTCATTGTTGCAGCCATTGTGTAGTGTCTTGCAACCTAGGGGGCTCATCTTCCAGCACTGTGTTAGACAAATTGGGCTGTGATATTCAAATGTTCATTGATTAATTTTTGGAAGTATATCACTACACCTTTCTTTCGAGTCTTTCTTAGGAATCTGTGCTGAAGGTTTCAATATTTCAATGACAGATAAGAGATTTTCAATAAATAATCAATGAATGAATGAGTCTTACTAGACTTTCTCAGAAATTCTAAGTTATTGGAAGTTTTCTGTCAAGCACAGAGCTTTCGAAACTGACATGTTGTCCCCTTGGTATAGTTTTATTGCATTTATTATAGCATGCTACATTTTTCCAGGTTTTATTTTAGAAAAATTGGAAAATACAAGCCTTAGAAGAGAAATCAAAAGTCTCTTGAAGTCCCAATCCTAATATAGAACTACTGTTACCAATTTGGATTAGTTTTTTAATTCACAAAAATAAACACAAGTGGAAAACAAATTCTAGATACTGTGTATTTTCTCTTTTTCACATCAGATTTTAGTGCATTTTCTGTTTTATTACATCATTTTTAAAGAATGTATTTAATAAATGCATATTATTTCATCATACCTCATTCTCATCACGTTGATTTCAACTCACAACCCATCATCAAATCATCAGAAATTTGCAATAGATACAAGAGGAAACATGTGATTAATAGAAATCTGCATATCCATTATGGGTTCATTGTGCCTCCCCCCAAATAATGAGAAAGTCTTAATTCCTGATAACTGTGAATGTGGCTTTTATTTGGAAGTAGGGTTTTGCAGCCATAATTAATTAACATGAGGTCATATTACAGTGGGGGCAGTCATAAACCAATATCACTGGTGTTATTATGTTGTTGCTGTTAGGTGCCTTCAAGTCACTCTGATTCTTAGCACTGCCTGGTCCTGCACCATCCTCACAGTCTTTTCGATGCTGAAGCCCATTGCTACGGCCATGGTGTCAATCCATCTCATTTAGGGTCTTCCTTTTTTTCCACTTTACCAAGCATGATGTCCTTCTCCAGGGACTGATCTCTCCTGACAAAGTCACTCCATCCTTGCTTCATAAGAAAGATTCTGGGTATATATCTTCTCAAAAAGATTTGTTTGCTCTGACACTCCATGACACTTTCAATATTCTTCACCAACACCATAATTCAAATGCATCAATTCTTCTACAGTATTCCTTATTCATTGTCCAACTTTCACATGAATCTGAGGCAACTGAAAATATCATGCCTTTGGACAGGTGCACTGTAGTCCCCATACTGACACCTTTGCCCCGAAACACTTTAAAGAGGTCTTTTGCAGCAGATTTGACCAATACAACATGTCATTTGGTATTTTGACTGCTGTTTCCATGAGTGTTGATTGTGGATCCAAGTAAAATGAAGTATTTGACAACTTCAATCTTTTCTCCATTTATCATGTCATTTATTGGCCCATTTGTGAGGATTTTCATTTTCTATACATTGTGGTACAATCCATACTAAAGGCTATAATCTTTGACCTTTATCAATAAGTATTTCAAATCCTTTCACTTCTAGCAAACAAAAAATAGTATTATCTACATATAAAAGGTTGTTAGTCCTGATGCTCTGGTAGCGTAGTGGTTACGAATCAGGCTGCGAACCTCATGGTCAGCAGTTCGAAACTACCAGTTGTTCCGTGGGAGAAAGATGAGGCTTTCTGCTCCCATAAAGATTTACATCCTCGGAAACCCTGTACAGGGTCACTATGAGTTGGAATCAACTCCATGGTACTTACCAACCAATCCTGATGCCACATTTTTCTTCATATGATCCAGCTTCTCAGACTATTTGCTCAGCATACAGATTGAATAAATATGGTGAAAGGATACAAACCTGGTGCACACTCTTCCAGATTTTAAAATATTGAATATCTCCTTGGTCAGTCCAAATGACTGCCTCTTGTTCTATGTACAGGTTCCTCATGAGCACAAATAACTGTTCTGGAATAGCCATTCTTTGCAATGTGATCCAGAGTGTGTTATGATTCACAAATGCCTTTGTATAGTCAATAAAGCACAAGCAAACTTCTTTCTGATATTCTTTGCTTTTAGTCAGGATCCATCTGACATCAGCAATAGTACCCCTAGTTCCACAGTCGCTTCTGAATATGGCTTGAATTTCTAGCAGCAACCTATAAATGTTCTGCTGCAATGATTTTAATTATCTTCAGCAAAATTTTACCTTCCTGTGATATTAATGCTATTTTTTTTATGAATTCTGCATTCTATTGGGTTGCCTTTCTTTGGAATGAGCACAAAAATAGATATTTTCCAATAATTTGGCCTGGTAACTCTCTTCCAAATTTCTTTACATTGTCAAATGAGCACCACCTACACTATATCAGTTTGTTGAAACATTTCAACTTATATCCCATCAATCCTGAACTCTTGGTTTTCACGAATTACTTCAATGCAGCTTGGACTTCTTCCTTCAATACAATCAGTTCTTGATCATATGGTATCTCTTGAAATGACTGAATATCAACCAATTATTTTTGTTACAGTGACTCTGTGCATTCCTTCCATCTTTTTTTTTTTTTTTTATGCCTCCTGTATCATTCAATCTTTTTGCTCATGTGGTTGTTATTAGGTGTAGTTACGTTGGTTCTGACTCATAGTGACTGTATGCACAACAGAACAAAATATTACCCATTCACAATTGTTATGTTTGAGATCATTGTTGCAACCACTATGCCTCATTTATGCTGACCCTCCATTTTTCCAAGCGTGATGTTCTTCTCCGGTGACTGAATCCTTCTTGACAACATGTCCAAAGAATGAATGGAAGTCTTGCCATCTTGGTTTCTAAGGAGTCTTCTGATTTCTTAGTACTTTTTCTAAGACAGATTTGCTTGTTCTTCTCACAGTCCATAATACTTTCAATATTCTTCACCAACACCAATGCATCAATTCCTTTATGGTCTTCCTTTTTCACTGTCCAACTTTCACATGCATATGAGGCAATTGAAAATACCATGCCTAATGCAATAAGTCCTTTGATTTTTTTCATTGCTGTTTCCATGAGAGTTGGTTGTGGGTTCAAGCAAATGAAGTCCTTGACAACTTCAATCTTTACTCCATTTATTATGATGTTGTTTATAGGTCCAGTTGTGAAGATTTTCATTTTCTTCACATTGAGATACAATCTATACTGAAGGCTGTAGTCTTCAATAGTCATTAGTAAGTATTTCAAGTCCTCTTCACTTCCAGCAAGAAAAGTTGTATCAGAGAACAAACAAGATGGCGGATCAGGTGGACATGTAGTAAAGAGCTCCGCCAACAACAA
>NW_006408541.1:25781639-25782150 GCF_000296735.1 Chrysochloris asiatica | reverse complement strand
CCAATAAAAGGAGATACTTTTTTTTTTTTTTTAAATACCAAGACATCTTTTCTGAAAGTGGGAAAATAAATAGCTTTTTAGCATTGTTGTTGCTAAGTGCTATTATATTGGTTCTGACTCATACCAATTCTATATAGGGTTTCCAAGGAGCAGCTGGAGGGTTTGAAATGCAGACCTTGTGGTTTACACACCAGGAGTCTTTTTAGCATTAACCCCCACTAATTTTCATTGATTGATTTGGGAGAATTTCCTCTCTTCTTCAATAAATATTTATTCTCTTGATTAGACAAGAAAAAAAAAAAACTTGTAATGGCGTAGGATGTGGTGAAATAAAAAATTGTGGCCATGCCTGTTAAAAGAGAAAGTGGTAATCCCTCAGGTTCTTATTGTTAGGTGCCATCAGTCAGTAACAAATCATAGCAACATTATGCACAACAGAGCAAAACACTGCCCAGTCCTATACCAACCTCACAATCGTTGCTAAACTTGAGCTCATTGCTGCTGCCACTGT
>NW_006408541.1:25776548-25780992 GCF_000296735.1 Chrysochloris asiatica | reverse complement strand
TGACACACCTTTTCCAATTTTAAACTTTTTACTATTCCCATGTTCTGTTCAAATGACTGTCTCTTGGTCTATGTACAGGTTTCTCATGAGCACAATTAAGTGTTCCCAAATACCCATTCTCCACAATGTTGGCTGTAGCTTGTCATGATCCACACAACAGAGAGACTTTGTGTAGTCAATAAAGCATAGGTAAACATTTTTCTGGTATTCTCTTCTTTCAGTCGAAATCCATCAGCAATCATATCCCTCGTTCCATGTACTTTTCTGAATCCAGCTTGAACCTCTGGAAGTTCCCTGTCAATGTACTGTTGCAGCCATTTTTAAATTATCTTTAACAAAAATTTACTGGCATGCGATATTAGTGATATGGTCCGATGATTTCCACATTCCATTGGGTGAGCTCTCTTTGGTATAGGCACAAATATGTATTTCTTCCAATCAGTTGGACAGGTAGTTGTCTTCAAAATTTCTTGGCACAGATAAGTGAGTACCTCCAGTGCCACATCAGTTTGCTGAAAGATTTCAGTTTGTATTCAAAGAACCTTGTTCTTTGCCAATACCTTCAGTGCACCTTGAACTTCTTCCTTTGGGTACTAAAGTGGAATTCAGAGGGAAAGCTGAATATTAGCATTATGCATTTCTGATGTCTTTTAGGAGTTTTGGAACCCAAATAGACATAATTAAAAATAGAATTCATTGGCATAACATTTGCATGACCATCCTAAATAGTCATGTAACTTTCAATAGAAGAATGAATGCCCACCTCTCTGAGTATCATATATAGATCCTGGACCAAGGGGTCAAGATTAAAGCATACATCTTGTTTCAATCAAGAGACTCTCCCTATTGCAGGCCGAATGCCTGCTCATCACAATTTTCATGCTAGTATCATAGTTCTATAGTTAATGAAATCTCGTAGGTTCTGACAGGAGAATGGCTGGCATAGTCAATTCTATCAATGTCTTGCCCATATGCTCTTGGCATTCTCCATTCATCTTATAAACACTTGAGCCTCTGATTTCTGCCTATAAGTTTTATCTGGCTTTAGGACCATGCTTATTCTGCACATGGAGAAAAACAATTATTCCCATCTTCCTCACTCTAGGATGGGACAATTCTGCTACATATTCTACACCAGCTCCCAAAGGTTCCCAATACCCAAACCTCAATGCCATCAAGTCAATTATGACTCATAGCAAGCCTATGTAGGGCTTCTGGGGCTCTGCATTTTTATGGGAGCAGAAATCCTCCCATTTCTCCAGTTCAGCTGGTAAGAATAAATCCCAGTTGCCCACAACAATAGCAATCTTATTGACACATCTTGTAGTTTCTTCATTCCCTTCCCTCTCACTTCCCACTCTCCTATTAGTGCTTCTAGGAATTAATTAACAAAAAAACAAAAAACAAAACAATAAAAACACCTATTTTCACCCAAATCCTCATCTCAGAGAATGTAGCATGGCTAATTTGGGGAGTTATTTGAGTAATTGATGCATTTGAGTTATGGTATTGGAGGAGAATATTGAAAGTACCATGGACTGCCAAAAGAATAAATAGATCTGTGTTGGAAGAAGTGCAGCCAGAATGCTTCTGGGAGGCCAGGATAGCCAGACTTTGTCTCTCATGTCTTGGACACGTTGTCAGAAGAGACCAGTCACTAGAGACAGATATCATGTTTGGTAAGGTGGAGTGTCAGAGAAAAGAAGATCCCCCCCAGCGAGATGGATTGGCAAAGTGGCAGCATCAATGGGCACAAGCGTAGCGACAATTGTGAGGTTGGCCCAGGACCAGGCAGTGTTTCATTCTGTTGTGTGTTGGGTCGCTATGAGTCGGTACCAACTTGATGGCACCTAACAACAATAACAACAATTTGGGGAGTATGGAGTCCCGATATGGCACTGAGGGTTAACATGCTGAACTGCAAAGTTGGTTTGAACCACAAAGTCAGTGGTTAAAGCTCACCGGATGCTCCTCGGAAACCCTATACAGGGTCACTATGGGTCGGAACCAACTCCATGACACTTAACAACAATAACAATAATCTGGAAAGTAGTCAGTTGAAGACAACTGGTGTGGCACTATAGGATAAGCACTGGACTGCTAACCAAACTGTCAGTGGTTCAGACCTACCAGTTGCTCTTGTGAAATCTAGAGAGGGTTGCTAGAGTTGGAAAGGACTCAACGGCATTTAACAACAACAATATCTTTAATATTGCCTGTGTAATTACAAGTTTTGTGTCTTTCTTTGATTTCACAGGAAGTTTCATAAGCATAATTTGACATGCTAATTTTAAAAAGTATATTTATTCTAAAATCATTTCAAAATACAGAAAAAAATCAAGAAAATATGTTAAATCATCATGAAAACCACTGCTAACATTTTGGTATTTGTGGTCTATTCTCACCAAACTCTGTATTTCTCACCACTACCACTTGTCTGTCAATTTTTCATACTGTGGTGTCTTGTGTGTTGTCATAATTATGAAAGCTGTCACAGGTATTTTATATAACAGAAGGATCACCACAGTGGACAGGTTTCAGCTAAGTTTCCAGATGAAGATAGACCAGAAAGAAGGCGAGATGAACTGCTTCTGAATATTTAGTAAAAGAGCTGAATAGAAAATGAGCAGCTCAAGAAGACAAAGTCAAATATTATAATGAAATGTGCAAAGACCTGGAGTTAGAAAGCCAAAAGGCAAGAACATGCTCATCATTTCTCAAGCTGAGGGAACTGAAGAAAAAATTCAAGACTGGACTTGTAGTACTGAAGAATTCTCAGAAGGAAACCCTATATAGAGTCGTTATAGTTCAGAACCAACTCGACAGCACTTAAAAACCACACAGACAAAAATCTTGAATAATGCAGAAAGCATTAAAAGAAGATGGAAGGAATACACAGAGTTACTGTCCCCAAAATAAATGATATTCAACCATTTCAAGAGGTAGCAAATGACCAGGAGCCAATAATACTGAAAGAAGAAGTCCAAGGTACATTGAAAGCATTAGCAAAGAACTAAACTCCAGGAATTGATGGAATACATACTGAAATCTTTCAACAAACTGATGCAGCACTGGATGCACTCACTCATCTATTCCAAGAAATCTGAGGAAAACTACCTGGCCAACTGACTGGAAAAGATCCATATGTGTGCCCATCCCAAAGAGAGGTGACCCAATGGAATGTAGAAGTCATCAGACAATACCATTAATATCGCATGTAAGTAAAATTTGGCTAAAAATAATTCAAGAATAGATTTAACCATTCATTTACAAAAACTTAAAGAGGTTCAAGCCAGATTAAGAAGAGGATGTGGAACAAGGGATTTCATTGTTGACATCGGATGGATCTTGGCTGAAAGCAGAGAATACCAGAAAGATACTTGTGCTTTATTAACTATGCATGTATCATGACAATCTATGGACAACACTGCAGAGAATGAGTATTCTGGAACATTTAATTGTACTCATTAGGAACCTGTACATAGACTAAATTTCAGCTGTTCAAACAGAACAAGGGAACACAGGATGGATTAAAACAAGGGAAAGTGTATGCCACGGTTGTATTCTTTTGCCATACTTATTCAATTTGTATGCTGAGCAAATAATCCAAGAAGCTGGATTGTATGAAGAAAAAATGGCATCAGGATAGAAGGAAGCCTCATTAACAATTTGTAATATGCAGATGATACAACCTTGCTTGCTGAAAGCAGCAAAGACTTAAAATATTACTGATTAAGATCAAAGAGCACAGTCTTCAGTATGGATTACATCTCAATGTAAAGAAAACAAAAAATTTTCACCACTGGACCAATAAACAACATCCATATAAATGGAGGAAAGACTGAAATTGTCAAAGACTTCATTTTGCTCAGATCAACCATCAACACTCATGGAAGCAGCAGTCAAGAAGTCAGATGAGAAATGGAAGGAGACAGTGTAGAGGTGCAGTGAGGTTCGCCATCAGCAATATCACAGAATACCAGGCAAAGTCGATTCAGGAAGAGCTCCAAAACTCAGAACCACATAGGTAGGAATATTTTAAAAGTTTGAAGGCTTATAGCTAGTGGAACTTGAAGTGGAAGTAAGAAATCATGTACTTTTGAATTGGCCAGACTCTGCAGCCCAGAGCCGACAACTTGGGTGAGACCAAATGGCAAGACCAAGTGGGGGAGCAGACAAACCACAGAAAAGCGCTGCAGGAACCTCAGAGCAAAGGTGAACAATACACTTTGTTGGTTTTGCTTTGTTCTGATTTTCTTTTTTTTTTTGGGGGGGGGGTAGCTGTTCATTGGACTCCACTGTTTGCTCACTTCCATTCTGGTGACTAGAGAGGATATCTATGCAAGTGGACATCCCCCACCCTCACCACTGGTGGATTCTTCTGCCACGCATGCACACAGATACTCTTGGCCAAAGAGCTAGCCTTGATCTGTTGTGTTTTTTT
>NW_006408541.1:25754088-25773068 GCF_000296735.1 Chrysochloris asiatica | reverse complement strand
GCAAAGATCATTCCCACCCCCTCCATACATAAAGTAGACAGGGATGGGCAACTTGGACACTGGCTACCCAAAATGGGGCGTGGGGGGAGGCTACGAAGGCAAGAAGTGACTGGCTTACAAGCTTTCAAGAGGGAACCAAGATCCAGAGGGTGTGGAGGAAGGTATAATCTCCAGCAAATATATTCAATCTGTCTGGGTGGGGCTGATGAAAGGAGACGTGGATATGTCTCTTGCGATACAATAGTGAATGGCTGTTATCAGGACTGATTGTGAGAGTTGGAAATGTAAAAGGAGGGGAGTGATTGACTTTGTAATCTAAGAGCGGAGGTCCCTGGGACCATCAAGGGAGAAGAGTGGAGAGCAGGACCCTACCCAGAGAAGCAGTGATGCCAGAGATGGAGGCACAGACAATGACCTGGAGAGGAGTGGTTGGGGAGTTTAGACCCAAAGAGGGAGAGGGGCTTTGTGATGATGACCAAGGGGCAGGCTTGCAGGGTATACCTTTTGGTTGGTTGATGATTCATGGAGGGGATTGTAACCATGGTAATGAAATGATATAAGATAGAAAGAATGTAAAGCTAATTTTATCCCATGTAAGCTATCACTTAACTCACAATAAAACATTTAAAAAAATCAATTCAATTTTTTTAAAAAAAGAAATCAAATAATATATTATATTAGGCAAATCTGTTGCATAAGATCTGTTTATAGCATTGAAGAGCAAAGATGTCAGTTTGGGGACTAAGGTATACCTGACACAAGCCATGGTATTTTCAATAACCTCATATGCATATGAAAGTTGGATAGTGAATAAGAAAGACTGCAGAAGAATTTGAATTATGTTGTCAGAGGAGAGTATTGAAAGTACCACGGAGTACCAAAAGAACAAACCAATTTGAGTTGAAAGAAGTACAACCAGAATGCTCCTTAGAAGCCAGGATGGCCAGACTGTCTCTCATACTTTGAACATATTATCAGGAGGGACCAGTTCCTGGTGAAGGATATCATGTTTGGTAAAGTGGATGCTCAGAGCAAAAGAGGAAGACCCCCAATGAGATGAACTGGCACATTGGCAGCAGCAATGGCCTCAAGTGTAGCAATGATTGTGAGGTGGGAGCAGGACTGGGAAGTGTTTCGTTTTGTTAAGCATAGGGTTGCTATGATTCAGTACCAACTCTATGGCACCTAAAATCAAACAGCAATGATTTCTCAGAAGCCTTTCTTCTTGTGTGCCCTCCCCCCCTGCTTATTTAGGGACACATTAGGAAAGACCTCAGAGGGACAATTCCTTAGATGCCATTTTATACCATTTTAGACAGTTTCTTTGATACTTGGCTTGTGTTATTTTATGTTTGCATTAAGCATAGTTTGGTATAAATGCACAAATCTGGAGAATTCAGTGGAGTATTACACTCAGTGAATTGTTTTATATAGCATAATCACTGACTATTCCCCAGCTTACTTTAAAAAGGGGATTTGAACTGTTGCCTCTTGTTTTATAGATGGTAAGACAAACAAGGCATGGCTTTTATAAGTGGAAGGCATTTCAAAGGCTACTTCTGTGACTACTTGACCTTATTTGTTAATATCTGCTTTACTTTTTCCAAAGTCTAGCTTCTTCGTGACCAAGCCGAATTCTCTGATGACAGGTTAATGCTGCCGAGCTGGCAACTTGAAACAGAGTAATTTTAAAACCTGCATTGTAATAATGGGAGTCTCTCATTTTTGAGCCTATAACTAATTCAAAAGCAATTGAAATCTCCCAAAGAGAGCATACTGCAGTGGGAAGCAATCCCCCAGGCCCCAGAGTGAGGTTGTGAGACAGGCTAAGTCCATCAGTCGGCAGGCAGGCAGGAAGACTGACTCTTAGAAGATGGAGAACCCAAAATAGAACGGGGACAGGGAGCTGAGCTCCTTGATTGACTTCCTTCAAAGTTCGTGTTCCCACAAACTAAGCTAACCCTGATGCATGGTGCTGATCTTGTGCATACATTTGTCAATCAACAAACATCTATCGAATCCCAGACAAACGTGAAGTAGCAGTCTGTTATGTACTGGAGAACTCAGGAGAACAAAACTACTGTCTATAATTCTGAGCATCCAACTCTAGTTTAGACATTTATTGAGTGACTTTAGTATGTCTGATGCAGTGTTAGATTGGTTTTAACAATCTTAAGATTTTGTGAAGATAATAATAAAAAAAGATCTAGTTGCCATTGAGTCGATTTCCATACATGGCCACCTCTGTGTGCAGATTATGACCTATCAGAAGTAAATTACCAGGTCTTTCTTCCAAAGCTCTCCTAAGTGGTATCAAACCATCAACCTTTTGACTAGTTGTCAAACATTCAACTGTTTGCAACACCCTTTTGTGAAGATACACATGTACAAACTAACAGAACTCAGCATGATAATAAGTGTTATTAGAAATGTAGCATGTTTCTTAAATCGGGCTTATCTCATGAGCATCCTGGATTCTGGAATGTGATAATGGGGCATCCATAGAGGAAAGGAAGGTAGTTGGAAGTAGGGGAGATGGAGTAGGGAGACTAAAACCAAGCAACAGCCATCACCTGGCAGATCAGGCAGGGACAGAGGCTGATCAACTGGGCCTGGCACTGGAGTGATAGCTCAGTCTTGCTTTTGACTTTGTTCATCTGAGAGTGCAGAGAACGCAGCACCAGCCTGGGAGTCGGGATCTGTGGCTTCTATGGTGACCTTCGATGTTCCACTTAAGCCATCATACCTCAATGTGTATCACTGAGCTGAATGTCCTCAACTGCCCAGCCTATCTGACAGCAGGGCTGCTACAAGGATGCAATGAGAAAAGCTCCTCTGGAAGTTGGAAGCATGATGCAAACATGAGGCATGGTTATAAATTGGTTCCAATGCTATTAATTAGATCCATGGCCATTTATTGAACCCACAGCCCCCTCAAATTATTTGATGGGATGAAAGGAAACCTTTCATAGCTGGAAGTTGTCAGTTCCATCATCGTGCAAAGACTTGCCTTTACAAAAAGGGTGTGTCCAGCTTTGTAAACCACAGCTCAAAGAGCCAAGTGTCACAGAAGGAATCCTAAGTCACAGAGAAAACAAGGAAAATATAGAGAAACCAGAATCATCTGCACCTCCTGGCCTCATTTCCAGATCAATAAAGATGGAAAATGTAGAGCACAATTTACAGAGCCCTTAACATGCTCTGGGGCTGGGAAATGAATAGAATTGGCCACCACTTGTCACCTGCCACGTGCCAGAGACTCTATGTATCTCCTCTCTGTGCACTCTTTATTGTTCCTCTCAACCACACTGGGAGACTGCAGAAAAGGAAAATGATTTTCCAAAATATAAGCAATGTTAAAAGATTATAACATGCCACAATGTTATAAGGAGTCCTGCCTGGTGTGGAGCTATAAGATAAGCAATGGATGGTTACCAAAAGGTTGGTGGTTAAACCCCACCAGCCACTCCTTGGAAACACTATCCAGGGTCTCTATGAGTACCAACCAAGTAAAAAGCAATTAACAAAACACCATAATGATATGTAGAGGGCAGAAATGGCAGTAGTAAGAAAGTTTCTAGTGATGACGAAGAATCTGACGGGGTTCCAAAGGAGAGGTAAAGTTTTAACTGGGGAAAAGAAATGGCAAACGCAAAACTGGGAAATGAGAAAAGCAATGAGGTTCATGGAGGTAGTCTGACAAGACTATCATTGTGTGTATGTGTAGAGGAGTGTGAGTGGAGATCAGATCGTGGGATGAGACTCTATCAGTCCCAGTCCAACCAGAGAAGCAGCAGGAATGTATATGGATTGACTAGCCAGAATTGGCTTACTTGATGTGACAGCTGGCTAAGCAGTCTCTGTAAGGCTGTCTTTTTATCTGATACTGGAGCTTCGAGCAATAGCAGGACAACCAGGAACCTGAGATGTTCCAGAAATAAGAAGGGGCTTTTCAAGAAGGTAAGTAATTAGCCCCCAAAAAAGAAGACTGTCCCAGACATTAACTGTAATCAGAGCACCAGTAGATTGAGATTAGGAAATGTTCATCAAGACTCTCAAAATGACTTCCCAGATCCAAAACTAGAGTACACCAGGTGAGCAAGCTAGGACAAGTATTGTTCCAAGAGCAAATGAACCTATTTTCTAGTAGATGATTTTGTTGGTATTACCCATTAGCCGTGTTGGAGTTTTGAAAGCTACTGGCAGCAATGACAGTAGCAACTTTGAAAACATTTGACAGAAAAATAAATAAATAAAAGGGAGCAAGAGATGTAGATGCTATCTTGAAAGCATTATGTTGAATATGGTAAGTCGGCCACAAAAGGATAAATACTATAGAAACCAAAATCTGATAGTGGCTACCAGAGATAGGTGGGGAGAGGAAAAATGGGAGTCATTGTTTATGGGGCACTGAGCTTCAGTTAAGGATGAAGGAAAAGAATTGGAAACCAATATGGGTGGATGGATGGATGCACATGATGAACGTAATGAATACCACTGAATTGAACAAGGGAAAAAAAAATTGAAATGACAAGGTAGATAGATGATAGATAGATAGATAGATAGATAGATAGATAGATAGATAGATAGATAGATAGATATGATGGTTATGTGCCGTGGAGTCACTTCCAACTCATAGTGACCCTATATAGGATTTCTGAAGCTGTACATCTTTATGGGAGCAGAAAGCCTCATCTTTCTCCTGTGGAACTGTTGGTAGTTTCAAACTGCTGACCTTGAAATTAGCAGCCCAACTCATAACCACAATGCTATCAAAATTCCTTTTATATGGTTATACGTATACATACATAATAATCACACAAAACAAATAGGAGTCTTAGAGACCTGCTGGATGGTTCTGTAAGATGGAAGAAAGTTGGGTGGGTCTGACAGAAGTGAAATAGGACCCTCAGCTAAAGCTGTCACATTCTGGAGAAGCAAAGTGAATGTGTTGGAGAAGATAACGGGATTGCAAAGGCAAGGAACAAATGTCAATGCCCAAGGAGTTCTGTACTCAAATGTCACCCTCCCTCAAAATGCCACTGACCCATTGCTCAGAGAAGTTCAATCTTCTTTGCCTCCAGGGACAGCCACCTTGCTGAGGAAAACACTCTCTCTGGAAATTCCTGGAGAATTTCTAGAGAAATGCCCTCCATTTCTCTAGAAATAATATCTTAATTGATATTTAATCATTTCCATTTCTCAAAGTTAAATACCCTCTGGAGGGAGCATCATGGCCAAATCACAGGGCTCACCTCTGCTTGTGTATGTGTTCCGTGTCCAGTATGCATGCACATTCACACATATGTCCACGCAGTTGTGGTCACTGTGATTGGTCAAAGATAACATTGCCACAATCTTGATACTACATGTGTGAACACAAAACTGAGAACAAAACCCTGGGAGTCAGTTATCTTCATGTTTATATCTAGGACAGAATTCCTTGCATGCTAACCCTAAACCAAAAGAAATTCCTAAATGTTCTCTGAATTAAGAAGTTAAGTACCAACTTCATGTTGCTGTTAGGTGCTATTTCCACTCACTATAATCCACGTAACTGAGTAGAACTTCCCCAGAGGGTTTCCTAGGCTGTTATTCCCAGGCTTTTCTCCCTTCAAGTTGCTGACTGGGGTTTGAACCATCAATCTTTTGGCTTTTGGATAGCAGTCAAACTCTTAAGCTACCACCATTTCTCCATAACAACTGAGTACTGTAGACAGCTGAGAGGGAGAGAAAAAAATCATTCAAATAAATGTAAAAGGAACTCCCCAGTCATCTACATCACCTACACTCTCAATCCAGCTCATCTTTGTTCTTCACTCCCCTCTACCTGAAGCTCTTCCCCAGTTATCCTCCCCCACACAGCTCCTGTCTTCATGACACAACTCAAGTAGTGCTCCGTCTGCTGTGTCTTCCCTCCACGCTGCTGGGATAATTGCTCACACCTTCATCTGTGCTTCTGCCCACACCCTTAACACACAGTGTCACAGTTACTCACTGGTGATAGACTATGTACCTTACAGTGAGGGCACATGTTTAATGACTCTCTTCAACTCCTAATGGGGTCTGCCACCTGGTAGGTGCTCAAGACATGTTCATTTATTGAACAAATGATTGATGCCACCAAACAACTTGGAAGTGACAATGTGTGAGCACCGGAGGTGCTAGCCGACACACATATATATATACAAAGATATATAGATATATAGATAGATATGTAAATAGATAGATAGATATGCACAGCTACATATACATATGCGTTTATCATACATTTGCATGTTGACATGAACATCCGCCTATATCCCAGTTGCCTGAATCTGGGTTCAGAGTTCTCCTTTCTAAGTCAGAACACAGAGCAATGAAGTAAGTTATTCAAGGCCTCACAATTAGGATTTGTATTCAAATCAAGGCAAATTAAATCCAAAGACCATATTCCGTACCAAGATGCTACTCTGCTTCTCATTTCTCCTGGATGAAGGTCTTTCTTAGTAGTGCAGAGGCAACTAGAAAGTCCTTCCCAAAATAAGTGAAATGAACTTCTTGTACTGTAGTCTTCATACTCATCCTGCTGCCCAATACTTCACCACCTGTCATTGTAAAGTCTATGAATTCAATCATTTCAGCAAGTGGGCATACGGTGTCCCAATCTATACCAAGCATGAGGGCACTGATCTGTGTGGAGCATGGCCTTTATCATGGCTCAGAAGGAAATCAGAAGGCATTGAAGGCTAGAAGAGGACAATGCACAGGTATCAAAGGAACACAGACTAGGATGGAGCAATTTATGCTGTCAAAATGATCACAAAAGACTCCAGAGAAGGAAGATGCTGGGCTTATAGAAAATAAGGTACCAAATTGTACCAGTCAGATTAAACTCACTGCAGAGTGAATAGCCCAAATGATGTTCTTGTATTTGAGGCAGCACCACACTGTCCTGAGACTAGGAGACCAAGACTCTTATTCAGCTCAGTCAAAGCCTTGGGTGGGCTTCTTTGCAGTCCTGTGCCTCAGTTTCCTCCTCAGTGGATTGAACAGGCCAAACAAAATGAACTATCTTTAGCTTCAAGACCTCAGTCCATCCTAAATTAGATTCCAAATGTCTGATAAAATATTCATAATGATCCTCCAAAAATAAGGAGAAAGCAAAGAATTTAAAGAAGATGACGTTATTTTCATTTCTGGCAAAACAGCCCAGAAACCTAAGGGAAGAGGCCAATGGCCACAGAACCCACAGAGACACAGAGTCCTGCATCCTGGACTCATCAGCCTTCTGGAAAACAAAGCAGAAACCCTCAGAGTGCTCCATGGTGCCCCTCAGACTCCAAATTTAGCCTGCTGGAGGGTGATACTCAGCATCCCTGAGCACCACTCCTGTGTCGAGAAGGGTGCTAAACTCTTCACACATTTGTTACCTTATTCATCTTCTTAATAGTGTTGCAAAGATAGGATAATCATCCCACTTTCAAAGGTGAAAACACAGACTCAGAGAAGCTAAATCACTAACCAAATCAAGATGATTATGTAGATCCATGTTAGTCCACATGTGGTGTTCCTTGCACTATGGTGCATAGCTGGCTTTGATTGCAAACAATAAGGTAAAGGAGGCAGAATAAGGAACAATACATGATGCGTACTGAAGCTGAAGTCCAGGGAAGCTGAAGTTTCATTTTCATTTCCTCAAATCTTTTATAGCATATAGATCCTCGGCTAGAAAAACAGCATATCAACTCTGTGAATGTTCAAGTTATTTAAAAAGAAGGGAATGTATATATATATATATTTTTTTTCTCTTTCTTTCTTTCTTTCAAGCCTGTATGCTGCTCCTCTTGTCCTCCCTTAGCTGCTGTCCACAACTGTTTGTTGTCCTCTTTCTTTCTTCAGATTTCTCAAGAACATGCCTTCACTGAATTTAAATCACTGAGAAGAGCAGCTTCTGGTTCCTTAGACCATGAGATAAGGTATCCTGAGCATCACACTTACATCGCACATTTTGTTCAACCAGGCATGCAAGAGCCAAGGCCTTGTGCATCCATTGGATCTTCTGAAAAGCAGGCATCAAGATGGAATCAGACACGCAAGAGAATTATATTGGGGGAAGGATAACAAGGAGAGAGAGAGCAGGAGTAATTGGAGACAACTTTGAGATCACAATGCAGGTGTAACCTCCAGTGCCTCTTCAACCAATCCCATTCTTTGTTGTTGTTGTGTGCCCTGGAGTTGGATCCAACTCATAGCAACCCTGTACTGGGTTTCTAAGGCTATAAACCTTTACAGGAGCAGAAAGCCTCATTTTCTCCGTGGAACAGCTGGTAGTTTCAAACTGCTGACCCTAAGGTTAGTAGCCCGATTTGTAACCACTACACTACCAGAGCAATCCCATTCTTTAGAGTTTGTTATTAGCCATACCTTGCTTTCTGTTACCAAGTTCTCAATCTTTTGTGATGCCTTGAGTTGTAAATGATAAAAAAAATTAATTCAAAGTTGTTTTTACTATAAGTAAATTATGTTAGTGAATAATGGTCTTGATGTAGGAAAGTGTTGGTTTCATTAAGCAGCTCAACGTTGTTATTTTCTTCTCTCTTCTGTTTACTGTGATGTCAGCTTCATCATAAGGCAGTTTGCACTTCATGATTACAAGATGATTACTAATGGTTAATAACTGAACAAGCATCTGGTAGTCCATGCTTCCTTGGGCCCTGTCAAGAAAGAGACAAAGGTCATTGTTACTAAAAGCTCTGAGAAGAATGAGGATTATAATTCCTTAAATGGTAAAAAAGACAAACCAGTTGCTATTGAATTCTGACTCGTGGTGACCTCACATGTGTCAGAATAGAACTCAGCACTGTAGGGTTTTCAGGGTTGTGACCTTTCAGAAGCAGATCACTTGGCCTTTATTCCTAGATACCTATGGGTGGATTTGAACAACCAACCTTTTTGCTAACCATTTTCATTACCCAGGACTCTTCTACAATTCCAGAAACCCAAGATCACGTATATCTCTTCATGTTGTCATGTCCCAGCCCTGAACCAATCACCATGATCAGGAAACGTGACTATACTGATTGGCATAGCCCTGTGGCATGGACAAGGGTGCAGTTGGCTTCCCACAAAGAACATGGACTTGCATAGGAGAGATATTTATATGTCAATAAAAAGTAGGAAATTTATTGTTTTGTTTTTTGTAACAATGAATGTTGGAGAGACAACCATGAAGGATTGTCCACTACAATGATGATGACATATATTTACCCACCTTTTATTTGAATGAAGGGTCCCTGGTACTGGTGGGATTAAAGCAGCTGGCTGCCAACCAAAAAACTGGATGTTTGAACCCACCAGTCACTCACTAGGATAAAGAGTTGACGTTCTGCTCCCACAAAGATTTACAGCCTTGGAAACTCTATGGGGCAGTTCCGCTCCATCCTACAGGCTCACTGAAAGCCAAAATCAACTTGACGGCAGTGGGTTTTGGGGTTTTCATACTAAGAGCTGATGATCATTAGAATAGACAAATACTCATAGCATGTTCCCACAAAATCCAGCCAGTGAAGTATAAGCCTCACCCTTTTGCAAAGCTCCAGTTAAAAGAGAAACTGGCCAGAATCCGTTGAATCTGCTCTCCTCCCATCCCTTCCCAGCTCTGTTGTTGTTGTTAGGTGCCATCAGTCAGTACCAACTCATAGTGACGAAACACCACCCGATCCTGGGCCAACCTCACTATCATTGCCATGCTTGAGCCCATCAATGCTGCCACTTTGCCAATCCATCTCACTGAGGGTCTTCCTCTTTTTCTATGATCCTCCACCTTACCAAACATGATCTCCTTCTCCAGCAACTGGTCCCTCCTGACAATATGTCTGAAGTATGAAAAACGAAGCTTGGCCATCCTGACCTCCAAGGAACACGCTGGCTGCACCTCTTTCAACACAGATCTGTTTATTCTTTTGGCAGCTCATGGCACTTTCAATATTCTCCTCCAACACTTTAACTCAAAAGCATCAATTCCCAGCTCTAAGCATTCTTCTTCTACTGTTTAATTTGCTTAAAGCCTGGGGTAGACATAATTACCACATTTAGTAAGATCCAGAAAGGACCCTAAAGGTCTTTTAACACAGAAACCACTTATTCTAAGGAGCCCTGCACATCACCTCCTAACCTTGGAGCTCATTCAATTTTAAGCAGGAGAAGTGGTGGCCTCTGGCCCCTGCTGTTGGAGACATTCCTATTAGAAAGGTAATCTCCTCTCCCTCAGGAGCTCACATGAAAACTGGCTTTCAGGACTCTAAAACCTTGCTGAAGGGGGAAGGCAAGCTAAAACAAGTAGGGACTACCAAATAGAAAATGGGTCTCACAGGAGCCAGATGGGTCTCTTGGGTTCCAGAACTGTCGGTGCATCCATATTCTTTTTCAAGGAAGTCATAGGAATACAGGGTTGGCCTGAGACAGCCAACCTCCCCTCGATTGACTAACTGCTCATCATTCAGTCTCACTTTGGCCGTCCCTCCCTTCAAAAAGTCTTATTAGATATTCCCCCAAATGTACAGATCAGGTAGGCTCCTCTACTGAACTTTGCCACACCCATAGTCCCTTGTGTCTCCTTCATGCACTTAACTCACTCCAATTAGCAAAATAGCTTGTTCACTTACCTTTCTACCCCACTAGACGGAAGGTACCCTAAGGATTAGTCTCTTTTTATTGTCAACTCCATCCTTAACATCTAAAACCCTGTCTGGCACATACCAGAGGTTCAGCAATTCTCCTGGAAGGAGAGAAGTAGATAGGCAGATGCCCATGGAAAGAGTGTCTTATTGATCCTCATCCTAAAATCTTCTTGATGTGAACTTGGAGCTGTTTCCAATTCTGCCAATCTTGATGGTAATGAGGTATTGTCTCCACCTGCCTTCAGATTCCAGAGGCTCCAAGGAGTGGCAGGAGAAGCCTGAAGGGGATAACGCAATTTCAAAATTCAACTAGAAAAACCTGAAGTTCTTCTCTTGGAGGTGTGCAGTGTGAGTGGGGAGCCACCTGCCCTCCCCCACATGAGTGAACTCTTCCTCTCACCTTTCCTACAGGATGAGGCAAGTGAGGGGACAATGCACTTCACACCAAACTCAATTTCAGAAACAATGGCTTTCACAACGAAGTGTATCTTAGAAGTATAGTGTGCTCTAGGATATGAATCTGCAAAATGACTGCAGAGAATTCTTTTATTTTCCAAGCTGTATAACTAACTGAATATTATGGGAAGAAGCCAAATGTATTGAATGATTGTCCTACAAGGTACCGTAATTCAAACCATTTGTAGTGCAGAACAAGTTTGGTGACTTTTCTTTCAGTTTCCAATTTGTCAGGGACTATACATGGAGTCCTGGTGTGGTGCTGTGAGTTAATGCACCAGACTGCAAAGCAGTTCAAGCTCACCAGCTGCTCCTCAGAAACCCTATGGGTCGCTATGGGTCAGAACCGACTCTACGGCACTTAACAACTACAACAATACATGGAGTCCAGAATCGACTCGACTACACTTAACAACAACATACATGAAGTCCTGATAAACTTCAAGGCCAGTTTAAACCACAGGTTGGTGGTTCAAACCCACTAGCCACTCCTCAGAAACCCTCTACAGGGTTGCTATGGAACTGACTCAATAGCACTTAACAACAACAATACATGGAGTCCTGGTTTGGTGCTATAGGATAAGCACTGATCACAAGGTTGATTTAAATCACAAGACTGGTAGTTCAAACTCATCAGATGCTCCCTGGAAACCCTTTACATGGTTGCTATAAGTCAGAACCAACTCAATGGCACACCATCACCACCTCTTGGAAATGCTGTGGAGCACAGCTCTACTCTGACACACATCGGTTCATCAGGAGTTCAAAATAACTGGACAGCAGCTAACAACAGCAACAACAACATACACGGCCTTACAGTGCATGACTAATACAAGGATAGGTCCAAAAGTATTGGTACAAAATCATAGCAACTTATTAAACAAAAAATATCAAAATGTGAAGCTGTGGTTTCTTAACATAACCTGTTTCTAGGTCAATTCGCTTCTGACGACGGTGTTTCCTTCTCTCTAACCCTTCTCTAAAGAATTCTGTACTCTTCGATATACACTACCTCAAAACAGTGACTTTGTTATCCTCGAGGGATTCAAATCATGGTCCTTTAAAATGTTCTTTGAATTTGGGGAACAAAAACAACTCTGAAGGGGCAAGACCAGGACTGTAGGGGAATAGGTAAGTTTCCCCAACAAAATTCTTGTAGGACAGTCCTTGCTTATCCTACCAGCAGGTACATTATTGTGATGGGAAAGTAATTTCCTCAGTGTAACTTTTCTAGTCTTTTTTCCACCAATGACGTTTTCAACTTTCTTAAAAGCTCTTCATAATAAGTACCCCATGATCATCCTACGTTCTTCAAGAAAATCTATCAAAGTTACCCCTTTAGAGTCTCAAAGAAACAGTGACCATAACCTTCTGAGCTGACCTTTCTACCTTGAGTTCAACTGGCCCAACACATTCCATCAGAAGTCACTGTTGTGATTGGATATTTTTTTGAAGGCACACTAGTGTAATTAGGAACATGTACTACTGATTCTAGGAGCTCTGGTAGCATACTGGTTACAAGTCATGCTGCTAACTAACATCCAGGTCAGTAGTTAGAAACTGCCAGCCAGCCATCTTAAGAAAGATGAGGTGTTCTGCTCCCATAAAGATTTACAGCCTCCGAAGCCCTATACAGGGTTGCTATGAGTTGGAACCAACTCCACGGCACACAACCAACCAACCAACCGCCTCTAAGATAGCTTGTCTGCAGTCACCCACTGATGACAAAGATGTAAATAAACACATTTTGCTTGGAATAAACCCATGCACATATGAACTAGAATTCTAGCAGCAATACATATTGACTTATCCTCACTCACTAACCATGCTACCTGACATTCACCACATCAATTTCTCTACATCTGCAGTGATGGTGCCATTGAACGTTTGGTTGTTGGAACAAAGTCTAAAATTTCACTCTAAATGTCAATATCTACTTCTTTACAGACCAGTAAGAAAGAGTTGACAGAGTGGTGGTAACAGTAAACACTAGTCAGAGAAAACTCACTCAAAGTCTCTCTGACCAAGCCAGTTGTCCAGTAGTGTCTGTAAAACTCGGTCTCATTATCTCCTTCTTTGCCTTCCATATTGAAAGGGTGCTGCTCAGAAGAGACTGAATACAGAACTGCATTCTCCAGGTCCCTGGCATCCAGGTAGAACCAAGTTATCAAGCTATAGGCTGTGGAAATAAGCTGTCTGTTCTACCTCCAGGCCCATCAGAACCCCACATCATGTTTTCAACCTCTCCCTTCTCCCATATGATGGCTTCAAGCCAGTGTCCAAACACCATGAATGGCAAGGTGAAGGCAGCATCAACATGTTCCTGAAAAAACTGGGAGTAACTGAGCCCCCGACCCTTTTGCTACTAATTAGATTTTATGTGTTTAAGAAATACATGAATCCTGGTGGGGCACTGTGGAATAGGCACTGTGCTGATAACCATAAAGTCAGTGGTTCAAACCACCCAGCTGTTCTTCAGAAACCCTATACAGGGTTGCTATGAGTTGGAATCTACTCAACAGCTCTTAACAATGGCAACAAGATATACATTCATATATGTTACATCACTGAGATTTGGGGTTTCCTCTATCATGGCAGCTAGTGATGCATTAACTAGTAGAGTGACCACACTGGTTTGATGGGCTTGGACAGTACTCAGCTACAAGCAACAGTTTTTCCTCAAGATAATAGAGCCTGAGGGTCTCACCCTGACCTTGGAGGTCAGCCCTTCACCCTAACTTATTCTCTCTTACTTTTAAGCCCACCTTACTCTCTCAATGCTTAGCTTCCTGATATGGACAGCACTTATCACTCTTCAAACGCAGGTACCATCCTCAAGCCCAGATACATCCTTCTTTTTGGACTTTTCTCAGGAAGGTCTAGAGGGGCTCTCATGACCCACCCATCACCCCACCAGCTGCTCTTCAACAACCCGTACAAGGTCACTATGAGTCGGTTTTGACTCAACAACCCCAACCTACCCCCATTCCCAACAAATTATTCATCCCCCTTCTGCATTCAAGAGAGGCAAGAATTCCAATGGAACTAACTGTATCTCAAAACTAAGCAGTATTCCAGACCTTCTGTTATTTTCCAGGCTTCCAATTAATTTACTTTTTCTTCCCTGAACACTAACAGTCATAAGTAGCCTGTATATAAATATGACAGGTATGCTGGGTGGATAGGAGTATGCTGGGGACATGGAGTGACATTTTTAATGATCTTGTCACTAATAAAAATGCCTTTGTTCTTAAAGGAAGCCGTATGCTTAGCCTGTGCGTGTGGCTGAGACCATCTTGCATGTCTTATAAAAGTTGCTGATTCTAAGATGTTTTCGTTTTTCTTCTTTTTTCTCTTTGTGTTGCAACTTGAGCTTTCAAGCTTCCTTTTTTGGATAACAGTTTAATAATTAAAGCAGCTAATTTTAGTCTAGTTTAGATATTTGTTGTTGTTGTTAAGTGAAGTCGAGTGGTTTCTGACTCATAGCAACTCTGTAAAAGGTTTCTGAGGAGTGGTTGGTGAGTTTGAACTTGTGATTCAAACTGACCTTGTGGTGCAGAGCAGTATCCCACAGTGCCACACCACTTAATTTCCCATAATTGAAAGAGAAAATTGTTTAACAACACCTCATGAAATAGAGAGATGATAGATGAATGGATGGGTAGATGGATGGATAGATAGAGAGAGACATATAGGTAGATATTCTGACATCTTTCATTGGAAATATGGTTATCATACAATCCAGAGGGATACAAATTTCCATGCAAGTCTCCAGGTACTGATTCCCCACTAACTTCAAAGGAATTGAGGAGCAAGAAAGCAGCAAATGCCTTTGGGAATACACCCCAGGCATTTGCTAGCTGGTGAGAAGTAAATTGTAAAGTCCATCCAGTTTATTTCTACTTAGAACATTATGGGAAAGTCCATCTGTCTTCCTGGCCATCTCCAAGAGCCATTCCATCGCTGAAGAGAATAAGACAACATGGCTGAAACCACAGGCTACTTTTGAGTCTTCGTTCTATTACTTAGCAGCTATGGAGTCCTGGGCAAGTCACCTAACCTCTCTAAGTCTGTTTCCTTAGTCTATAAAAACAGAAGTAATAAAACTGAACTTCTAGAACTCTTCTTCAGATTAAAACTAAAATTTTACAGTGCCCAGAAATAACAGAGACTCATAAGATAGTGTTTCTTATCACTTATCACTTTTAGCCATTTGTGGGTGGTGCCAATGGTTAAACATTCCTGGCTGCTAACCAAAAGGTTGAAGGTTTGAATCTACTTGGAGGTGTGAACACCCTATGGAGCTCAGTTCTATCTGACACACATAGGGTTGCCATGGGTCAAAGTCAACTGGACAGAAACTGGTTATTGGTCTTACTAGTATTACACAAAAGGGGGATTCTATTCCCCCCATATGAGGTCAACAAGCATCTAAACCCTCAACCTAGATGGCCAAGACATCCAAGCTTTTACATACTCAACCTGGCAGCCTCACTCCCCTGTGCCATAGCAGCCTACCACAGAACCCTATGACTGTGACTCCCATGTCACTAGCAAAACTGGTCTTCCTAGAGTGGAGGTGGTCTTACCATTTATTGTTGTTGTTAAGTAGTCTCGAGTTAGTTCAAACTGATATCCACGCTGTATAGGGTTTCTGAGGAACAGCTGGTAAGTTTGAACTACTGATTGTGTGGTTAGCAGTCCAGTACTGTATAAATCACATTTATTAGTTTATTCTAAATGTTGTTTTTGCTAAGTGCCCTAGAGTTGGTTCTGACTCATAGTGACCCTATATAGGGTTTCCCAGGAGCAATTGGTTGGCTTGAACCTACAAGCTTGAAGTTAGCAGTCCAGTGCTTATCCTACAGTGCTACAGCAGGACTACAACTAATTTCTAGTGACCTAAAAATGTATACCATCACATAGTGACTTTAGCTATAACCCTGTTAAACCTAGGACATTCCTGTGATATATTTTAAAGATGTAACTGTGTACTACAGCACACAACACTTCTAATCACACACAGCAGAACCCAAGAAACACCACGATAAATTTATGGTTAGGCAGGACATCTTCTACCCATTCAAGAAGTTATGCACACTTTGTAGTATCGGGTCATGAAACACCCACTTAATTCAAACTCATCATCAATTTTTCTCCCAAAAAGGAATTCTAGTCAACCTGTCCTGCTGGGAAATGCTATCCTAAATGTGAACAGTTAACTCCCATCCTCATCCATGTATTTATTCTATAATAAGTTACTAAGGAGTCCTGGTGTGGCACCATAGAATAAGCACTGGGCTATTGACTGTTAGCGGCAAGGCTCACACCCAGTTGTTCCTCAGAAACCCTATACGGGGTCACAATGAGTAGGAACCAACAAAGAGGCACTTAGCAACAACAAGAACAACCAAATTACTAAGAGTCTTCTTAATGCCAGGCACAGTGTTAGGCTTTAAAGGCAGGTAAAGTGGAAACCAAAATGCCCTTCCTATTCTGATAGGAGAAGTAGATATTAATCAAAGATTTTTGCTATATATATGTTCATGGAAAAAAATGAATGAAAAGACAATGTAATTTTTCCATGAACTTTTTGAAGGCCTTTGTATACACACCAACTAAAAACCAGTTGCCATCAAGTCGATTCTCCTAACTCATGGCAAATTTACATGTGTCAGAGAAGAAATCAAGCTATCAGTGGGTAGTTTTCAGAAAAAGATCAAGAGGGCCTTTTCTTCTGAGATACCTTTGGGTGAACTCAGACTTTTAACTTTTCAGTTAGTAGACAAGCACGAATATACATATTTGTTGTTGTCATTGTTAGGTGCCATTGAGTCGGTACCGATTCATAGTGACACTATGCACAACAGAATGCAACGCTGCCCAATCCTGGGCCAATCTCACAATTGTTGGCACACTTCAGCCCATTGATGCTGCCACTTTGCCAATCCATCTTGCTGGGGGTCTTCTTCTGTTTCTCTGACCTTCCACCTTACCAAACATGATATCCTTCTTCAGCGACTGGTCCCTCCTGACAATATGTCTGAAGTATGAGAGACAAAGTTTGGCCATCCTAGCCTCCAAGGAACACTGTGGCTACACTTCTTCCAATACAGATCTGTTGGTTCTTTTGGCAGCCCATAGTACTTTCAATATTCTCCTCCAACACCATAATTCAAATGCATCAATTTTTCTACAGTCTTCCTTATTCACTGTCCAGCTTTCACATGCATATGAGGTTATTGAAAATGCCATGGCATTGGCCAGGTACACCCTAGTCGTCAAGTTGACATCTTTGCTCTTCAACACTTTAAAAAGGTCTTGTGCAGTAGATGTTCCCTATGCAATACATTGTTTGATTTCTTGACTGCTGCTTTCATAAGTGTTGATAGGTGATACAAGAAGAATAAAGTCATTGACAACTTCAGTCTTTTAGGATCCAGCAATTCCTCTATTTGGTATTTACCCACAAGAAATACGAGCCATAACACAAGTGGGTACATGCACACCAATATTCATAGCAGCACTATTCACAACAGTAAAAAGATAGAGCAGCCTAAGCACGTATCAATGGAAGAATGGATAAACAACTGTGGTAATACACACAATGGAATGTTATACTACATTGAAGAATAACAAGGAGGCTCTAAGCCACCACATAACATGGATGAACCTTGAGGACATTATGCTGAGTGAAATTAGCCAGTCACTAAAGGAGAAATATTGCATCAGACCATTATTATAAAAAGAAAAAAAATTTAAAAAGAAAAAATTCTTTGCTGGCTCTAGGGGGGAATGGGAGGTAGGGGGAGGAGGGGATAGTAGAGCACAGGGTAGGAGATAGATACATCAAGTGTTGGGGAGGGCAGTACACAAGAAGGGGGAGGGGGATAGAAGAACAAGGTAGATAGGAGAATATTTAGGTAAGTTTGCATGGGCTAAACGGACATAGGTAAATAGTGATGAATGCTCAACCTTGGAACAAAAGAGCTCTGTGATATAGGGATTGAGGCATAGTCTGAATGGGTTAAAGAGGGAAAATAATGTTAAGATACTTGACTGTCTTATGAATATTTGTTTCTTGGCATACTATTATAAAATAGACACTTGAGGAGATAGAAAGGAATATCCAGAAACATGATTATAGAAAGCTTATAAGCCTGCCTTCAGCCTATAACTGATTGGAATACCTAAAAGAGCTTCTAGAACTTGTCCAGTGAAATAGGCTTCTTGCAGAGCCTTTGTAGGGTATAAGACCTTAGGTGGAAGCCTGATCCCCATCCAGAAACTTCTGAGATGGGAAATTCCCACTTGAAAAGACAAGCAGACCAGCCTGGAACAGCTAAAGGAACAGAAGATACTTCTTGAAAGAAAGACCAGCAGGGAAAAACAAAACAAAACAAAACAAAAATAACAGTCTGATTGGCTACTACAAGAAAAAACAAGTTGTTCACCAGGGAGCCATCAAGGCAAGCAATCAAGTCCCTTCAGGACAAACTCCACCCAAGACTGAAACTCAAAAGGAATACACAAGCAGGCATGTAAGCTTGCTGGCGACCACGTTGGTCTACTGGTGTGAGGAAGTGGGGGAAACACAGCAATGAAGAGATGGTCTGAGTCTGACCAAGTTACATAGACCCCCATCAACCTGGAGTATGGTGAGAGCTGGTTGGCCCAAAGTACAGTGAGACCTGGGGACTCCTGAGCCCATAGACAAGGACTGCCCAAGGAGGGCTAGAGCTGAGAGTGAAGCATCCAGCAGATATGAAGTGAGGGCATATGCACAAGGGCACCCAAACTTGCAGATAGTGCCCATTGGACTTAGCTTCAATGATTGGATGTTCAGAACCTGACTAGAGGAAA
>NW_006408541.1:25743037-25753988 GCF_000296735.1 Chrysochloris asiatica | reverse complement strand
TTTTTTTTTTTTTAAGAAAACAAGTGTAAATAGCTACAATCTGATGAACTTGACCTATGTTTATGGATGTAGTAGCTTAAAATACTAACCAAGAGGGAAAGAATCTTTACATCTTTACAACAAGGATCATTCTCAACTTCTCTGTACACAGGGTTGATAGGGATGGGCAACTTAGACATTGGCTACCTAAAATGGGGGTAATGGAGAGGCTGTAAAGGCACAAAGTGACTGGCTTACAAGTTTTCAAGATGGAATTTACATTCAGAGTAAAGGGGGAAGGCAGAATCTCCATTGAGTGGTTTTCATCCTGTCTAGACAGGTCTGGTGAAAGGAGATGGGGACAAGACTCTTAGGCTTCAATAGTGAGTAATTGTTATCATAATCAATTGCAATTGTTGCAACTGTAAGGGTAGAAGTTTTGTAGCAAAAAGGGGTGAATGGTTAATCTTACAGTCCTGGAGTGGAGGACCCTGGGACCATCAAAGGAGAAGAGCGGGAGCGGACTGTGGGACCCTACCTAGAGAAGTGGCGACGCCAGAGATGGAGGCAGAGATGGTGACGTGCAGAGACGGAGAAGCTAAAGACTTGAGACTCATGTGTGCTGGTGGCCATGGGGGTCAGGCTTGCAGGGTTTGAATTATTGTATATTCCTGAGTGTTTTGGTGTACATCCAGAAAAAAAAAAAAAAAAAAAAAAAAAAACAGAGGGAATAGAAGCAAATACTGTTGAATGATGAAGCATGCAGGGCATTGTAATCATTGCAACGAAATGAATACAATTGTAATAATTGCAATGAAATGAATATGATATGATGAGTGTAAAACTGATGTTCTCCCATGTAAATTATCACTCAATTCACAACAAAAAATAAAAAACCAAGATAACAGATTGTTTTCTATGAAATTTTTGTTTGTGTATAAACTGTATTTATGCTTCACAGAGAATACGTACATGGTGCTATTCAATTAAATGATGAGAAGAATACACCTAGTCTAGTGTATTCTATGGCAGTTATTCTAGAACTTTAATCTGGAAAATAAGCAATACTGACTCAATTAAAATGGGAATGGAGGTGGGAATATATTGGAGTATTTGTTTGAAAGTCTAAGGCAAGATGGTATATAGTACATACAATTGGCTCTTGCAGAAAATGAGAAGGGGACTCAGGAATAAGCAGGCATTATTCAGCTAATGTAAGAATATGTAGGGCCTTTAAGGATTTTGATCTTCTGCCCATAGAGCAATGAGAAGACACTGAAGTGATTTAAGTGGTTAGAAGAGAACATGATCAAATGTGCACTTTCAGTAAGATGTTTGGATCTTTAGCTAATTGGCCATCAAACATCCTTACAGATGTACTTCCAAGACCAATCTCTCAGCTGGCCCAGAGATAGGGAACCAGGAGGAAGTATGAGTCAGGGGCTCCCTCCTTATAATTGGATGTCTCTAATCTCTGTTGGCATTGACTTAAATGCACCATGATTTCATCTCCTTCTTTATCTTGGGTTCTGGTGCCAGGAGCTTTCAGCATACCCAGCTTTCCTCTGCCTGGAGGGTAAGAAAATCACCACCTGTGACATGAGCTTCTTCTTCTCCCCTGAAAGGGATCACAAAATCCATTACAGCTCATTAAAGGTCAAATTCATTGATGAGTTAATCCTCGTTAAAACTTAGCATTTGGGATGTTATACTTCTTTGCATTTATTGGCAATAAAATCCCATTCTGATAACTAAGCATCTTTGTTTTGGTTGTTCAGTGCTATCGAGTTGGTTCCAACTCATAGCAACCCTGTATAGGGTTCAGTGGTAGTGGTTATATGTGCAGTTCCTACTCATAGTGATTTTTAATAGGGTTTCTGAGGCTGTAAATCTTTACAGGAATGGAAAGCCTCATCTTTCTCCTGCAGAAGCACTGGTAGTTTTGAATTGCTGACCTTGAGGTTAGCAGCTCAACTTGTAACCACTACTCTACCAGAGCTCCTTGTATAGGGTTTAAGGGGCTGTAAATCTTTGCACGAGCAGAAAGCTTCATCTTTCTCAGAGCGGCTGGTGGGCTCAAACCTTGAACCTTGTGGTTCACAGTCCAGTGCTTATCCTACAGAGCCACATCTCCCAAGAATTAAGAGTTCTTGTTGTTGTTAAAACAGTGCTATAAAATTAATTCTCACCCATAGCAACCCTGTATAGGGTTTCCAAGGAGCGACTGGTGAGCTTGAACCATCAACCTTGTGATTCAAACCAACTTTGTAGTCCAGCACATTAACCCATAGCAGCACACCAAGTAAGCTACGGTCCAGGAAAAACCAGGATGCTCTTTTTGCTCTAGAGAGAGTCTGCCACACAATACTTGCTCAATAAGTATTTGTTATAAAGATGAAAAGTTTTTACAAGAGAAAAAAATTTTAAAAGTAAGCAATGATTTCAAATCTAAAACCCTACAGGTAAAGATAGAAGAGCCCAGCTCCAATTTTCAGTCA
This sequence comes from Chrysochloris asiatica, assembly GCF_000296735.1. Taxonomy (NCBI): domain Eukaryota; kingdom Metazoa; phylum Chordata; class Mammalia; order Afrosoricida; family Chrysochloridae; genus Chrysochloris; species Chrysochloris asiatica. Next base: position 25,751,511 of record NW_006408541.1, on the reverse strand, counting down.
TTAGTTTTTATTTGAGCAGCTACAGTTGTGGATAGCTCTGTGTTGCTTGCTCCAGGATGACTTGCAACTGGGATCAACTTAATTAGTAAGGGTCTGTGATTTTCCCAAGCTATGCTGGAGAGTCTACCACTAAAAGAGATTCAGCTTTTAAAATAAAACTGTAAAGTGATGACTATTATCTGATTAGAATTTGTTCACTTGCAGCTACTGGACACCTGTTGCTCTCAGTAAAATGAACAAGTCTGAAGTCTAGTGCCCCTAATAGGCTGGGAGGAATCAAAACAATTTTCAAAGAGGCCCTTGAAAATGGACTGACCATTTACTTTCTTTGGCAATGCTGAGTCCTTGGCCTGGGCTGCCACTGCTCAGCTGGGCCTACTAGCCACACCTGTACATCCAGACTCAGAAGGGACATCATTCAACACTGTAGTATCTGGCAAATTGAGTAGCCACTAACAGGGCTAGAGAACACATTGTACAAATTAAGGAATTAATTGTGCATGGGTTGAATCTTGACAAACAGGATAAAAGAGATGAAAAGGAGCCAGACAGAAAAATGTCACGTCTTTCCTTCCTCCCATGGACTCCTCTATTTCTCCTGCAGCCACCCTGGCTCATCATGATGGGATGCCAAGCCTGCTAACATCTCACATCTAATTTCTTCATATGATCCCTCGCCTCACTTCTCATTTTCACATTCTCATTGACTTGGGTCTGTACCCTCTAAATAAGGCATCAGACCTTCATTTCTTTTCAAAGCTAAGTCTGATTCTTTGTCTTCAAAACAAGTGACCTCACAGTCACTTCTGGGTTAAAAATTCTCAAGTTCTTGTCCTAAGCATCAGTTGAACTTGACCAAGAGTTTCCATATGACAGGCATTGTCTGTAATGAAGTGTGTACTTTGGGACATCCTTTTCTGCATTAGGTCATATGTCTATTGTGTTGCTAGCATTCTCTCCATTTTACAGACAATGAAATTGGGGCTCTAAGAGTTACTCAATGTCATATCAATATAAAGGAGCAGAACTAAATTCTGACTCTGACCTCTGACTTCTATGACTCCTATGCCTGTGTTCTTCCCCACTATCTCATCCTATGCCCCTTAGACTCTCCTGGGGGTACTTTAAAAATATAATTAAATGTTCTATGCCTTAAAGACTAGGGGTGAAGATGCAAAATGGAAGTGTAGGAGAAAAAAAGTAAGAGGGCTACTCCTCAGAAGCACCTAACAAAATGGGGGGTCAAGAATTCTATGCTTTATTATTTAGGATGCCAAGGCCATATGTCCTGCAACCAGAAGTACCTGCTTTTAGCATTCTGTTCCCTTAATACTTTCTCTAATGGAAATGTGTAAATCAGAAAAACCATCCTTAGTGGGAAAAGATGCCCTAATTTGGATTATGAAATATAGCTACTCTAAATCTAAATACAACATAACAGTTCACTTCCACCAAGAACGCTTTTGTGTTCTGGCATTGAGTCTTATGTGAACTTCATGATTGGTATATGAAAGAATTTTGCTCGTTCCATTTCAGAATCTTGGGTTCCCTGAAGATATGGGCATCTATTCTTTTATAGAATGCTTTTGCCATTAATTTCTTCCCTACATACACTACTTTCCAGAAGAAGAGTTATTCTGACCTTAGATGACTATTTCCCAGAGGCATGGAACACGGAATACATTCTATTGATAGTTGATGATTCCCGGGGGCAGATGTTAACATGCCTCATTCAGGAACCAGCACAAGTTGGAAACCATAAAGAAGTAGACAACTTACCACCAGTGAAGATGCCAAGTTCAAAGGGTTAGAGGGATACAAAACAGACAAGGACTTCCCACTAGCTTTCCTGCCCCCCAAATATATGGTCTTCTTTCATGGCAATCCTAGCCCTCCCCGGGGTTCATGACTCTTCATAAATGGATCCCCAATTCCTTCCACATAAATGGCTTGAGTTTTGGTTCAGTCTTTTGATGCATTGGAAAGGTTATCAAGACAAATTGTTCCAGCCAGAAGACTAATTCTTCCATCCACATGTCTGCACAAGCATAGGAATGACCTCATAACTTGTTAGGAATGTGAGCTCAAGTTTGAGAATCTAATGATGCCCGAAGCAGGAGCCAGGACCTAGTGTTGTGGCTTTCCAAGGTGTTGTTCTTGTTGTTAAATGCTGTCAAGTCAGTTCCAACCCATAGCTACCCTATATAGGGTTTCCAAGGTGAAAATGATGAGCTTGAACTACCAGCCTTGTGGTTCAAACAGACTTTGCAGTCCAACACATTAGCCCACAGCTCCTTACCAAGACTCCAAGAAGACAATGGAATGATATATATAAAACTCTGAAAGAAAAAAATGCCAGCAAAATTGTCCATCAAATATGATGGTGAAATTAGGACATTTTCAAATAAACAGAAATTAAAAGAATTTATCCAAACTAGACCAACCTTACAAGCAATAACTAAAGGAAGTTCCTTGGACAGAGAGCCAACACCAGCAGGCAACAACCTGAGACTAACATACATGACAATATCACCTAGTACTCAAGCCAGATATAGAAGTATTCAAAGTAAAACAAACCGACTGAAAATAAGGAACCACAACAACAACAAAAGCGTAAAGTGTGAATATTGAAAGAGCTAATTCAAGAAAGCTACCTGGCATGACCCACACTGGTTTCATTTCTCTGTCATTGTCTACTGTGCCATCTCAGTTCCCTAGTCCTGGTACCAGAGAGCCAAGGTCAGTGCCTACCTGTGATCATCTCTAGTCAAAAGCACAGGCTATAGTAGTCAACTGCTTCCATCGGAATAGCTGTGTTATCTCAGGTAATGCACTCAACATCTCTGAACATCTGTCTCCACATTTGAAAGGTGGGGTTAATAATAGTATATATCTTGAAGAGGATTTGTGATGATTATATGAGTAAACACATGTTCCCAACAATACCTGAGCTTAGAATTGCTCCATAGTATAAAACGAATATGATGTCATGGATGTAAATCTCCTCTACCTGAAGTTTGAATTCCTCAAGCCGATAATCATGGTTTCTCACTGCCAAGCCTCAAATCAGTGCTTTGTCATCTTACTTGACTCCTTGTTGTTGTTATTAAGTGTCCTCCAGTCAGTTCCCTGTGCAGGGTTTCTGAGGAGTGACTGGTGAGTTTAGAGCGCCACACCCTAGGCTCTCTCTGTGATTTGGGCTGGGAATGGTTTGCTCTCCTTGCTCCAGGCTACCCACCACCCCATCTCCCAAACCTCCAAGAGCTCAGAGACTTCCAGACAGACTCTGGGGTTTGGGCATGTAGCCTCCCCCAAGGCTGTGGAACACCTCTTCAGACCCCTGATCCTTATTGAACTCACAGGGACTGCAGGGCATTTGCTGAAAATTCTCCCAGCAACATGCTCTTGTCCCAGCTCCAAGAACTCCTCCCAGTGGGTTTCATGTGGAACTGTAGGGTTGATGGCAGCACCTAAACTCCTCCCCCCACCTCCTGTTTTTCTGTTTCTTTTCAGACAACTCGGTGCATTGAGGGCACATTAGTGTTTATTAAGTAAGAGGTAAAAATGCTTGCAAACTTTTACTACTCCTCCTGGGCTTATAAACAGCTCCCCTCAATCTTTCTTTCCAAGGCAATAAAACCTGGAGAAAGGTGTGCCCTGGGAGCCCAGGGGGTGAGGGCAGGTCTGCAGCCAGCCTGAGTCTGAAACCCACAGTGAGGCTACAGCAGTGTTCACTGGCTGCTCCAGCTGCCACAGGACGAGGGAGCTCGGAACACCTGGGCCCTCTGTTGTTGTTGTTATGTGCCGTGGAGTCCGGTCCAACTCATAGTGACCCTGTACAGGGTTTCCAAGGCTGTAAATCTTTACGGGGGCAGAAAGCCTCATCTTTCTCCCACGGAACAACTGTTAGTTTCAAATTGCTGACCTTGCGGTTCACAGCCTGATTCGCAACCACTGCGCTACCAGAGCTCCTTGGGCCCTCTAGACTTCCACAAAAAAAACTAGGAAACAGCAGTCTTAGGGAGATGAGGAGCAGGCCCCACCTTCTGAGACTCTAAAGCCAGGAGCCTTTATGATCAAGTGGTGGTGGTGGTTAAGTGCCGTTGTTGAGTCCATTCCGCCTGATACATAGCGACCATGTATAGCGTTTACGAGGCTGTAAATCTTTATAGGAGGAGAAAGCCTCACCTTTCTTCCGCAGAACAGCTGGTAGTTTCGAACTGCTGACCTTAAGATTGGCAGCCCAATTATTGACCACTACACTACCAGAGCTCTTTTTATAATTAAGAAGTACAGTACGGAAGATAACAACCTGAGTCCTGATGCTGATCGAACTGCTTGCCACCCATCTGACCCTGACCAAGCAAATGCCTCAGTTTCTTCATCTGTACAGGGATTCTGAATGGCAGCATATGGTAACCAAGGTAAAGCAGCTAACATTCAAGGTAATGTTATGGTAAACACCAACCAAACCAGAAAAGAATCTTCACCTTCCAGTTGGGAAGTACACCTTCATGTTAAATCACCTGTCTGTCAGTGGAGGTGGACAGACTATGACAGATTAGGAAGAAAAGTCTGGCAATCTGTTTCTGAAAACCAGCCAAGGAGCACCCTATTGATCACAATATAGAGTGACTGAAGGGGGGAATAACAGGAGAATGGCGACACTGACACTCAGACAAAGGGTTTTAGACTATGGGAAGGGGGTTGGATTTTATTGTAAGTGCTCTTAGAAGTTGTATTTTTAAAAGGAAACACTGGTAACTTTGTGAAGAATGGTTTGGCAAACAGCAACAATGAAAACAGAAAAATCAATTGAAAAGTTATTGCAGGAACCAGAAGACAATTTCAGGAAACTGCCTGGCATCTTCAAAACTGTCCAAAAAGACCTGGTCTCTGAATCCAAAGCTCAAACTCATGAAAAGAACTTAGGTTAAAAAGAAAAGGAATACAATGATAAAAGGACAGAAATAGATAAGAAAGGGGGATTTGAAGAAATATAAAAATTCTACATGAGAACTTAAATTACCGTTGAAGGCAAAATTGCTTCTACAGAAAATCACAACAGTGCTGTGTAGTACAAATCTTAAGATTTCTCAGAATGCAAAAGAGAGGACAAGAAGATAAAATGGCAATGGGGACAATAATAGAACAGAGCAGCTACTTTCAGAATACAAGGTGAAGTTATGATGGAATGAAACCAAACAGCAGCTAAAGGAGAAACAGTACTCAAAGGCCTCGCAGAGAAAACTCTCTTCTGATGGAGAAAGTTTCACTTACATGACTCAGTATAGCACAGTGGTTCAATAGACACTGGAGTTGAAGTATCGCTTTGGGGATCCTGGTTCTATCACTTACTAAATGTGGTCTTCGGCAAATTTCTTGCTATCTCTTTGCCTCAGCTTCAAGCCCTGGGGAAAAAATAAGGGTAATATGAATAGCTGTTTCCATGAGCCCTAGTGGCACTATAGGATCAGCACTGGACTGCTAACCACAAGATTAACAGTTCAAACCCACCAGCTGCTCCACAGGAGACTGTGGATCCAGGCAAAATGAAGTGTTTGACAACTTAAATCTTTTCTCCATTTATCATGATGCGATTTATTGGTCCCGTTGTAAGGATTTTTGTTCTCTTTATATTGAGGTGCAATTCATACTGAAGACAGTAGTCTTTCATCTTCATCAGCAAGTACTTCAAGTCCTTTTTGTTTCCAGAAAACATGATTAAATCATCTGTATATCAAAGGTTGTGAGACTTCCTCCAATCCTGATATCAAGATTTATGCAATCAGTTGGCCAAATATCTTCCATTTTCATGGTATACTTAAGCGAGACCATCCAGTGTGGCATCACTTTGTTGAAAGATTTCAATTTGTATTCCATTAATTCCTGAAATCTTGTTTTAAGCCAATGCCTTCAATGCAACTTGGACTTCTTCCTTCAGTACCATTGGTTCTTGATCATATGCCACCTTTTGAAATGGTTGAACATCAACAGTTTCTTATTGATGCAGTGGCTGTGTATTCTTTCCATCTTCTTTTGATGCTTTCTGGATAATTTAATATTGTGCTCATAGAATCTTTCAATATTGCAAGTCAAGGCTTGAATTTTTTCTCAGTTATTTCAGCTTGAGAAATTCTGAGAGTGTTCTTCCATTTTGGTTTTCTAACTCCAGATCTTTGTACATTTCATTATAATATTTGACTTTGTCTTCTTGAGCTGCCCTTTGAAATTTTCTATTCAGCTCTTTTACTTTATCATTTATTCTTATTTCTTTAGCTTCTCTACATTCAAGAGCAAGTTTCAGAGTCTCTTCTCAAATCCATTTTGATCTTTTCTTTCTTTCCTGCCATTTTTGTGACCTTTTGCTTTCTTCATGTATAATGCTCTTGATATCATCCCATAGCTCTTCTGGTCTTCAGTCATTAACGTCTAATGTATCAATCTTGTCTTGAGATGGTCTCTAAATTTGGGTGGGATATATTCAAGGTCCTGAACTGACTCCATGGCACTTAACAACAACATATTCAAGGTCCTACTTTGGCTATTGTGGAGTTTTGATTTTCTTCAGCTTCATCCTGAATGAAGAAGAAAAATTTAATTTTCTTCATTCTTCATCATCAATTGATGATCTGTTCCAAAGTCGGCCCCTGGCTTTGTCTGGCTGATTTGTTGAGTTTCTCTAATGGCCTCTTCTCACAGTTTGTTTTGATCACCAAGGTCATATGGCACAACTACGGATCCTTTTTCACATTCCAATCACCAGTAAGCATAGCTTTTAGCCTCACAACAACACAGAAGCCCCCATAATACTAAAAACTAACAGACAAGTGGTGGCAGCAGGGTCTAATACATAGCAAGTCATACAAGCAGGAATCAAAAGGTGTGGAAATATTCCATTATCATTTAATTCCTTTATACAAACTTTGTGACATACTCTCATATGTGTTTGTTATTACATTGTAGAAGAAAGGAACCTGTTGAGACTTTCAAGCTATGATGACAAAACAATAATAAAAGTACAAATATCAAGATAGGCAAAAAAATAATGTTTACTTTAATTAATACAGAGAAAACTTTTTTAGACTGGCCTCATGTCAGATTTCTCCTCTACAAAATGCCAGAACACAGCAAAGTCTACATAGCTTGGGAAGCAAAATAAAATAAAGATAATTTAAGAATTTTACAGCCAGTTTTATTGTAATTTATGAGGCCTATTAACAGAACCAAATTTCAACATTCCAAGGTTTCTATAAAGGATCACTCACATGCTCTTTTTAAGAAAGTTACATGAATATGCACACTCTGCCCAGATGAAAAATTAAGGAAAATCAAAGCATAAATATGAATATAACTCTTCAAAAAAAGCAATAAAAATACTTCTGGTGAAAACTGAAGCCAATTAAAATATAAGGGGCTTCAAAAAGTTGGTGGAAATATGGAATTAAAAGATAGTAGAATTTTTCCATGAGCTTTTTAATGCTCCCTCATACAAATAAAAGCAAATAATTATATTAAGTTTAGTTATAAAACTCTATATCAGATTAAAAGTAATTTTTGAAGTAGTCATTTTATAAAGTGAAAAATAATAATAATTCTTTGTCAATACACAATACTTAAAATTCCAGAGTCTGTTGAACAAATTGAGAAGTAGAATGGAAGGATGGTAGGAAAGAAAAGAAAAGTGTGCTAAAATCTTTAAGAAGAAGATGTAATTTAATATTGGGAATATGTATTGTGAAATAATAAAGAGTAAAAATGCATTTGTTGTTGTTAACTGCCTTCAAGTTGGTTCTGACTCATAGCCACAGCACCACACCAAGACTCCAAAGAAGAGAAGAAAAAAAAAGTATTAGCACTGTCCAATACAAATCAAGGGAAAAACTAAAAAATATGTAAAAATAAATTATAAAACAAGATAATAAATCTAACAGTTATAATTTTAAATATTGTGACTTTTAGAAATAAAAAAAAAATTCTTAAATTTAATCAAAATCAAAATTTGAACCAAACTCATCAAAAAAATTTTAAAGCTAGATTATTGGTTTAAAATGAAATAAATAAATAAATAAAACAATAGTCTTGGTGTGGTGCTGTAAGATAAACACTGGCAATTTGAGCTTCCAAGTTGGCACTTCAAACTCACCAGCATCTCCTCAGAAATCCTATACAGGGTTTCTCTAAATCAGAACCAAGCACTTAACAACAAAAACAAATATTGCTACAGGTAGTCCCTGACTTACAATTTATTTGAGTTAAAACAAATAGTAAGTAAAATTTTACTAAAGATAATTTAAAAACATCTACAGCAGCATATTGACAGGGAACTACCAGAGGTTCAAGCCAGATTCAGACAAGGGCATGGAATGAGGGGCATCATTGCTGACATCAGATGAATCTTGGATGAAAGCAGAGAATATCAGAAAAATCTTTACCTGTGCTTTATTGACTAAACAAAATCTTTTGAATGTGTG
>NW_006408541.1:25740893-25741930 GCF_000296735.1 Chrysochloris asiatica | reverse complement strand
TTCTCTCTCTCTTCTGCTAGGAACCTGGGACTCTGCAACTGTAATTTTCTTCCTTGATTTTATATATATACATATATATACACAGAGAGAGAGAGAGAGAACTCTGGTAGCGTAGTAGTTACAAGTTGAGCTGTTAACCTCAAGGTCAGCATTTTGAAACCACCAACAGCTTCATAGTACAAAGATGAGGCTTTCTGCTCCCATAAAGATTTATAGCCTCAGAAACTCTATTCAGGGTCACTATGAGTCAGAATTGACTCCATGGCACATCACCACCATATACTATATATATCAAGTCCTGGTGTGGTGCTGTGGATACATACACTGGATTGCAAAGTCACGTTGAAGTTTAAGCTCACTAGTTGCACCTAAGAAACCCTGTACAGGATTGTTGTGGGTGGGAACCAACTCAATGGCACTTAACAATAACATATGTATGTATACCCGACCTAAGACATGTGGTACTGAGTGAGTGGGGTCTAGAGAAACAAAATCATAAAGATGAGTTCTCTAAATTGGTTCTCAAGTCTGACTAATGTTAAAGGCACAGATATAGGTGGAGGCATGTCTGACCTCCACTTCATAGGAATTGACCTTGGGCTGATGTTGAGTTTGGTCTTCTTTACCACTGATGGAGTCCGAGGAAGTCAGAAATGGTCCCCATTTGGTTTAAATAGTTGGCACTGTGGGCAGGATTCATTACAATGGTTCCAGATCTATGAAATTAAGAGGATTTGTAAGATAAAGAATGAAGGAAGGAACCTGGGATAAAATATTTCAGTCAAGAGGAGAGCAGCAACCTCAGGAGTTGTCTGGAGCTGATGTCATGCTGCTTAAAGAGGATAGGAGATTCCAGGATAGAGCCTACTGGAATCCACCCTGATTGAGTCCAAGGCCATATGCATATGAATGTGGCTAGTCCAAGGAAGAAAAAAAGATTGAATTTGAGTGTTTAAAAGGTTTATGTGGGGGAACAAACAAGATGGCGGATCAGGTGGACATATAGCAGAGAGCTCCGCCAACAACACCACAGAATA
>NW_006408541.1:25717330-25737333 GCF_000296735.1 Chrysochloris asiatica | reverse complement strand
AATCTGCCTTCAGTCTATACTTGATTGGATTTGCCAAAAAGGGAGTTCGAATTTGCTCAGAAAAATATAGGCTTTTTGCTTTATGCTTTTGTAGAGTATGGGGCTTTAGGTGGAAACCTGAGCCCAGCCCCTAGAATCTTCAGAGTTGGAGCATTTGCATTTGAAAAGACATGCAAACCAACCCAGAAGTGCTTGCAGACTAGGAGTTTCAAACATAAAAATGCTGATGGACAGTTTGGCATTCTGAGTTTCAGAAGCATCAAGGCAAGGAAAGTCAGCCCATCAGAGAAAACCCATTACTAGGAATGAAAGTTTAAGGGAACCAGCGAGCCTTCTGCTTGCTGGTGACTACCTGGGTCTACCTGTGATTGGGATTGGGGGAAATGCAGCAGTGAACACACTGATTAAGTTTGGACAGATTCTTTGGCACCCATTGATCTTGAGATGAGGTAAGAGAGAAGGTTGACTAGACTGAAGTTTAGGGAGTTCTGTGAACTCCTGAGTCTGTGGGCACTGACCTAGCCCAATGGGCCCTGGGGCTAAGAGTGAAGAGGCCAGCTAATATGAAGTGCAGGGAGGTATGTGTGAACTTCCAAACTTGCAACTGGTGCCCATTTGACCTAAATTAGATGGCTAGGGCTAAGCTGACCAGAAACACCGTCTACATTCCCAAAGACCATCCAGATGACCCAGAACCTTCCACACATGGAGCTAATACCACAACTGGAAAAATACCAACATCATCCAACTCCTCATCTTTGGAGTCAAATTTATGATTTGTGTATTTTTGTAATGTTTGTATATATGTATTAAAATATATCTGTAAGTTTATATATAATGTTTCTAACCCCTAAGGACTGGTATGGTGCTGTGGGTTAATGTGCTGGACTGCAAAGTCGTTTGAACTGCAAGGTCAGCAGTTCAAGATCACCAGCTGCTCCTTGGAAATCCTGTATAGGAAAAGACCTATACAGACAGGGTCTTTATGAGTTGGAACCAACTCAACAACTGTACTTAACAATGACAACAACAACCCCTAAGGACAAATAGGAATCTAATTATAGAGATACTGATAATAAAAGGCCATGGTGATTTGAAAAAAAAAAAAAAAAAACTAACCCCAAAAAAAGTAAAGAGGGAGAGAAAGGTATTCCACTTCAGTCAGAACTGACTTTTGACCCCACTGTAAGTTGAGGACTACAGCGTATTTGACAAAGGGTTAACTGGCATAGAGAAACCCACTTCCTCATGATAAAAGTTCAAAACATAGAAAAAAACAATTCAAGGAATAGTCATAAAAAACTCAGCTGTATTCGTCTTTCACTTTTTATATTACAGATGATTTTTATTTTCTTCTTTTGGTTTATTTGCATTTTTTATGTTTACTTTAACACACAAAAAGAGAAAAAGAGTTCTAACTCCTCCCCATTCCCAAATAAACCAATATTGTTCAGATGGCTTCTTCTCTGAAATATTTGCTCTGACATTACAAATTGCATTCCAATATGGGCCAATTTAGATGCCCTCCTCAGAAATGTGCTGGAGTTACCTCCTACAAACTAGCTAAAATACTATGTGTAACTCTTATCAAACCTGTTTTCAGTGACATCAAGTGGGCAGCTTAACATCTGTGAAGTGGAAGTATTTATATCGCAGAAAATCAGCAAATGCTACAAATCAAACCCTCGTCCCCTCACCTATCAGCACATCAATCCATATGTTCCCAGAAGCCTGTGCGCATTGCTCTGCACTTTTTAACATCTTGTCCTACAATGTTTTACTTGGTTTCATCCACCATTTATTTATACTTAAAAGGTAGGATATTTCATCATTTATCTGTAGCCTACACCACAGCACCTAGCACATAGTTGGTAGCAGAAAAGATGGAATGAAAATTTAAGGAAAGCAACAGTGAGAGTGGGAGCAAGGAAGCAGGGGAGAGAGGGAATAACCACTTTCTTCAAATGTAACAATGGCTGATTATCCCTAAGTATCATCTATAGCCTGTTCTTTGAAGTAAAAAAAATCTCCAATTATCACCCAAAGAGAGTCCTGCTGCACTGTAGGAGAAGTACTGGACTGCCAATTGCAAGGTCAGCAGTTCAAGCCCACCAGCCACTCCTCTCCATGGCACTTAACAACAACAACACACAGAGGAAAATCTGGGTTTCCTCACTCCTGATTCCTAAGAAGGAAAAGGCTTTGAAAAGCAACCACCAGCCTTTGAAATTCTAGTCAGACTGGGTCAAGAAGGTTGCTGTTGTTAAGTGCCGTCGAGTCGATTCCGACCCATAGCGACCCTGTATAGGGTTTCCAAGGAGCAGCTGGTGAGCTTGAACCACTGACCTTGCAGTTCAAACGGCTTTGCAGGTTGGCTCATTAACCCACAGCGCCACACCAGGACTCTAGAAGTTCGTTGTTGTTGTTAAGTGCCGTCGAGTTGGTTCAGATCCATAGCCACCTGTATAGGGTTTCCGAGGAACAGCTGATGAGCTTGAACCACCGACATTGCAGTTCAAACAGTTCTGCAGTCTGGAGCATTAACCCACAGCTCCACACCAGAACTCCCAAGGATTTTACTAAAGAGACGTCACTGAACTCAAACTAGTACGGCATATCCCCAGCTTGCTCAAAACAGGAGTTTCTGGTAATTAGCAATTCTGAGTCTGGTTCCTCATTTAAAATTAGGAACCTCAAGAATCCTCCTCCATACTTTCTAGTATTCCAGGAGGACCTAGTATTGAGAGAACCACCCACTGCTGTGGAGTCCATTCAAACTCATAGTGACCCTGCATAGCGTTTCTGAGGCTGTGAATCTTTATGGGAGCAGAATGTCTCATCTTTTTCCTGATGAACAGCTGGTGGATTTGAACTGCTGACCATGTGGTTGGCAGTCCAGGACTTATCCTACAGAGCCACCAAGGAGTCTTAGTATTGAGAAAGGTACTGGAGAAGGTTATTTGATTGTTACCCCTTTGCACATATGTCAGAATTGTGCCAAGAATCGTTTTGCTGTTAGCACCTATTGGGTATCTTTTTTGGTCCTGATTAATCAGAATAATAGCGAGTCCTGGTGTGGCACTGTAGGATAAACACAGGTCAGTTTGAACTGCAAAGTCAGTGGTTCAAACTCAACAACCCCTCCTTGGAAACCCTATACAGGGTCACTATGAGTCAGAACCAACTCTTAGGCACTTAATAACAATGCTGTTTTTAAGTGCCATTGAGTCGGTTCTGATCCATAGCGACCCTGTATAGGGCTTCCGAGGAGCAGCTGGTGATCTTGAACTGACGACCTTGAAGTTCAAATGGCTTTGCAATCTGGCACATTAACTCACAGCGCCACACCAGGACTCCCTTAATTATAAGTGTTATTGTTCTTGTTATGTGCCTTGGTTCCGACTCATAGTCACTTTGTATGGAGTTTCTGAGGCTGTAAATCTTTACCTATCGGAGGGGAAAGCCTCATCTTTCTCCCTCGGAACAGCTGGTAGTTTCTGGAACTGCTGACCTTGAGATCAGCAGCCTGTTTCCTAACCACTACGAATCGGGCTGCTAACCTTAAGGTCGGCAGTTCGAAACTACCAGCGGTTCCGCAGGAGAAAGATGAGGCGTTCTGTTCCCGTAAAGATTTACAGCCTTGGAAACCTTGTACAGGGTCTCTATGAGTCAGAACCGACTCCAAGGCACATAACCACCACCACTCTACCAGAGCTCCTTTTAATACCAATGCCAACCATCAAGATAATGGGCTCATTATTTTAACATACTATCAGATATCATCCTCAAGAGAAAACCTCCTTCCCATGAATTTTTCGAGTCAAGCCAGAAAAAGGGTTAGAGGCCAGGAAACTTGTTGAAGTTAGACTAAGCAAAATAGAAAACCATAGTGGGCTCAACTGGTTTAGCCAGTTTTCCGGATTCACATTAGATACAACCACTGAGCTGTTATTTCCACTGTCAGGTTCAAGTTCCTTCAGGTCACATGAATCACAACAGAGGCTTAGAGGAGAGACTAGAGACCACGAATTATTGAGTAACCACTGGATTTGGTCAATGATTCAACAAACATTTATTGAACAGTATGTGAGACACTAGTCCAGCTCCTGGGGAATACAAACAAAGGAGACAAACTTTTGGAGTGTTCAATCCTTGGGAAGAATGACAGAGCAACAATAAGACACAAATTAATAATATAACAACCAACAAAAGACAAACAAACAAACAAAAAAGAAACCAGACTCATAGCAAACGTATGTAGGGTTTCCAAGACTATAAAACTTTACAGGAGCAGACAGACACATCTTTCTCCCATAGTGTCCCTGGTGGGTTTGAACCTTGTAGTTCAATCTCTAACCCACAGTGCCACCTTAAAGGGAACAAAGGCTTCCCCCAATTGTGGACACTGACCATGGGATCTAGAAGAGACCTGTGGCCCTGCCCTTTCCCCTGGGCACTCAGTATGACATTGCAAGGTGCCCAGCACCTCCTTGGATCCTTCATGTAACTGCAGCTTGTGATAAACACTCTGCATTGAGGACAAGCCCTGTACTGCTAACTTCAAGATCAGCAGTTCAAACCTACCATCTGTTCTACCAGCGAAAGATGAAACTTTCTGTTTCCATAAAGATGTACAGCCTTAGAAACCCTATGCAGGGTTACTATGAGTTGGAATCGACTCAATGGCACTGGGTCTGGTTTTGGTTTTTTGAATGAACCGAAAGTTTGTCAGTTTGAACCTATCCCTCAGAGCTGCAAAACAAAGACCTGGCTATCGGCTTCTATAAAGATTGTTGTTATTGCTAAGTGCTGTGGAGTGATGTTTTATTCGTGTCAATCCCATGTGACAGACGACAGTTGTACCATTGGGTTTTCTAGGATGTAATCTTTATGGAGGAGCTCTGGTAGCATAGTGGTTACGAATTGGGCTGCGAACCTCAAGGTCAGCAGTTTGAAACTACCAACTGCTCCACGGGAGAAAGATGAGGCTTTCTGCTCCTGTAAAGATTTACAGTCTCGGAAATCCTGCTTAGGGTCGCTATGGGTCAGAACCGACTCGATAACACTTAACAACAACAATCTTTATGGGAGCAGATTCCCAGGTTTTCACCCACAGAGCATCTGGGTAGGTTCGAACTACCAACTTTTTGATTAACAGTTGAGTGTTTAACCAGTTATTCAGCAGTGTCCCTTCTGTAAAAATTACAGTCTAGAAAACCCTATGGTGTAGTTCTACCTCATAGTACATGGAATCTCCATGCGTCGGCATCAACTTGATGGCAATAGGTTTCATTTGATTTTCTTTCTTTCTTTCTTTTTTGTAATAAACTCGAACAAGGAGTTCAACAAAATGTTGTGTTACATTGTAATGGGTGGAGTGGAAGGAGGAGAGTCACATGTGTTTAGGAAGGACAGGAAAGATTTTTCTAAGGAGGTAGAATTTAAACTCAGGCATGAATTAGATTAAAAGAAAAGGTTGACCATGCCAAGGGACTAGAGAGAAGCATTCTGAGCAAAGGAAGCTGCAGGTGAAGACCTAGAGGTAGAAAATAAGGCAGTGCATGCAGAGAACATAAAGGAGGTCTGTGTGGTTAGAGGGTTTGAGCAAGGATGAGTTGCAATCCTTTATAGGAATGAGACAGAACAGCAGAAGCTGGAGAGTCAGACAGACATCCATATGCCAAGCATGATAGTCCAGGTGTTTATGAAGTACATGAGGAACCACTGAATCATTTGAAACAGCAAAGAACCATGAGTTCAATCTTTCTCAAGTTTTCCTCTGAGTATTTTGTCAATGGAGCTGAGTAGACAGCAGAGAGACTAGATGACCTGCTGTGTGAACTTCTTTTCATTGTATTCTGGGACTCAGGGCAAATGAAGACTATAGTGCATGTTCACTAAATCCATTGCAAAGTTTTCAAACTTGGATCCGTTTGTCCAAAGGAAACATTTTGTTTGTCCACACCTTTGTCAGACTCCTGACTGTGAAGTCTTGAACAAATTGCATCACCTCTCAGAACCTCAGTGTCTTCATTGGTAAAAGTATTTGAGCTGAATCTTCTAGAGTATCCAGTAAATGTTATCCTCCATGGTTTCTTGGAAAGGAAAATGACTCAGATCTACTGGAAATAGACCAAGTAACTTCAGGCAGTTTGCTGGGCCAAGCCACAGCCAAGCTGGGTGGAACCTGAAAGGAGATGGGTACAATGCAAAGTCCCATCTTTAAGATGCAAGTCTTCAACTCAAGAATGTAGCTTAGGTGGGGCTTGCTAGTGATGAAAATGGCAGGCAGAAAACCAGGAAGGCAGTGGAAGAAAAAATATAGATGAATATTTAAATAACTACAGGGAGGGGGGAAACTTAGCTAAACTGGAAAGCAAAACAAATAAAGACCAAGACAGATGAAATTCACTTTATGTAAAAGTCAAGGGTATCCTACAAATCACAAAAACCACCATGAATGACCTAATTATAAATGCACAAAGACATTAACAAAGATGTTAAACAGTACTCATGGTCAGAAAAATGTAAATCAAGGCAAAGATAAGCTATCATTTTAGACATATTCAACGTCAAAAAATTTAAAGTTTATAACACTAAGTTTTGGATTTAGGTGTTCAGGGTGTAGAGCACTGCTGGAGGCATGTAACATGGTGTTAACATTTTGGAAAACAGATGAGTAGTGTCTTCTAATGCTGAGCATTTATGTATGTCTACAGTCCATCCATTTCACATGTACCTCAGGAAATTTGGCCAAGAATATTCATAACTGCACTGTTCGTAATAGCGAAAATCTGGACACAACTCAAATGTCTGTCAGTGAAAAAGTGGAGGGATAAAATGGTATAGCCGTATGATGGAACAGTATGCAGCACTCGTAATGAATTAATCATAGTGATGTGACATGCAACAATACGGAGAGCAAAAGTGGACTAGTGAGAAAATCAGCAACCAAAAGATTGCCTGGAACTTCTGTAGTTTGATAGGGACAGTAGCTATATTGTTGATTACCCATTGACCTGTACATTTCAATTTTTTTGTACTTTATTTTATGTATATTATAAATAAATTTAAAAGTATCTTTTAAAGGATCACATAATCTTTTATGAAATTAAAAAACACAAAAATTTAAAAAGCCTACCTCCCTGGTCAGGTCTCCCAATATAAATGTATAATTACATCTAGTAGTGGAATTGTTGGATCCTAGACTAACTATATATATATGTGTGTGTGTGTGTGTGTGTGTGTGTGTGTGTATCCTGGTGTGGTGCTGTAGGATAGGTATTGGACTGCAAACCTCAAGGTTGGTCGTTCAAACCCACCAGTCACTTCTTGGAAACCCTATACAGAGTTGCTATGAATGGAAACCGACTCAACAGCACACAACAACAATAGCACAATATATAAATGTTTAACATTAAGATACAAATGCAATTCTACTATATTTACTGTAATGAAAAAGAATTCAGGATGATAGTGACTGAAGATGAGAAGGGGCAAGAATTTGAGTTGGGGCAAAGAATCAACCATGCTTATTTACTGCCTACTGCTAAGATCCTAGCTTGATTTGGGGGAGGTATTTCACTTGTGTCTATGAATTATTTTAAAGAACTAAGAAATACTTTCAAAATGCTCTTTAGAAATGAGGATGGTAAGACTTTGTCTCTTGTACTTGGGACTTTTGGTAAGCAGGGAGAACTAGTCCCTGGGGAAGGACATACTTGGTAAAGTGGAGGGTCGGCGAAAAAGAGGAAGACCTCCAACTAGATGGATTGAAACAGTTACATCAGCACTGGACACAAACATAACAGTAATGGGAGGACGGTGCAGGACCGGACAGTGCTTTGTTATGTTGTACCTGGGGTCACTGTAAGTAGGAATGGACGCCTCTTTACCAAACAACAAATATAAGAAGGCATACGTGGACAAGGAGGATTGTGTGTCAGACCCAAGGCCCAAGGGTTATTATTAATCAATTCTGTGTATCTGAATTCTGGAAAAGCCAAAAAAAAAAACCACCAAAAAAACAGAAAGGTGGGAATGAAGGGAGCAAAGGAGGCAGAGTAGAGGGAAGGAGAGAGACAGGGGAGGGGAGGCACAATGGGGACCAAATGATATCACATGTTTCTATATGCATGTGTGTATATATGTATATAGGAGCTCTGGTAGCGTAGTGGTTATGAATCGGGCTGTGAACCTTAAGGTCAGCAGTTCGAAACTACCAGCCACTCCGCGGGAGAAAGATGAGGCTTTCTACTCCCATAAAGATTTACATACTCGGAAACCCTGTACAGGGTCGCTATGGGTCGGAACTGACTCGATGGCACTTAACAATAACAACATATATGGAGCACTGGTAGGGTAGTGGTTATGAATCAGGCTGCTAATCTCACAGTCAGCAGTTCGAAACTACCAGCTGTTCCATGGGAGAAAGATGAGGCTTTCTGCTCCCGTAAATATTTACAGCCTTGGAAACCCCGTACAGGGTCTCTATGAGTCGGAACCAACTCCATGGCACATACAACAACAATATATATATATATATATATATATATATATATATATATATATATATATATATATATATATATATATAAATATACAAAAGGCTTCACCAGGAATTGTTTTTAAATGACATGTAAAAGACAAAAACAAAATGTTTAACCTTATTTGGACAGAAAATGAAAATACCTTTTCTATGTATATGTGAATGTTGGAAGTTGGATTTCTCATAATAGAAGAATGTTACAAATATAAAAAAAGGAAGAGTAGAATCTATCCTGGATTGTTAAATCTAAATTGAAGGCATTGGTAGAAATTAATGGTTATACATAATAGATAAATAGATGTACACTTGTTAAGAACCACCTAGTTGGTTCCAATTGATGGCTTCCCAGGCGTGGCTGGTGAGTTTGAACCACCAACATTGTGATTCAAACCTACCTTGAGGTCCAGTGCATAAGTACACAAATATATAAAGATAAATAAATAACCAGGTGCCAGAGCAAACTTGGATTGTTGTTGTTATTGCTATGTGCCTTGTCTTGATTCTGGCTCATACTGACCATAGTTAGGGTTCCAGAGAGCAGCTGGTGGGTTTGAACTACTGACCTTGCAGTTACCAGTCCACTGCTTTCTACAGTGCCACACCAGGTCTCAAACTTGGATTATAACCCTGTTGTTGAGGTGTAGGGTACTCACTGGACTATTAACCCCTAGGTTAGTGGTTCAAACCCACCAGCTGCTACTCGGAAACCCTATGTAATGTTGCTATGAATTGGAACCAACAACAAAGAAAATAAGAATCTGTGAGTGTGTGATAATATAAATGAATAACTGAATGGATGAAAGAATTATAAGAGAAAACTCTTATAGACGATTGTCAATTAATAAAGAGAAGAATAACAAGACTTAGAAAATCATCATCAGATGCTAGAAGTTAAAAGTGTGACAAGCAGTGGTGTATTTGCAGTTTCTTCATCTATTTACCTATACAGGGAGTTCAAAAGGAAAACCAACAACCTTCTGGAGAAAACTGGCTGATATCCCCTTAAGTGAGTGATCAAACCCATTATAACTAAAAATGTACAAGGGTGAGTCAAAACTTATTCACATTCCAATTATACTAAAATGCCTGACCATGTTCATGGCTGATGACAATATTGAGTGTGCACATGAAATGATTCTGTCGAATAGATAAGTGACAGTGGATTATGTGGCAAATCATTTGCAAACCAACCATGGCTCTGCCCATGACAGACTTGGGGTTTGAAAACTTTGTGTGAGATGGGTAATGAAGCAATTCACAGAAGAGTGTAAACAGAAGCATTTGGACATCTGTAAGCAAAATTTGGACCAATACTAGAAGGAAGGTAAAAGTTTCTTTTAAAAAATCGT
Source organism: Chrysochloris asiatica (assembly GCF_000296735.1). Taxonomy (NCBI): domain Eukaryota; kingdom Metazoa; phylum Chordata; class Mammalia; order Afrosoricida; family Chrysochloridae; genus Chrysochloris; species Chrysochloris asiatica. The sequence goes on along the minus strand of NW_006408541.1, from coordinate 25,727,436 downwards.
TATTGGTGACAAGACAAGGATTCATCACTATGAGCCTGAGAGTAAACGACAGAGTATGGAATGGAAACCTCTTCAATCGCTGACCAAAAAAAAGTTAAAAAGTCAATCATCAGCTGGAAAATTGATGCTTAAAGTTTTCTGGGATTCTCAAGGGCCAGTATTGGAACACTATCAGGAAAAATGTTTTAACATTTTGACAGTGCTCTTTACAGTGAAATCCTCACTAAAGAGCTGAAGCCTAAACTTCGGATTAAACATAGTAGACTGCTATCCAATGGCAATGTGATCGTCATGACAATGCACGTCCACATACCTCTGCCCACACTGTTGACACTCTGTAAAATCTTCATTTTAAGGTGTTAAAGCATCCTCTCTACAGTCCTGGTCTTACTCATCAGACTTCACCATTTTGTCCCCTAAAAGCAGCTCTTCAAGGGCAAAGATTCAACTTTAATGAGAAGTGAAGATAGTGGTGCTTTCATGGCTCACAGCTCAGCCTAAAGCATTTTTTGATAAAGAGCTATGAAAGCTTGTTGACAGATGGACAGTGTGCTGAAAACCAGTAGATTTTGTCAAAAAATTATGCACTTGTATTTTCTAAAATTGCTTAAAATAAATTCTACAGTCAGCATGCAGAAAATTTTTGACTTACTGTCATGCAAACTAACATCACACCTACTCCTCACTTACTGTTTTATTCTCCGATACTTCACATTCACTACAAGAGTAAAATCTCTGTTACTGGACTGCTTTGTGTATTGATGACATACATCAGGCAGTAACAGGTGTCAAGGTAGGCTATGATGGTTAAGGTTATGTGTCAACTTGACTGGACCATGATTCTCAGTGGTTTGGAGCTGTAAAATCAGCACTGGACTGTGAACTACAAAGTTGGATGTTCAAACCCACAGCTGCTCCTCAGAAAACCTATACAGTGTTGCTCTGAGTCAAAACTGACTCAACGGTACTTAACAACAACAATGCTATAATTTAACAGTTATGCAATGATGTGATCATCCTCATTTTTATTCTCATTTCCTCCTTCATTATGAGTCATTAGTGGGTTTGGGTCCTGGTGTGGCACTGTAGGATAAGCACTGCAAGGTCAGCGGTTCAAACCCACCAGATGCTCTCCAGAAACCCTATATAATGTCGCTATGTGTCAGAATCAATTTGATAGCAATTAACAACAACAAGTGGGTTTGGTTTGGATACCATAAGAAGCCTTAAAGCTTCCACCTGGACTTTTTTGAACTCTCTCTCTTGGAACCCCACCCCCCTGCTCTGAGGTTGTCCATGCAGCCTCTTGGAGAGACCCCTGAATGAGAAACTGAACTTCCCAACTAATAACCCAGATGATCTTCCAACACCAGAACATCATTCATGGGAGTGCACCATCTTGGACGAGAATCTTCCTGCCCCAGCTGAGCCTCTCCTGCTAATTCATTATGGAGCAAGGAGGCACTGGCCCACCAATTTGTGCCCCAGTTTCATATATATGAGCAAGAGAAATGATGGTTGCTTTAAGCCACTAAGTTTGGTATTTGATATTTAGCAATAAATAACTGGAATCGTGATTAGTGTTTTTTGAAGGAAGAGAGGAAAGGGAAGATGAAGGAAGGAGGGAGGAGAGACAGAGGGTAGAAAAAGGGAAGAAAGGAAGGAGAAGGAGGAGGGAAAGAAAGAAAGAAGGAAGGAAGGGATGGCCACCAGGAAGGAGCATTTGTCCCTTCATTCCAGGTATAAAAAGGCATTGTTGTTGTGGTTAAGTATTGACTAGTCAGTTCCAACTCATAGCAGCTGGTTTAGGGATTCTAAGGAGCAGCTAGTGAATTTGAACCACCCACCTTGAAGTTCAAACTAATCTTGTGGTCCAGTGCATTATTCCACAGTGCCACACCAGGACTCCAAAATGTCATTTGTTGTTGTTGTTAAGTGCCATCGAGTAAGTTATACTGACCCTCTATAGGGTTTCCAAGGAGCAATTACTAAGTTTGAACCTTGTGGTTCAAGCCGACCTTGCAGTCCAGTGCTTTATCCCACAGCTCCACAGCAGGGCTCCAAAATGACATACACAGGTAAAATGACCTTTGTAAGCCAATACACCCAGACTCCTGGCCAGGGCAGTGTACTCTAAGCTGCTCCTCTTGTTGTCAGCAAGGTCAGATGGCAAGAAGACTGAAGTTACTGGTGCAAATCCATGCCTGTCCATAGCAGAGGCCAAAGTTTTATTTATGAAATTTATTGTGTATTTATTTAGCCTGTCAAAGACATTTTCAAACTTGTCATTTTAACGCCAAGGAATTTTTCATCCATTTTGTAATTTCAATCATCATTACACTAAATGGTACAGATGATGGAGTGGCAACTAGGCTCCTTTGAGTAGCATAAATCCCATGGCCTTTGCCTCCAGGTAAGTTAGTCCCTGGTGACCTGCTACCAAGAACGTTCCCCCAAAGGAAATTGGACCCTGGCCAGGAGGTGACATTCTTGTGCAAGATGTTCATCGAAAAGGTGGCTTGCTTCTTCCCTTTCAAACATAATTAAATCCTAATAAAACAGGGTCTCCATTCAGAGTCTCTGGTTTCTGTGGTGGCAAATGAAACTTAGGACCCCATCTGGCCCAGACACCTGATTCAAGGCTGGTAAATAAATGGAGGGCACCTGGTGTGTCAATCACTTGTCTGAATGTTCTCAGATCTGCTCCTCCATTCTTCCATTGCTCAGTTTGATATTACGTGGGGTTGACCCTGCAAATTGCCTTCCACCAAATTTCTTGAAACTAGCTTTTGACTAAGAATGGGCAATGGAAGACACAGGTGGGAAACTGGAGGACAGAAGGGGAGAAGCCAGGGTATTTTCTTCTGTCACGCTATCTTTCAGGTCAGGGACTGGATATCCTTGATGGGATCTCCCAGGCTTTGTTAACTTCACCTTTATTCTTCTCATTTCCCTAGGTCCTACTGTGGCCTGTCTCTGTGGATGTTCACTGTGCCTATTTTTAAGTTTTTCTAACATTTTTATAATGCATCTGCTGTGTTACTTTTCCTCTAGTGTGAACTCTATTTTCTTAATTGGTCCCATACTTATCACTTGGTTATTTATCCAGCCCTGGGGAATCCGTAGGTACTGATTCAGACTGGGTCACCCAGGTACACAAGAAGCTCCTCCTCTTATTAACACCATCTCCTTCATGTTGTAATACAACTATGTCTTCTTGTATTACCCTTGCTGGCAGGGGAGAAACACATAGTAGACTATTTGATCTCTGTTACCTGAATACCTAGGGTGGTTCTGTGACTCTGAAGACAAGACATAGCAGAAGGTTGTTGTTGTTGTTAGGTGTCATTGAGTAGATACCAACTCATAGTGACCATATGCACAACAGACAGAAACACTGCCCGGTCCTGGGCCAACCTCACAATCGTTGCCACGTTTGAGCCCATTGATGCTGCCACTGTGCCAATCCATCTCATTGGGGGTCTTCCTCTTTATCTCTGACTTTGCACTTTACCAAACATGATATCCTTCTCCTGTGACTGGTCCCTCCCGACTACATGTCCAAAGTATGAGAGATGAAATCTGGCCATCCAGGCTTCCAAGGAGCACTCTGGCTGTACTTCTTCCAACACAGATCTATTTATTATTTTAGCAGCCCATGGCACTTTCAATATTCTCCTTCAACACCATAACTCAAATGCATCAATTCTTCTACGGTCTTCCTTATTCACTGTCCAACTTTTGCATGCATATGAAGTTATCGAAAATATTATGGCTTGCATCAGGTGCAATTAGTCCTCAAACTGACATCTTTGCTCTCCAACACTTTAAGCTTGAAGGTTCAACACTTTAAGGTGAAACACAGAAAGTTAGGAGTCCAAAACTTGCATTATCTAAACACATAAATATCAAGCTTTGTGCCGAGAACATTACACATGGTACTCCACTAACCCTCATCTTAACACTGGACCAGACATTAAAGAAAAGCCTAAAGGATGCTTCACGACATTGTTCTAATCACACAGCTATTGATTTCTACCATCTTATCCCTGATGTCCTTCCATCTCGCCATCCATTCACCTTTGCCTACTTGCATCCATTCTTCCATCTAACCATCTTTCCATTTATCATTTTACTCATCCACTGTCATTCATCCATGCATGATACTGTATCTCTCATCCTGGTTCTATGAAGGGTGCTGAAGTCTCAGAGTTCTCAAGTTATCCAGAACAATATTGAGCTAGCAACAATCAGAATGGAGTAAGTCATTTATTCTCTTTGATTATCAGTTTTCTACTCTAGAAATAAGTCAGGCAATCCTTTAGTCAGAAAGTGCCCAGCATAGAGCCTGCAAAAGCTAGCACTAACTAACAGTTTGTGGTTATGATTATGACGAATATGAAGATGGTGATGAAGAAAAAACAAACAAACAGTAATGTTGTTCCTAGGAGTAATTCATTGGTAACTCTTCCTTGAAGTGAGTCTAAATCATAGCTTTGCAAAACCTGGGAATTTCCCATTGAGAAGTCTGTCCATCTCCTATGATCAAGCAGTGGCATGGTCCAATGGAAGAAGAACCCATCAGAAGAGACCTGGTTTGAGTCACTTAGAAAGTAAAGTCACATGAGGTTGAACAAGTCATGGAAGGACCACCATTAGGGTCTGCCAATTCTGTGTATCCCAAGTACCAAGATCTAGTCCTCTATGAACTGAGCCCATAAAGAGAAAAGATATCACAGTCCCAGACTCAACTTACGGTAACACAACCAGACTGGATTAGATAATGTCTACCAAGCACTTTGGACTCCTTGGAGAATGCCGTCTCTAAATAGCAGGTGGTGGTATTATTATTAATCAGGCCAACCTCTTATTGAAGCTAATTGCTACTGAGGCCAATAGGACATTTACCTGGCCGTAGCCTAGGGATCAGACTCTCCAGCAACAACCCATTATTTATTAATCATTAGATTAGCAACCAAGAAAGAAATGTACCTCATAAAGAGCCAGTGGTATTTATTGTCCACAGGAAGGCACAAAAAGGAAAATACATCATCTGTTTTACTGCTTATAGAGACTTAGGTTCCAAACCCACCTTCACCTCTGATCAGATAAGATGAGTGACTTTCCCTCTCTGATCCTTGGCTTCTTCACTCTAAATGAAGAGAAATGAAGTAATGAATGTTTAGTCCTAAGCCTACTGCCAGGCGTAGGGTCACTGTAGAAGTTTACAAGGTAATTGCAATTGCTTTTCACTACTATCTTCTAAATTTATCTTCATCTGTAAAACCCTTTGCCTTATCAATTCTGGGCTTTTGTAACCAGAAAAAAACACCTAGTTTTCAGCAAAAAAAGAGAGCAGGGATACCTCTCAATAGAAATCAAAGAGACATTATATCTGTATGTCTCAGTCTTCTTTTAATGAAATTATCAATTCTATAATTCCCTATCCACTTATGACTCCAATCAATGAAGAATAACTGCAGTCAATAGCAGATTTTTCTGGTTTTCCAACTCATTCTTTACATGTTGGTAATGAGAAGATAAATTGCTTGGACTACCCAATGACTGAAAGACAGAAACACCATGAGAAGCTACATTCTAGGTTTACAGAAGTCATAAACCTTCCCCAAATAAACACTGGTGGCTCATCCTCTGTGAGGAACCATGAATCACGTTATGTGGCACAATCCCTTGGGCTCAGCAGAGTGCAACTACCATAAAGGGGAGTGGGGAGAAAAGGGAAAGATGAAGGTATGTTCAACAGATTACAAAGGAAAGAAGGAGTAAAAGAGGAAGGAGAAAAGGAAGGGGAAGGAAGACAAAAAAAAAAAAAAAAACTAGCATAGAAGACCACTGAATTAAGTGTTTTATTCCTGTTGTAAGGACTGGAGTACTATCTAGAAGGTTGATGGTTCAAGCCTACCCAGAGACGCCTCAGAAGTAAAGCCTGGTGATCTGCTTCTGAAAGCCTTGAACAGCCCTTGGAGCATAGTTCTAATCTGACATACATGGGTTCTCCATGAGTTGGTATCAAGTCAACAGCAACTAACAGCAACAATAGCAAATTATCGCAAAGTCAGTGGCCTTAAACAGCACAGATTTATTATCTTACAGCTCTGTAGGTCAGATGTCCAATGCAGACCTCACTGGGCTCTAATGAAGGCATCAGTAGAGCTGCACTCCTTTCTGGGGTCTCTAGGGGAGAATCAATTTCGTTATCCTTTCCAACTTCTGGAAGTCCCCCAGATTCCATCTCTAAAATCAGTAGCACCAAATCTCTCTGATCCTTTGTTTTACTTTTCTAGTGTTGTTTAGCATAAATTCTTCAAGTACATGGTTTAAACAAACAGAAATTCACTCTCTCACAGTTTGTTGTTGTTGTTAGGTGCTATTGAGTTGGTACCAACTCATAGAGACCCTATGCACAACAGAATGAAACACTGCCTGGTCCTGGGCCAACCTCACAATTGTTGTCACGCTTGATCCCATTGATGCTGCCGCTTTGCCAATCCATCTCGCTTTTTCTCTGACCCTTCACCTTACTAAACATGATATCTTTCTCCAGTGACTGGTCCCTCCTTATAGTATGTCTGAAGTATGAGAGACAAAATTTGACCATCCTGGCCCCCAAGAAGCACTCTGGCTGCACTTCTTCCAACACAGATCTGTTTGTTCTTTTGGCAGCCCATGGCACATTCAATATTCTCCTCCGACACCATAGCTCAAAAGCATCAATTCTTCTACAGTCTTTGTGATTCACTGTCCAGCTTTCGCATGCATATGAAGTTATTGAAAATGCCATAGCTCATGTCAGGTGCACTTTAGTCACATCTTTGCTCTTTAACACTTTTTAAAAGCTTTGTGCCTCAGATTTGCCTAATGCAATACGTTTAGGAGGCTAAAAGTCTGAATTCAGAGCACTGGCTCTGGAAAAAGGCCCCTGTCTCTTAGTGGTTACGAATCGAGCTGCTAATTTCACGGTCAGCAGTTCAAAACTACCAGCTGTTCTGCAGGAGAAAGATGAGGCTTTCTGCTCCCGTAAAGATTTACAGCCTCAGAAACCCTGTACAGGGTCGCTATGAGCCAGAACCGACTCCACAGCACACAACAACAACATGCCCAATATTCCCAAATTGACACAAAACTTTTGACTATTACAGTCCACGCTTTGTCAACTTGATTCCATACAAGTTATCTGCCTCCAAATACAATGTCAGAACAGGTCAAAGGTAGACATTTTCACTACGAATGGGAGCAATTGGAGGGAAAGAAGTGATAACAGGTACCATGCAAGTTAAAAATCCAGTAGAAAAATTGACATTAGCTCTCAAGGCTTGAAAAGAATCCTCTGTTCTCTGAGACCATCTAGGCAATGATTCAGACTCTGGTTGTTGGCAATTCACTCTGGACTCTGGGTTGTTGTTGTTGTTAAGTGCCATTGAGTTGGTTCCAACCCATAGAGACCCTGTATAGACTTTGCAAGGAGTGGCTGGTGAGCTTGAACCGCCGACCTTGCAGTTCAAACCGACTTTGCAATCAGCACATTAACCTACAGCACCACACCACCCCTTAACCCTAGACATTAGCTCTTCCTTCTAGGCCCTCTGTAATGATACCTGCTCTCTCAGCCATTCTCCTAGCCCATCTGAGTGGTGATTTCCCCTCCCCACCCCCTTGAGTTCCCCAGGCCCAGCCTGCCCTGTTCCTCTGCCCCTTCAGGAACAGCAGCCCCACTCCCTGAGCCGTTGGCAGAGGCACCATCTCAACAGTAGCCCCACACTCCAGAACTGACCTGATGAAGAAAGTGAAACTCCCTGAAGCTTAGGAAACTCTGGGCGCACACATAGAAATTCCAGATGTCATGGTTTGATCCTTTGAGATCCCAGAGGTCATAAGACTGAGGTAAAGCTGCATCCATGTTCCTTGTCTCTTCTGCTTTTGTGTTGGTCTCTAGAGGAGGACAGCCTAGCCTTTGCTCTGCTCAAACAAATCTATTACGTTCTACTGATAAGTTCCCAGAGACACCCAACTACGTCAACAAGCCATGGCCAGAGGTTGCTCAGTTCTTTCATTTCACTCCATTCCCAGAGGCACAACACTCCCCCAGGAAGTCTCCTGCTCTGCTCAGAGGTGCTCAGCTCTCTCACTCTGAGGATGGGCTTCCATGCAATCAATGTGTCAGTCTCCTGGATCTGCTCCTACCGTCTCTCTGCCACTGCTTCTCATCACTTCCACCATCTCCAGTGTTACAGCTCTGCTCTCTTCCTGCTGAGGCCTCACCAAAATTGGCCGCTATCCATAAGTCCCCCAACAGTCTTCTGCAGTCACTTTAGGCTTTTACTGTGAGGCAGCCTAGTACTCTTCCAGCTACTGCTTATCATTCAATTCCAAAATCACTGCCACATTTTAGGTGTCTGTCACATCAGCACCCCACTCCTGGTACCACATTTTGTCTTAGTTATCTAGTTCTGTGGTTACAGAAATACCTCAAGTGGATGGCTTCCACAGGTAGAAATTCACTCTCTCACAATTTAGGAGAATAGAAGTCCAAATTCAGAGTACTCGTTCTGGAGAAAGGTCCCTGTCTCCTTTAGGCGTCTGTAGTCTGCTCCAGAGAAGATGGCACAAAACCTGACCTATCATATCCTTCTTCCATTATCACATCTGTCTCTGACCACAGCCGGGAAAGCTTCTCAGTTTTAAGTGCTCATGTTATTAGATTGGTTTCACCCAGATAATCCAGGATTATCTTCCTTATCAACCTTAATTACATCTGCAATCTTAATTCCCTTTTACCATGCAAGGTAACATCTCCACGGGTTCCTGAGATTAGGACATGGACATGGTTTGCAGTAGGATGTCATTATTCTGCCTACCACAACAACTACCACTAAGCCACTTTCTTCTAACGTGTGGTCTCTGAACATTTTCATTTGGATCCCAATAAGAGATTGATAAATGTGGAAATACAAATGTCACACCCACGACCTTCAGAATCTGATGCTTTAGGGGTAGGGTCCTGGCATGAAAACTATTTCACAAGTTCCCCCAAGATTTTCTGTGCACACTCAAGTTTAAGAACCTGTGTTTTAAATATTTCTTCAATTAAATCATTATCTTCCATTGAAACATTGAGAAGTTTCTTCTTTATATTTTACTTTGTTTCTCTAATCAATTGATGAGGTTGCTTGTGTTTAGAACAAAAGATTCCAATTTTAGATTGAGTGTTTAATATTGTATCAAGTAACTAATATACTCTGAAAAAACTGACACCAATTTTAGTCCAATAAGCGTGCCATCTACATCACTGAATAATTCCTTTGTTTCTCTCTTCATAACTTGAACAGCTTTTATCTTTGTGTGGGTTGATACTGCGCTCCTTGTTGGGACTCTTAGGTTAATGTCAGTAAAGAGTCCAGAACCTACTGAATGGACCCACATGGGGATTCCCATGAGACTTTGAGACTCTACTCTATCCAGAATGCTATTGTTTTCTTTTCTTGATCCAGTGTCAATCCATTTGGATGCACAATATTCTCCACTTCTAGAAATGAAGTGTTCTGCATGCCAGTCCCCTTCTAACCAATTTCTCTGACAGTCACTGAAATGTCAGAACATCTGAGCTAAGGGCCAAGGCCAGCATATATTACTTTGTGTAATTGCAAGAATTCTGGGAAGCAGGCCTGGCTACCCACATTTACCCATGCAGACACTGAGGATCATAAAGGTGATACACTGCACAAGATCAAAATACTTTGAAAAGTAGCCCATCTGGGATTCAATCTAAGACCCTTCTCCCATGCTTGGTGAGGTGCAGGCACACAGAAATGTCTGAGCCCTCATGGTCATCAGTACTCCACTCTGGCCAGGGTCATTGAAGCCAAGTGATAGCAGAGACCCACTGAGTGAGAGAATTGGGAAAGGCAAGATGTTTTGCTAAATATCTAGATTTGGGGACATAAAATTTACTTCCCTTTAATAACAAAGATCTATCTTAAGTCTCTGCTATTCATAGAGTTTTCAGTGACTAGCGATTCGGAAGTAGTTTGTCACTCTTTCTTCCTAGTCTGTCTTTGTTTTGTAGCTCATCTGAAACCTGTCCACCA